>NC_088171.1:48171112-48478612 GCF_028769735.1 Zonotrichia leucophrys gambelii | reverse complement strand
TCTGCATTGCACAGCCCATAGTGTGCAGTGTAGTTTGTTTCTATTGGCCTTTCCCTGGAAGCACATTGGCCATTTCAGGATCAGCATTCCAGACCTGAGGGCTCATGTGGTTTGATTTTCCTTTTGCTACAGCAAATGCAATATTTTTATGACTGAATGTCATATTTGAAATTATTTTCCCCTTGCTTGAAAGCTAATTGCCTTTTTACGCTCTTCTTCCATCTCCTTAAGTTTAAATAGAATAAAGCCCTAAAAATAGTAAATAAAAGAGGAGATTTTCTTTTACTGGCATTGTTCTTGCATTTCTTCTTCTAATTTCATTTTCTGGAGAATGAACAATTTTATGAGTCAAGAAATGTTTGTTAGGAAGCTGAAAAACTTTTCTGGTCAAAGAGTTATTTAGTGAAAGGTAGCAATTTTCTATTTCATCACGAGCTTTCATTATGAATACAATAAAAGAATTAAAAACATATTCCAACCTCTTTTGTTGTAGCTTTTTGCTGCATTCATTCTTACCTATCCACCTTTTTGTCATTTTGCCCAAACCATCACCTCAACAGATATAACTCCTGTTCATAGCAAAAATTCAACAGATTGTGTCTGAAGGCTAGAAAATAAGCAACATTGGAAAACTGGTTTGTAGCAGGGAAGGGGGTGGGGGGAATATTTCCTTTGGAAGTGTTGCTGTCAAATTAGCCATTCCTGACTTTATGGATATTAAATATGCTTGTCCTTCTTGATGCAAAACAAGTAACTTGCTGAGTAGTCTAAACTGTACTTTTCCTTTGTATGAAAGCAGAATCTTATTTTATTGAACAGTCCTCTCTGTTTGCTAGTACAATCCTACAGGAGAGACAAAATGAAGCTTTCTTTTTCTAGGCAGGTAATAATTTCTACGCAATTAACCTATTCTCACTCTAAAAAGACTCAGTCTTCATGGTTATAGCAAAGTGTGAAGCCTTTAGAAAATTTCTACTGTAATCTGTGAGAATATGAGCAACAGAGCTGCAGACACCTTCTAAGCAAGATGTTTGACTTTTACCACTGAGTGTCAGTGAGACAGATTTAGGAATGTTATTTTCTACACCTGGTACTGATGGCTTCAAAGCTGGTACAGTGCTGACTGCTGGGTCAGTTAGCTGGAAATGCTGGCCTGCCCGCTGTCCTCTAGTGTTTTTCCTACTGTCTGCCCCACAGTCTGATTTCTTGGAGCAGGGATCATAACTTGTTTTGTAGGTTTGAAGTGCTTCATCTTATTGAGGTTTTGGTGCATGATTCTTTAGCTTCTTTTAAATTGCATTTTCTCAGTTTTTAATATTGTTATTAATACCAAAGAGCATGGTGCAGGGAAAGCAACTCAAAAACCACTCCACTCAGGGGCAAGAAAGAGGTGTGGGTGCTTTTTGCTTTTGTTTTTTTTTTTTTTTTTTAGAACCTGATTAATGTATCCAAAAGACAACAAAGCTATTTTGGTTAAGACTGAAGAACTCTTTCATGTGGTATTTAAATGGGTAGCAGGAATCAAGACCTGAAAGTTAAAAACTAATAAATTCAACCTGGGAATAAAGTCCAGGCATTAGCTGTAAGGGTGCTGAACTAGGGAGCTAGTGGAACAGAAAGCTGAAGAATTATGAGAGGAGAAAAAAGAAGTCATGATGTTGATTTCCTGCAGTTACTGGAAGTTGTAGCTTGGGAAAATTTGATGGCAT
The DNA here is from genome assembly GCF_028769735.1 of Zonotrichia leucophrys gambelii. Lineage (NCBI taxonomy): Eukaryota > Metazoa > Chordata > Aves > Passeriformes > Passerellidae > Zonotrichia > Zonotrichia leucophrys. Next base: position 48,476,903 of record NC_088171.1, on the reverse strand, counting down.
GATAGAATAACAGCTGTAATTTGTTTCAATATGATTATTGGAACCCAATTCCAGGATTTTTAACTTTTTAAAAATAGTCTATAGTGCATAAAGTAGCAGCTTAAAAGTCTAGACAGATGTGACAATAAACAAGAAATGTTAAAGTAATTTGGATTATTGCCATAGGAATAAGTTTCCATAGGTTAAAATATTTTTATTTATTTCCATAGGAAAAAATATAAAAATAAATTCTCCAAAATATCTCCCATTTCAAAAACCCTGCATCTCTTCTGGGCCTGTAGAGCTTTGTTAGCTGTTTGTTTGGTGTGCTCCACAGCACTTCTTGGTTTCCCAAGAGCATAAAAATACAGCAAACTTCTTTCTTGCAATGCCAAACCTTGGCTGACCAGAAAGTGGTTCAGGGACTATTTCTGGAGGTATTTAAAAGATGGGTAGGTGTGGCACTCTGGGACATGGTTTAATTATGGACTTAGCAGTGTTAGATTTACAGTTGGACTTGATTACCTGAGAGGTGTTTGTGGCCTAAATGATTCTGTGATTCTAATCAGGCTTTGAAGAAGGAAGAGTTAGACAAAACCTTTTAATAAAATTCAGGGGTTTAAAGTTCACTTGAAATGCAGAGGAAAGGAGCTTCAGAGAGCTGAGATGTTTGCTGCAATTTCTGCGCATTTTAAGGGCTACTCATTGTTCACAGACATTTTAATTCTGAGCAGGTTGAAGTTAAGAGAAAGATAATCTTTGAATCTATTTTTTTACCTCCTAATTTCTTTTTATGGTAATATTTTGGAAATATAGATTTACTAAAAGTAGCCATAATCTCTTGTATTTTGTAGCAAGCTATGCTTCAAATCTGAAGTTAGCCCTTGTGGTTTCACAGCACTGCTGTGCATAGGACTGGAAATTTTGCAGCTGCTCCTTTTCAGAGAGTAAAGTTGCTTAATGAATTTTACACAGAACTGAACAATGTATAAAACTCCATTTTTTAAAAATGGCATATTTTAGTGAACATTTATGTTGTTTTTTATATTCCAAAAGTGTTCGTGTTGGCAAAGGGTTTTCAGGGTGAAGGATAAGATGTGTTGCAGGTGAAGAGGTGCACCTTTTCCAAAGAAAGGTGGAATGATTTTGGGGTGTTGAGAACAGCTGCATTAGCAGTATCTCTGATGAAAGGAGCATTAACTACTGATCCTTTCAGTTCCCAAGACAAAGCTGGACTTGGAAAGGCCATTAAATGTGTGGTATTTTGGGATATGCATAGGGCCTTGCAAAGAATGGTCCCTACACTCAGCAGCTGAGTATCCTTTAACAATCCTTTACTGGAGTGGCTTTGAGGCAGCCAGTGTACCATTGTCTCTGGTTATATCCCTGCACATGAAGTTTCAAGGATGTTTGCAAGGCACTGGAGGCACTTCTGTGTTGCTGTTGACTGTACAGTCAGGTCCTCACTCAGAAAGCATTACTCTCTTAGACTTTTAAACTTTGTTTATCCTAAGAAAAATAGATACCTTTTCAAACTCTGAATCTGCAAGGGGAGCTTTGGAGCTCTGCAAGTATTTCAGATTCACATTGCCAGGCATCTGAGAGAGAAGCCTGGACAGAATGCCCTGGTGCAGCACTCACTGGGGTAAGGCAGGCACTGAGTACAGCTTAGACACATTTGTCTGAAGCTATTCTCTGGTTAACACATGCTGCTTCTGGAGCCAGGCATTGTGCACTTTAAAAAAACTGCTTATGTTTATTTAGGATGACAAAAAAACCTTGGTTCTGTTGCTTGGTGGACAGGGGAAAGCAAGTGTTCTCAGGGGAAAAAAAAGCAACCAAACACTAAACCAGAGACTAGTTAGGTTTTGTGATATAATTGTGCTTATGTTTTGACACCACACACTACTGTGGAATGCTATTTTAAACTTATTGAACATATACCCACTTGAAACTGGAGGTAGAATTGTTTTCATGGAAAGGTTACACTTAGCCGTCAATCATTCCTAATCTCTTAAAAAGGGCATGTGCCTGGGTTTTTTTCTTTGCAAGAGTGTTTTCTCGGAAGTAATCAAAACAATGAAAACAAAGTGATTAGAACCTGAAATCTTAATATTTTTTCTGTAAATTATTTACCATACACTATAAATATTTTATTCTGTCAAACTGCCCTTAATCTATTTTGTTGTAAATATCTTACAGTCTTCTTTGCAAGTAAAAATAACAGTAATGGTGAGTAACCTGAATGACTGGAGCTATGCTGTGAAGGTGACACAGGTTTTTAACATTGGATTACTGATGATATGTACATGTTGAAATACCATCTGCCACCTTCATTTCTGTTGAAATGCTTCCTAATGAAAAGCTTAAGAAAATTACCTTCTTACAATTAAACTTCACTTGCCCTTCTTGAAGAAGCACAGATTGGCTGGAACTGGGGCAGGAGAAAGCTACAGACCCTCAGGCCTCTCACAGGCCTTAGAGGTGTTCACATTCACCAACAGCTTTAAATAGTGCTGGCTAAGTCAAATGAAAACAGGAGTCTGTGGGGTTGTATTTTGTTCTGTTGCATGAGGGAAGGTTTAAAAAGAGAGTACATCCACTCTTGAAACTGCCCTTTCAGCTCTGCTTCTTTACCCCACAAGTTCTATTCCATATTCCTTGATTGGCAGAAACTTAGTATAAATGTTTAAATGTCATGAATGAATTTTCATGGCGTCTCCCTTTATATGTGGGAAGGAATTGGATTTCTTGTTTCATAACATTTCTGGTCTCTCTGTGTTGAAGATATATCATGGCTATCTTTTGTAAAATGAAAAATAGCTTCAATGTAATTTTTAAATATATATAAACCTGAAAGAAGTGGAGAGGGAAGAGTGCTTTTGATTTTGGAAGAGGAATTCCACATAGCCAAAAAAATGGCTAATAGCATTATAACAAATGTAATTGTGATGTAGTGTGGAGTAGAGACAGGAGATGAAGCCATGACCTGCTGGAAAACTTTGCATAAGGATCCAATCACTCCTGTAGGGCACTGGAAATGTAAGTATTGGCACAACTGGCACATTTTCAGCTAATGTAGCTGCACTTTCTATTTTGTTATTTCCTGAGAGTTTTGAAAAACAATGGTCCTAGTTCTTCTCGAGGGCTTACAGTTCCTCTCACATTTTCTTTCCTTAGGAGGAAAGGAAATGTTTGTCAGGAGGTCCATATAGGCTCTCAGGAAACCTCTCAGAAACAGCAGTCTCCTGTAATTCCAGCAGCTTTTGGACAACTTGGAACTGCATTCTTTGTACACATTAGTTGTGTGCCTATATGTGCTGATAAGTCATTAGAGGAATATAATTTCATGCTTACTCCAGGATCTTATTACAGTGTGTGCTTTGTTAATAGGGAGATACAAGTCACCCATTGAGATGCTTGGTCTTTGTCTTTGAAGCCAGATTGTCAAACTAATCTAGGCTCCTGTGATTTTATATTTCTTCTGTTGGGGATGTTGTACCAAAACTGAGTTCTCTTTGAAGAATTGTTAAATATGTAAATGCTTTCTGACAGAAGAGCTGTTAGCTGCCACTGAACACCTTTTAATGTACTGTGTATGTCCTGGTGGCACAGAGTGCTGAGACTCTTCTGGATCTTTCCAAGTACTTTATAAAGGAAAAAACTGCAGCTCCAGTTTGATATATCCTATTTTCCCCTTATGCTTTATTTGCTACTGAAGTGTGTACACACAGTTTATTCTTTCTCTTGCAGTTTCAAATGCTGTGCATTAACAGACCAAAGGCCTCCAGCACTTCTAGGTTCCCACTCTTCAGTACTAAGCTCTCTGCATATTTTTCCTGAGCATTTGTGTTTTATATGTGCACAGCTTGCTAATAATTCCCCAAACTGGCTGGTGGCTCTATTTTCTCCCCTAATTACCACTACAGAGCATCAGTTTAATTATTCTATCAAGCCTTTAAGAAAGGACTTAAAACATCCATCAGCTCTATCCAGATTTGTTGTCTCTTCACATCAAAGACCCTCTTGCTGACAGACACTTAAAAACCACAGCATAATGATGTTAGCTACAGGCATGTATGAAGTGGCTGATAAGGAGCTAAGGAAAAGTGTGGGACTCTTTGTTCATCTGAAGTAGGTTATCAAGACAGAAAATCATTGCTTGTTTGTGTACACTTGAGTGGGAAAGAGGTTGTTGGTGTAAAGCTAACTCTCTCAAGCTTTTTGCAAATAAATTTTCTTCTGGTGGATACTAAGTCCTGTTTGATTGTGCTTTGACAGGCTGTACTTCATTTTTTATGTTTGTAGCTTTTTAGCACAAATATTTGCATAGTAAAAATCTGAGGGAAAATCTCTGACAGTTAATTCCTTGGGCCTTTCCAAGCTCTGAATGATGATGAAGCACCAAACTTACCAAAACAGTAAGTACAGTAAATGGCTTTATAACCCCAAGTTTCACCTCTGTTCATCTTGATATTGATAATATATTTTCTCCATCATGACTTTAGGTCTCCGTAGTTTTTGCCATCTGGCATGGAATACAATATGTTCATCCTAATCAGTAACAGGACATTATTTAGCTGGACAAAATGGGACTGAACACTATAGAATTCATGTTTGTCACAGGGTGCAGCAGAGCTTGTAGAACTGAAATTCTCATTTTCCAGGTAGGCTGCACAGTATCTCAGTGAATAGCTCAGTTGTTAATCATTTGAGGTTTTTAGAATGCTAGCAAGCATAACCTGAGAGATTAAAGAAACTTCAGGAGATGTATCTAAGCAGGAAAAGTTACCTGAAGTCTTAAATAGGCAAAAAACTGATTGAGCCATAACACAGGAGTGTCATTGCTAGCTTTGCTTAAGGCAGATGCTGTTATCAAAACAAATGGAAACTTTTTTTTAGAGGAAAAAGTCATCAGAGCCAGTGCCAATTAAAAGATACTATGAGGAAGTGAATGTTTTTCCACAGAAAACAGTTTTGAGTATGTCTGTCTAGGTCCCATATTTATTAGTTAATCAGGATGCAATTACTTTTAATTCAGGCTTTGATTTTTATGTTTTGCAATACAAAAATAAGATTCTTAGCTTGAAAAAAAAATTCAGCCAACAAACAAGAGATGTCTCCTTTTGGATTCTTACGAAATCTTTGGTGAAACCTAAAAGGTAAAAATGGAAAATGTCCAATCTCTTTCCCATTTTTTTGTTTAAACATTAAACCTTGTGATTTCAGAGGTAACAGTTTTGCAGGTATCAAAAACACTCTGTGGAGCCACGGTGCAAGCTGATCACTGCCATGAAAAACAATGAATCATCTATTATAAAAAGTTTTCAGAGTGTAAGGACAGTGCAGCCCCCTCTTTTTTACTTTTATTGCCAACTTTTCTTATATCACTTTTTCCCAGATATATTATGTGAGGGACTTGTGGTAAGACTAGAGCAATTCCTACCAACAGCAAGGTGCTGTTGGAACCCATGGCCCTGATAGCAGCTAAGGGCTTAGATGTTGGTAGTCATTGCCTAAATTACTGTCCCAGAGTCTAATGTATTTCCAGTTGGGAAAGTTTGCTGCATTTTCATACAGTAATTCAGTATCAGGCTTGCTATAAGGATGTCATCTGGAAAGTCCAGAGGACCACTGATCTACAAGAGTATTTTGATCATGTGCTACATTTAAAGATGTTAAAAGTCTTGAGGATTATTTGTGAAGTATTCCTGAGCTTTATAGTCAGGTGCTTGGAAACCTGTCCTGGAATTCTTCTTTTCCTTCAGCTTCCAACAGTGTAGCCATCATCTACCCCATTCTTTTCCTACCTCTTCTAAATAGTGACAGGCAGCTGTAATATTTTCTAATAATTGTTTCCTTGTGTTTCAAAATTATACTTTTTTGGTTTCATCAATACCTAGGACAGCTACAGGACTTTCAATGCAGGTGGTCTAGAGCTCAGTCTCTTGTGTCCTCTTGTGTTCTCTTTGTTTGTGCAGTGGTGAGGTTCCATTTGATTCACCCCCACCCCCATTGTTAACTAGCATATCTTCATGTTTTAGGAACATTTGGATTTTCAATCTTTTTTTTAATATTTGCATATTAATAAGTCATTGAAAAACATTATGTAAATTTGATATCATGATGAATTTATTATCTAATGAAATGGCCTTTCAGGGTAACTGTAGAAAGCTACTACCAGCTACGGAGATGAAATTTTCTTATAGTTAACTTTTCTATTTTCCATGTAGGAATTTCAGAAATGTCACTGAAATGGTGGAGAGGAGGCATAGCTTCTTGGGCTTTTGGAGGAGTTGCTTTGGTTGGGTTGTTTGTTTTGTTTGGTGGTTTGTTTGCTTGGTTTTCTTGTTTTGGTGGTAGGATTTTTTTGTTTGGTGTTGTCTGGTGGTTTTGGTTTTTGGTGGGAGGGGTTTCTGTGGCTTTGGTGTTTCTGCTGGATTAGCTCTCTGGTTTGGAATTGTGAGGTTAGAAATAAAATAAAAAAATTCCCTGAGGATAGCTCTGGCTAAGGAATTTGACCTGTTAATGTTCTGAAGCCATTTCCTTTGGTGTTATTGAAGCTGCAAGTCACTGGCATGCTATACGTGCTGGTTTGCAGCAGGCTCCTGTGGTGGTCATTCATAGATAGGCACGTGGAGTAGCACAGAGAATAGCTGACACATTGATGCTCTTGTTTGCTCAAGTGAGGACATAAAGCTGTTCCTATCTCTGCATCCACAAAAATTTTGTGTTATGTAGAAAGCGTACTCTTTAGCAGGCAGTTGAGAGCAAGGGGAAGAGTTGGTGTCTTTCCATTTTTAAATTAGGAATGGACATCCCAAGACTGATTTAAAAATCTTAAGATCTCTCTTATTTGACCCTTTTTGAGGGTCAAAATCTGACATTGTCTGCATTTATCAAAGTGAGCTGAGGAAAAAAGCTCTAAAAGTGCAATTTTTCTGGTTACAGTACCTGGAGTTTCAAGATGATGCTAAATATGTTACAACATTAGAAAAATTCCATTGTTGTAACTTCTGCATTAGGTAGGTGGAGCCTTGGGTAATTATGGATGTGTTAAACTGGAATTTTCAGCGATCTTCATGACAGTTGGAATTTAAAATCTCATGGATTTTATATCCTTTAAACTTTCCAGTTAACTGTGGTAGCAGCAGCATCTTGCGCTACTGAGTTTTGAAAAAGATAAGTTGACCCTCAGAGAGAAAAAATTGCACTGGAAGAGCTATTTCTGTCCCTGCTCACTGACAATGAACAAATAACAGCATTTCCATCATCAACAGTTCCTTTCCTTCTCTTTTCCACCCTCAGATTCCAGGGGTGGGTGGTGACAGCTTGAAGTGATTAGATATATTTTCAGATATCTATTCATTTAGAATTATATAAAAAAAAAGTTTTTCCCTGCCACTACTAAATTATGAATTTTTTAAGTGTTTCTGTAGATGCTAAAACTGCCACAGTTATTTATTTCTAGTATTCACTCCAGTTAAAAACTTCTTCTGCAGTGTGTGTGTGTGTGTGTGTTCCTTTTGTTTTCTCATTAAATGAACTTCTGCGAGGTCCAGATTACTGTACAAGTATTAATGGAAAACAAATCTTCCCATGCATGGACAGCCACAGCACAAGTGGTGGGTTTTATTGGAGATTGGATTTCACTTAGTACAGCAGGGGACAGTATTCGCAAAGAGCCTTGCCAGAGCATTGGCAGGGAGGCAGCTGTAGAGGCTGGAGCGAGGATCAGATGTCACCCCTTGTAGCACACACACACACCTAACAACCAATTTACTGGGGTACTAAATTCTCACTTCCCTATAAAATTCAAAGTTGCAGTGAACTTCCCCAGGATTTTTTTCCTGATTTATTGAACTCTTGTTTATCCATTCACAAAGGAGATGCAGTGCTGTGCTGTATGAGTTGCACAAGGAATTGAATTTAATTGCAGCATGCATTTCTTGAATAATTTCTGAATGCAAAATAGTTAAGCAAAACCTATGTATTATTTTTGACAAAAGAGAAAACATAAGCAAAAATAAAGGGCATCTTGTCCCCATGAGAAGTCAGGGGAAAAAAATTACCATTCCAGCTCATTCTCATTAGGCTAAGCTGCCCCAGTGGAGGAAACATTTACATTTCGTGTGATGAATTTATATACCATTATTGTGCCAGGATACAAGAGAATGTAGGTTAGAGTCTGTTTCTACACCCTTTGTGTGCAAATTTTCTTGACCTCACACAGAACAGAAAGTTTTATACTATAAAACTTAGTATATATAGTATAGTATATATAGTAGCTATAAAATTGTCAGGTTTTGTAGTTAAATGAAAGTTTGTACCTTAATTCTATTCATTTTAATAATTTGCTGTAGATAGTGACCAGCTGTGAAGATTTGCTGTCCTGAATGCCTTTGCAGTATCAGTTCCACAGGAAAGAGCCTGGGTCAGCAAACAGGTTAAAACTGAGGTGATGAAACCACTTTTCTTCCATCTGAACTAAAGCTTAAGCCTTTAGTCTTTAATTTTAGTCTTTAATCTTTGCTTAAAGATTAAGCAAAGACAACCTAAGCAGTGAGGTTTAAAACACAGATGCTACCTGAGAAGAGGTATGTTCCCACTACATTTTTGAGGATTTATCTTTGTATTAACTGATCTGAGATGTGATCTGAGGTCTTTTCCAAGCTTTCAGTATGAGTCTGTGATCCCTATATCACCGTCTAGGTCTGATTCATAGGATTCTGTGAGCATTATGTGCTTTTCAAGAGCCCCAAAATGCTTCAGAAGGTAGAAGAGGCCAAAACTGCATCCCACTGACAGTTTCAGGGAACTCTATGACTTACCATGTCTAAGACAGCTAATCTTTTTTAAAAAATTTAAAAATAAAAAATCCTCCTGGTATAGTTGTACTGGGAGAAAAAATAGTGTGCAAAGCAAGCTTGGTTTATTTCCTTTTTATCAAGCATTCATTTTGAAGAGTAAGTCATCTCATTAGTGGGAGCCCATCTGCTCGCATCTCTTGCAAGGTAGTCTGATTTGTGTGTGTTGTGTGTATGCACAAAGGATTTCAGTTTCAGTCTAGTGTTAATTCCCATTAGACTTAGGAAGAAGGAAAAGTTTAATGCTTCAGGAAAAGAAAAATAAGTTGCATGCACACAAAAACTTGTCTGGAATGGTCTAACTTCTTCCCCTCACATAACAGCTATCAATGAATAATGAGAAATTTGCTCATTTAAGTTGCAGTAATGATGGTTTGTATTAATTGCACCTGAGCCCTGATGCAAAGCAAAGTTTGTCATGTGCTTATATATCACAGTTTTTCAACTTATTTTCAGGTTGTGCCCTGTTTAGTATGGAGTGACACCCTCCATACAGTGTTTCAGAGAGCTATTTGTTCTGTTGTCTTGATTCTTCAGTATTTTCATCCAGAAAAGTCTTATTACAGGACCTGTTGCAGCAGTGTCTGTTTTATTGCAGTGGAAAGGTCTTTCTGAGATCTGACAGAGGACGTGTTCATTTCTCATTCTTCCCACTTCTTTCTGAGAAACAGAAGGAATGATACAGCAATAGGACTTCTGTTTTCTGACTTCTGTTTTATTACTTAGACATTTCAGAGTTGATGTGAGCTATGATTTCAGAATTCCCAGAAGCACGACTGCAGCTTTTTCCCCTTTACCACCTGCATTTCTCAAAGTGCCACAGACTTTTATTACAGCCCTATTGGAAATCTCAGGAGTGCCATTCACTCAGAACAGATTGATGGTGTTTTCAATCCTGTGGTCTTAAGAAAGTATAACTGGTCTCATTTTGGTGCATATTATAAAAAGCTGATCGTCTTATTAAGATGCAAATGAATCTATTTAATGACAAACCTTTAATAATGATAAACAGCCTACTCCCATTTCTCACAGATGTGTTATCTTTTTTATTAAAACCCCTTTGCTCTCTCATACATTAAACTTTGAATTTCTAAGGTCAGATCAAGGATATTCATTGATATTACTGTGCTTGGAAGAACAAGAAAAAAGTATGAGATACATGGGACCTACTTCTATAAAAAATGAAGATTTCTTCTGCATCTCCTTTGTGTCTGAAATGAAAATGAGGGCTGTCAGTTCTGTTCTACCTAACACATGTTCATATTGTGTAATCCCATTTCCAGCAGCTCTGCAGTGGGTTACAGTCAACTTTCTTGAGAAGATTTTATCTGCAGTCGCATGTGCTGGAAGCTATAATTATTTTTTTTAAATAGAAGCTGTAAAATTTATGTTTAGGGGATGTCTTTTAAGTGAAGTAGACATGGATACATCACAGTAAAAATAGCTAGGAATTAGGCAGTGGCTGAAACTTTGTCCAGCAGTGACTAGTAGCTTTGAATGCTTCAGTTCTGGAGCACCTTGGGCCCTAAGACCAGGGGCTCAATTTGCAGTGTTGAATCACCTTGTCAGAAAACAGGGCCTTTGCTGCTCTTTACCACCCAGGTAGAGCACCAGAAATTAGCTTTTAAAAATCAAGATTATTTTGGTTTGAGATTTGGTAGAGATTTTTTTCTGCTCTGGAGAGATTGACAGTCTCTTTGAAACACATTAGATTTGAGTGCAATTTTTTCCTCTAAGAAAAAAGTAACAGTGGCAGAATTACATATGAAGAAGTCCTTACTTATGGAGATGAAATTTCACTATTGTACCAAATTGAAATCTTTGTGCTAAGAGATCCCCTTCAAGGAAAATGCATGAGCCTATCAGTATCTCATTTCACCTTGATTAGGGGGAAGTACAACCTCCACAGATGGGAGAAATGGGAAAATCCCACGGAACTGTAGGAATGCAGTGTTATAAGGAAGAAAAACTACAAGGAGAGCAGAAACAGAAGGAGGTGTTAAGTGTATGATGCAAATGGATGCTGACTGCTTGTACCAATAAAAAGAAGTTAGTTTTCCATTAAATTTCAAGGGTTTTTTGGTCTTTCCTTCCTGCCTCCTACTTTTAAAGTTATTCTATTTTGTGGTGTGCATTGATCGTTTGGCTTTGAGAAAACTGATTTCTGACAAACCAGTTTAACTTTTGTGTTGAATGAAAAAAAATTTCAGTAGATACATGCATATGGCTAGAAAAGGAAAGAAATTATGGATTTTGTGATGGTAGGAGCAGAAATCAAATTGATCTGGGCCTCTCAGAAGAACAGAGAGGAGCAGGTGTGACAGTGGCACAGCTGGATCAGTAAGTGATACAAATGTGGCTAAGATGGCAAAGGGGAAGAGCTATTTTGTGTAAAAATGTGTTGAGTCTTCCTAATGTTGAATGCTTGTAGGCTCATGCTGATTTATTAAATGATGTAGATTTGCCAGCTTGAGCTCACAACTTTACTTCCACTAATGAAATTTAATTTTTCAGTGTATGACTTCTAATTGGCAGGTTTATAGCCTGCGTGGTATTGGCACTCAGGGCAGGAGCCAGATGTTACTTTGGCAGGTGTCACAAAAGATTCTCTAAATCAAATCCTGGTAGTTAGGGATCTGTTTCTAGTCCAGCTTTCACTGAATTGAGGCACATTTATGTGAGGTGCAATGAAGGTTATGGTTGCCTAAATATTCTTGTAATGACTTCTAACATTTCTGCCTTTTTGGAAACCTTTAATGCTTGTTATGAAACATTTCAGGTTATTTCAGTGGGAGTTTTGTCTTTTTTTCTTTTAGTAAGACATACCCTAATAGAATAATCCAGTTACTCCAGAGTAACTCAGGGCCAGGGCAGTAATTCTCCCAGTATTTTGTGGATTGTTAGTGCCAAGGGAGATGAGGCCAGGTGTGGGTACAAAGCTGGCCAGAATCACTAAAACAAAGCTTACCAGGCCCTGGAGTGGGGTGCTAAGTGGGGTGTCTGTGGAAGTGCCTTGTTCCAGGCAACTTTTGTCAGGCTCTGCCACAATTGGATTGGGGTTTAATGGCACAACTGGGCTGGGGAGTAGAAGAACACTCGTGTAGAGAGTGGAGGTGGTGTTGAACAGAGGAAATGTCTCTTTGGCAGCTAGAGTTAGATCTCAGTACATGGAGCTGCCTGGGGAGCCAAGGCATTCTCCTCTGAGAATTGAGGCTCTGTGCAAAAAAATACAGGGATCTCTTGGGGATCTTGTATTGGATTTTTGCCTTGAATTACATGTGGCTTCTTTCCCTTGCCTCCCTCTTCCTTCAATAACAGAAGACAAAAATGAAAATAAGCATGCAAGTAAACAATTTGGGGAAAGCACTAAGCAAAAACCTACAAGATGGAGTCTAATAAGTAATTATGTTTAGATAGGGTCATTTAGTGAGCCTAAACAATTGTGTGAAAGAGCTATGGTACATGTTATTGAAAGATCACAAGAATCTCAAGCTAGATTTAGAAATTTAGTTTCTTTTAAGGGTCCAGCACAATTCACAGCTGTAAGGAAGGACTGGTGAATCATAAAGGGGCATATTCTGCTTATGGTTGTTTTCTTTTTTCTTTCCGTTGGGCTAAGCAAGTTCAGAGGTAAAATAAAAGGAGGATTTAGAAATGAACCCATGAATTGTTATGGAAATTATTTGTTTGGCTGCACTCTACAATTATGTTTGAAATAGTTTTTTTTTTTTGGAGACATCTTGCTAAGAAAAGATCTAAGTACTGACTTACACTGGTGATACTGCCCTGAATATTCACTTGAGTCTGCAGCTAAAATGAGATGAAACAATTGCAAATGCACTGCATTTTTAAATCCTATATATTTACAACAATTAGCTGGTTCATGCCTAATTTCTTCCTCTTTTTTTATAGAGGTTGTTTTTTGTGATGCAACAACTATCCTAACTAGATAGAGAAGGAAAATTCCCTGAAGCTGCTCTGTTTGCTTCCCAGTATGAATGTGAAAAAGATCTCTTTTAATTTGCTATGCCAATAAAAAAGTTGAGAATACTTATTCAGCAAAGGCAGTTTACCTCATTGTGTAACTGTATCTTAAGCAAAAGCAGGATTGGAGTCCATTTTACCTAATTCAAAGCTACCTGAAAAGTCTGAATGTAATGCTGACTTACATTGTGAAAGCTGTTGGGGTTATAACACAGTTACCTGCAGAATGCCAAAGTTAGGTACTTGCTTGACACCTAAACCTTATACACCTTCCAATTGCTCCATTAACCTGAATGAAGCATTTATAACCTAAGTAGTTCACACAAGCTCTTAGAGATTTTGAAAGGCCTCCTGGGCGAACCTTTACCTCAGGCTTTTAGCTGAGCACACACACACGCGCGCCCCTTCAGGAGACAAAAACATTAGTTCCCTTTATTTTAAACATAGCAGAAACTTACACAATTATTTTAGAAGAATATAAATCTGATTAACTGTTGTGAAGTTGAGCAATGCTGACAGTTGGGCACAGGCAAAATTGTCCATGAATTCATAAACAGAGGGGAAATGGTTACAAATCTGGTGGTTCTCCTGATAATTTATAAAATATAGACAAATCTAACTCTCAGTTCCAATGAAATCACAGTCCACTTGAGATTGTTCTCACATCTTCTTATTAGGAGTACTTTTAAGAGGGAGCATTAGATCAGTGATAATTGCTTGTCATTGTTCAGAAAATGCTAAGCTGCAGCAACAGACCATGAACTTGTGAGTAGTCTGTACTCAGAACATTTGTAAGATTGTCCCGTGGGCCGCATTTTTAAATTTGACTTCAGTTATTATTTAACTTCATCTTACATTTAGTAGGAGAGCTTGACAAAGCATAATAATAAGAAAAACAACAATAATTTATTATTTTTAGTCTTGTGTCTGCCTATTACTCTTCAGCGTATTTTGTATCAGGTTCATATATTACACATAGCATTTAATCGCCTGTTTTGCTAATATTTATTTAGTACAAGCATCAAGATAACTCAAGTGAAACTGGCTGGTTTGCTTTGACCTTCAGTGCTCACTATTGGCTGCAATAAATGCCCTTCCATTGTATTATGTTAAATCTTATATTCAAGGGAACAAAAGGAAGTGAACAAAAAGAAACTGTCTTAAGCCAAAAGCCAGCATAAATCAATACAGGGCAGGTTCTTTCACTTGTTACCTGACAACTGATGCACAGCAGACCCAGTGGGTGTTATCTTCATTGCTACATTTAGTAGTCACATGGATAGAAAAGGATGCTCGTTATTACATTAAATGGCAAAGGAATCAATGCAGCATGCACATCATGTGCAGGAAAGGTGATACAGAGCTTAAGTGTGTCCTGTGCAGCCTCTTCCCAAAGGCAAAGTCAGGAGCACTGCTCTCTGGCCAGCACAGGGAAACACATGTTGGGTCTGCAGTACTGCTCTGTGGAGCAGCAACAGATCAGCTCTGGGAGTCAGGGCTTCTCCAGCAGCCAGAATGGCACTGAGGTGCCCCAGAGGCAGACTTGGAAGAAAACTGGGGTTCAAAGGAGCATACTTTTTTTTTTTTTCACATATGGACATTTGAATATAAGCCTTTGTTAGTCCTCCATATACCTTGGAGCTATCAAAATTCAGCATTTTCACCACAGAATGAATACGTTCTCTCTATAGAATTCATAATGTCCTGTGTCAGAGCTATCATCATTTGCACACAAACAGAAGTGAAGGGAGAGGTGTGTGAATGTAGACACAGTGTGAAGGCACAGCCTGTGTTTCCTGCAGCTGCTGAGGGACTTGCATTGGGTGAGTAATGCAGAACCTGGATGCCAGGCTCTGACTACTGTACACAAGGAAGATTTGAAATAGCAACAGACATTAACATAATCACTGTACTAGACAGGCATATTAGTTCACTGAACTTCTATCTTCATTAAATTTGTATTTCATTACTTACACTTCTGACAAGGAAGTGTGGATGTATGCAGCCTACTTTTGCTAAGCGTTTTTGTGTATTAATTTCTGTCAAATAACTACTACTATTTTAAAATATTTATTTGAAAGTACATCATGTCTTTTTCAGGCTTGTTCAAATGAGTCAGCTGAGACATTTTATATCTGTTCCCACATAATTTCAATTGTCCACTTATGAGTAGTTAAAAGTAAGCCAGAAATTGAACTGCCCAAATTTTTAGGGAATACAAATATAGAAGTCTTGAGCAGGGTGTTAGTAATTTATTTTAATTTCTGTGCAATTTCTGAGTGTTTTAATGAATCTAACCTTTTCTCTTTTGATATAAGGGTCTGAGAAAATCAAAGACCAAATGTGTGAGTAATGATTTTACAGCACATAGCAATAAAATGAGATTCAAGCTACATCCCAAGATTTTGGGAAAAAAAATGAATACTTTAAAAGCAACTTGGCTGAAAATTATAGCATATGAGCTGTCTTTTAAAACGATTGTTTATGAAATGTGCCTTGGGGTCTGTTTTGTGTTGTTCCTTATATTGTAGGAGGAAAACAAATGTTGTAGATACTGCTGGGCTTTATTTTGCAGGACTGGGACAAGAGGCACTATGCTGAATTTCAACTGTTGCAATCCTGGAAAACTCAAGGACTGCCTTTATGGTTTAGGGTTTCATTTGGTATTTGTCTCTGAGATGTCTAGGATAGAGTATATGAATTATGCATAACACAACCAGATTTAATACTATAAAATGCAGTTTCCCCTTTTAAATTTCTTCATAAAGTTCTTCTGTTGTCTCAATGGAGACTGCAATCTGCTTGTGCTTATGTTTCTGGATGTGCCTGATGTCAGAAGGAGAAACAAGAAATACTTTTCTTTCCTGTTTATCTAAACTATGGCCTGCTGATAAAAAAATCAAGGAAGAGCCTGCAATACACTGAGTTGCTTTCTTCCACTTGTCTCTTAAGAATCTTACTTAAAAGCCAATATAAGTTTTAAAACAGTTTTTATCTCATGTGATAATACCTTGGGTTTACTTATGAAACTTGAAAATAATTTTGGTAGTCTGGGCATCCCTAATATTCAGGATGTATTTTAACAGCTCCTTGAGGGTATCTATCAAATCATCTCTGGTTTTACCTCTCAGACTGGTGGCTTTCTCTGCCATCTCCAAATAAAAAAAAACAAACAACCTTTTCAGAAGAAAGAGACACAGCTTTACTAAAGATATAGGATGGGAGGTGGCAAGAACTGTGGGAGTAGCAGTATGCAGAAGAGTAGGTCTCTTGTAGATAAAAAAAGCAACCACCATATGGGGCAGTTGTTTTCTTCAGTGAAAATACACTTCTACTGTTTTTCATTGTGAGAATTTGCTGGTGTTGTTGCCTTTACCAGCTTCTCTTTGACAACCCACAGAAACAGCTCCAAGATTGATGATTTTCATCATCTGAGTCTGCTTCATTGCCATATCATCATGAACTTCACTCCATGTGGTGCTGCTTTAGATATTCCACACAACACCAACTCGTCTCATGCTACTTGTTGTGTTTGCTTTAAGATGTCAGGTTGTTTTAACACCATTACTCTTAAAAGTAATTCTTTATCTTGTCATTAGGGCTTGCTTTTTCTTTAGGTTTTTTTTGTCTTTGCGTATTCCAGCTTTTTGACTTCATATTTTTAAGTTTTATTCCAGACTTTGAAAGGCAAAGTTTTTTTATCCTGTTTTATTAAGAAAAGGAGCCAGATGTTACCTATTGTCTGTCTGTGCCTGTCCTTCCTAGCAGTTTGGGTACATTAGTCAATTTCAACCCAAAATAACAAAGAGAAGTGTGAATTTATAAAAATATAGAGAAAATAGCTTTCTGAAAACAGGAGATTTTTTTCCTTCAGTGTGAGGAACATCTTTGTTGTGGTCTGACTCTTAGTTAGACACCAACAGATTCTTGTGGGATCTTGGGGATTTAAATGGAGGTCTAAATCCACAAGAAGACAATTCTCATTGATCCTTCTGAAAACCAAAATAAAATCTTCCATAATGTTTATTTCCATTATGTTATTGATTTATTTTTTTTCATTTTGGGCTTCAGATGAAAGCTTAATATGGCTGCTATCACAGACCAAAAATCACTGCTGACATTTATAATGTAAATATTGATAGTAGGTGACACAAATGACTCCACAGTAGATACAAAGTGCACATGAAGGCTGGAAATTCCATTGATGTCCCAGTGGAATTCCTGGCATTTACCATGCACCATGTCTATGAGGTCAAGTTCATGAACCTCCAGGTCTGATGGGTGTAAGTTTTCAGCAAAAGAAAAGATGAATAGGAAATTACATGAGACACAAACGTGACTACAAATCCTTTGTGTGGGAAGTGAAGGAGTTGAGAGATATCCTGAAGTGGTGGCTGTCTAGAGAGGTAAGGTCAGCGCAGTGAGGATTAAAGGGGAATACCAAAGTTATTAAATGCTGACATAGGATAATGGTCTCCCACAGGCATATCAACGTGGAGTTATTTGTGGGTAATTAATGTCAAAGCCAGGCAGAGATGTTTGTGTTTGAAGGAGATATTGATCCCCTGGCACGGTACCAGCATATAATGACTCTATTTCCCTTACACCAATTGATTGGGGCACCATCAATTATTTTATCTGATGGATGTTGGTGCAGTAGAGGGACAGTTGCTACAACATTATTGAGTTGCTTGATATAACACTGATCACTTCAGTTGGTTTATACTTCGTCTAGATCATAGCCAACCATGAAGTACCATGTACAAAATATGCAATTTTTATTTTATGAAGATTAAAGTAATAATTTTAAGGAAAAAGAATATGTATCTGAACACGTGATGACAGGAAACCCTTGTGCCTCTAGAACTTCCTCATATTTACTTCTGTTTCTATGCAGAGGGATGAAAAGATGAAATTTTACCCTTGCATTTGGTGCAATGCAGAGGAAAGTGTGGATTCCCTTAGGAAAAGCAGCCTAAGTTGAATCCATAGAAAATTTTTTACATAGGGTCATGGGAGTCCAACATGTAAATCTAAACTGCCAAAATGATTGATGAGAACTCTTGCAAATACAACATTAAGTCTGAGCAAGATTGGATAAAGTCTGGAAGAACTGACCTGTCAGCCACTCTCCTTGGAAGGTGAGGTAAAAGTTGAACACTATTTAGTTTTCAAAGATGTGCCCTCCTGAGTTCATCAGGAGATGGATGGGCTTTTTAGGAGAAGTGAAGTTCATCAGTCCTTTTTCTGTGAGAACACCACCTTCTGGAAATGAGATCTAGAGAGCAGGTTTCCCACTTAGATGTCTATGACAGATCCTGAATATACAGAGATCTAGAGCAGGGGCAGGCATTGTGGGGTTTCTTTTGTTTGTTTGCTTAGTATGCAGGGGGAGGGGGTTAGTTTTTTGTTTATTATATGGTAGGGATATTTTAGGAAAGCTTCTAGGCCAAGTCAACCTGTGATAAAAAAGATCTTCAAACATCTCAGTCTTTTGTCTCCCAATTGGCAGATTACCTTCATCAGCTTTTACTCTTATTATCTTTTTCTCAGACACAGCTAGGCCATTTACTCACAGTGGCCAGAGACTCTTCCATCCTTTCTTCCATCACTGAGCCTGCTGGGCTCTATCTAATGCTCCTCCCTTCTGTGTTGTTAAAAATCCCCTACACTACCAAAAAGAAAAACCTGAAGAAAAACAGACAACAAGCAAAAACCCCAGTTTAGCAACACTAACTTGAGTAGTCTAAAGCATATCATATCTATGTTATATGGATCAACAAAAAGTGTGAAGTGATTTATGCTCAGGGAAACCTGCTTTGCTTCCCTCCACCCCCAAAAAGGGGGTGAGAAGGTTTGAGAAAAGAAAACTTAGATCAATATTCTTTTATATAACATAGAAAAAAATAATGGAAAATTTAAAAGTAAATTACTAGATCTACTGAGATCACAGCCTGGGATGTTCTCAGAAGTTATTATTTATCCTTCTTTCATGTGTTAACTAAGATGCTACTTACTGAGTCTATATATAATTTCATCCTTTTCCTGCAGACCAGATCATGGAACTTCCCATATATCAGTTTTGGCAAAAGTTTTTTCTCCATATGAATAACTGAATCCTGAATCCAAGCCTGTATAATTTCACTTGGATTGCTACCAATTAGTCCTACACACTTAAGAAAGACCTCCAAAAGTACTATAATAAATGCAGGGCTCAAAATATATTCAACTGTTGTCTGTGCAAGAGCATTTAATCTTCTTTAGACTTTATAACAGACTTAATCAAAACTGAATATGCAGAGGGAATAAAGCCAGCCCATAAAGCAATGTATTAATGCTGTTCTTCAAACAGTGTTGCCAAAGACTTCCTGACACTTGTCTGTTTCAATATAAGTACAATAACCAAGTTTTTATGTGAATAGTCTCTTTGACTTTAGATACTTGCTCTTTGAATTAATTAGAAGACATTCCTATGGAAATGTCTGCAAGATATTCTCTGTCATGAGATAGATTAATGCTAGTAGAACAGGAGAAGTATTTCTCACATTCTCTTTTCCTTCTTCTATCATTAAAATGGTTTGTTTTGATGTTTCGGGTCCCTGATCACAAGTGCCATGTGGTGTTTCTCCTTTTTAACTGTGTCAAGCAATGCTCTACCCTTTTTGGTGAATAATTCTGTTGTGCCTGCTAGTAGAGCAGTATAATTTATTTATTTTTTTATTATTTTTCAATCTCTTAGGCAGGAGGGCTTGAGTTATAAGAATGGCTTGTATCCAGCAAATATACAAATAACTATTTTCTAAAGTGAGGAAGAAAGTTTAAAAAGAAAAAGCAACAAAACACACACTCACACACACATACCACCTCCCTCTAACTGCTTCCTTTATCCACCCCCACTCAATTCCCACCACAAAATCTGTGCTCAGGACTCTCTGGGTTTCTTTTTGTTCCTGTTTAGTCTTGTGTTTATTAGTAGTGGGCTAAGCCCAAGTAGTCTTTCACATGACTTAGACGGTACTTGGGGTACTTTATAAACAAACCACCCCTCCTATGTGCCAGTGCTGTTGCACTTCTGAACCAGACCTACACCTCCTCTGTGTGTGTGGAGGATCTAATGGGGTTTGACCTGCACATAACTGAGACTTTCTGGTTTGGGTGTGATAGCAGCTGACTGTCACAAACATTACCTGTTCCCATTGCTGCCTTCAGGGAACTAGCAAAACTGCTGCTCCCAGTGCTCATGTGATTCAGGAGCCTGTGGGTTCTTCTGCTCCTGGCTTTAGATGATACTCCTGCTGAAATATAATTGTTTTTATCTCTTGGGAGACGAAGAGATTCCAGCCCAAGCACTGAGGCTTGGGATCAGTGTCAGGAGTCCTGCCAGCAGGTTCCTCCTGTGGAAATAGGCACAGTGCAGTGGAGATCCAGTGTCTCAAGGTACTGATGGTGAGGCCTGATCTGTTGTGAAAATAATCACTGCAAATTTTCATGGTTTTACCTATGTCTTTGGTATTATGAATAGATTAACACTGCTGTTCTAGAGGAGTTCTAGAGGAGTAGAGATTATCATTGCATGCTGTTCTAGAGGAGTAGAGATTATCATTACATTTCGCATTCCTTCTTCAACTTCATTAAATCTCATTGAAAGGAAGCTGTCATTATCTGGCAGGACGTTTGTGTTCTGTGGAGTCTTTGCAGTTTGTTTTAAATTGTGTGACCTGCATATCTTTTTTTGGGGAGATTTCTTTCCACCAGTGAACTTTGTAAGTCTTTTGAGAGCTTAGTGTCCATTTCTAGACATCCCAATAGGATTACTAAAGTAAAATATTTATCTTTGAACATTTGAATATTTATCATCTATTTGAACAATATTTGGTAATGTGCTTTTTTTTGAAAATGGGAAAAATAGAAGAAAGATCATGCACAGCTATGTCTCCATCTCTCTCTGAAGGAATTCTAGCTCTTCCCAGTCAAGTTCAGGAAGGGCTTCAAGATAGTGCCAGCCATTTGCTTTTATAGTATTATGCACAGGTAAAATGGTATTTTTTGTGTTATTCTGAAACAGGAAAAGTTTGTTAAGAGAAGTAATTTTTTTTTAGGCTAATGGATAAAAAAAGTTTTTACAAAATAATATGACAAGCTTTTAGCAAAAAGCTTGCTGCATTTCTCTGATTGTATCAGAAACAAAGGAAATTCTCCCAAGTGTGCAAGCTCTTCCTTAAGCCTGGAAGTTGGTTGCTTATCTTTGGCAAACGCCAGTTGGTCTAGTACAATTGTCCCACTGTTCTTCCTCTGTTTGCATGTCAGACATCCGACAGCTCTGTCACTGCAGGTTGGAAGATACAACTTGGAGAGATCAATAATGACAGAGAAAGGCACAAGCACAGACACACCCCCACCTGCAGGGCTGCATCAGCTCTGGGGGCCCAGCACAGGAAGAACATGGAACTGTTGGAGAGAGTCCAGAGCAGGCCACCAAGACAATTAGAGGGATGGAGCAGCTCTTGTATGAGGAAAGGCTGAGGGAACTGGGATTGTTCAGCCTGGAGAAAAGAAGGTTCCAGGATGACCTAATTGCAACCTTCCAGCACCTGAAGGGAACCTACAGGAGAGATGGAGAGGAGCTATTTACAAGGGGGAATGGATTCAAACTGAGAGAGAGAAGGTTTAGATTAGATATTAGGAAGAATTTCCTTACTGTGAAGGTGATGAGGTGCTGGCACAGGTTGCCCAGAGAAGTTGTGGATGCCTCATCTCTGAAAGTGTTCAGGGCCAGGTTTGATGTGGCTTAGAGCAACCTGGTCTAGTGAAATATATCCCTGCCCATGTCAGGGGGTTGGAACTGGATGACTTTTAGGGTCTCTTCCAAACCAAACCACACAGAATCACAGAATAATGAGGTTGGAAGAGACTTCTAAGATCATTGAGTCCAACCTATGCCCTAACATGTCAACTAGACCATAGCACCAAGTGCCATGCCCAGTCTTTTTTTAAACACATCCAGAGATGGTGATTCTACCACCTCCCTTGGAAGAGCATTCCAGTACTTTATTATTTTTTCAATGAATTTTTTTTTGGATGAAGCTTGAATCTGTAATGTCCAACTCATTATTATCAGCAAACTTTAACAAATTGCAGGCAACTCTTCTGCCATGAGTCACGCAAAATGGGAATCAAAACCATTCATAATTAAAAAAAAACAGCTTAGAAGATGCTTCAAAAAAATAAACTTCGCTTGTGATATAAATAGTCCTTTTTTTTTTTTCACTGATACACCTATCACAGCTAAAATACTTCTCATGGAGATGTTGTTATGTAATAAAATAAGGAGATTTACGACATAAGCATGCATTGGACTACTCTGCTTAGTTCTGTCATTGGATCAGAGTTAGTTTGCTTACCTCATGGCTCTTCTGGGACATGTTCATATTAAACAGGTGTTCTTTTGCACTCTGTTAAAAAGCAATTTTCCTATTTCCAGCTTTTTTTTCCCAAATATGAAATTTGGAATAACTCCTGGCTTAGTTTGGCAAGAGTTTTAGGGCAGCTGGAGACCTGTAGTAACCCTCAGTAGCAATGTTGTTCAGCATGGGGAAAGTGAAGGTTTGTAGGCAGTGAACAATATATTCAGAGCACAATTAAAGAATCGTTTTTGTGTCAGATTCGGTACTAGATGTGGCAGCATCATCACTGTGGGTTGCATAGCTGAGGTTAACATTTCCCTGAATTTATGTAATTTAGAGTTACTAAAAAATAATGCGCCTCTCATTTAAACATGAGCTTTCAAATACTGGTATTTAAATGAGAGGTGACTATTAAGACTCTCTGTGATGATTTATCAGAGAGATAATCTCTTTAACAGGAAAATATCAGTAAACTATTCAGTAAGTAATCTATTTAATAAGAAGAACTGTTGTGCCTCATTTCTATATTCCTGTTCTTTTTTCTATCTAGTGGGAGTCTAGGTTGGAGCTGACTTTTACACCATCTTTCTGGAGTGTTGGAGAGCTGATTTTTTAGAATAGCTGAGTGTTCTGCCTCCCATTAAGCCAAGACTGAACTGAATGATTGAATGATTAATGCCCAGGACAAATTTCTTTTCTGGTAGATACTGGTAGAGATACCATGCCAAGTGATATGTATTAGACCATCTAAACAATCACTCTCAGAGGAAGAAAGGAAACATTAACCCTGTTCTCTACTCAGAGAAATGGAGTTGCGGTGTTTGATTCTTATCTCAGAGAGGAAAAGGTCAAATCATTTCAGTCCCTAATGATATATTCTGGTCCACAGCTGATAAGCAAAACCTACTGTAGGTGATGGTGGTTTTGGTCCACTTCTACACTGCAGAGCAGGTATGAACTTTGTTGCCAAAGATTAGAGGGTATTATAATGTTTGCCTGAAATTCCAGTCACTTCAACTGAAAGCACAAAATCTTAATGTACTGACACTTTCAAAGGTGGTCATGTGAGAAAAGTAGTTGAAACTGGGAAAGGAGAAAAAGTAGCAATGCAATATTTGTAATAGTTATAAAACTGTCAGAAACAGTGTGTGAGTGCAGGGCAGATTCCCTAGTTTACTTCCCATTTTGTACATTTAATAGTGCACCTAATTATTGTTCATTAAGGCAGCAATGTCATAATGATTGTTTAAATGTTCTGAATTGTCCCTGAGTTCCCAATGCTTGCTGTGACTGATGATGTAACACCCTTACAAGTGCAGTTTAGTTTCAGTAAAGTATTACAAAGGTTTAAATATGGCACTATGCAGGATGAGCAACTTCTTTTTCTTAAAACAGAAGGAATTTTTTGTGTATGCCTTTTATGGTCAGTGCATTTTCTTGCTATCAATTCAGTAAATCAACATTAGCCAAATTAAGGTAGAGCAAATGAATGCAGCAGTTCCATGCAGTATTCCATGATACCCAGGCACTAAGGGGTAGCTGGTCTGGGTTTAATGATAAATGCAGAAAATAGCACTACCACAGAAGTGAAAATGAGGGGTTAGTACTGGATCACTGCAGCTAGACACAACATATATTCCCATTCATGGATTTATTGAACTACATCCTTACACCAATCACTGTTCTTTTCATGCAGGAGAGGGCTCAAAACCTTTTCATTTCCTGTCTAAATATATTCAGACATTGTTTAAATCTGTAAATCTGTGTGCCAGATTTGTTCTTTATTTAACAGGTATTCTCTTTCTGTTTCCCTCCTCTCCCCCATGTATTTGTATTATTTCATTTCAACCTTCGCTGTGCCAAAGTAAACCAACATAGACATTTCAGTTCGTTTCAATACCATT
The DNA here is from genome assembly GCF_028769735.1 of Zonotrichia leucophrys gambelii. NCBI lineage: Eukaryota > Metazoa > Chordata > Aves > Passeriformes > Passerellidae > Zonotrichia > Zonotrichia leucophrys. Next base: position 48,452,765 of record NC_088171.1, on the reverse strand, counting down.
CTCCACTTGCTGGCCATTTTAGGATCCCTTCCTTCTGTGTTCTCATTTAAGTCTCTATATCTTGTGTATGGATGCACAGAATTTCAGGTGTTATTGCAGTTTGTGTATTACCAGTGCCCTGTATCACATTATTTTTATACTTCACTACCATGCTAGAAATTTCTTACTGATTATGTTTTAGGATTACAGCTGCTTTTGTCATAAGGATGACTCTGTCTACAAATTGTCTTTTTTTTTAATCTTTATTTTTTACAACTTATATGTCTCAGATTAGAGAAGAAATCTTTTTTTTTTTTACTCAAAATCTTTTCAGTGCCATACCATTCTGATTTCTCTAGGCCTCAAAGTCCTTCCTTTATGACAGTCTGATCTTCTCCTATGATACCATCAGCAATGCCACCATTGCTGATGGTATCATAGTTTTGGGCTCCAGCAAATTTTGTAGAATTACTATTAGATTTTTGTGCCTAAGTGATTAACAAAATATGGAGTCTGAGGCTGACTTTTGAGAAATTCGAGCAGTACTGCCCTTAGTTTGATACCTTTCCTTTTTGTCATTTCTGTACGTGGTCTGTGCCTCACCCACCTCACTGATTCTTGTCTCAAATCCTATTTTGTCCAGATGAATTACTGATTTTCTGCCTGGCACAGAGAGTTATATCAAAATACTTTTCTTAAGTCAAATGCAGGAGAACTAAATCATCTGCTGTGCTGATAAAGCCTACCACGTTTCACCCATGAGAAACAAGAGCTATTTTGCCAAAGATTAGATGAATCAGACTTGATCCCTTCCTGGTAAGCCTGTGCAATACTTATTCCAGTCTCTATTCACCTCAATATGTTCTTACTTACTTTCAAAATTTGTTCTGAAGCTGTGCCTGCTATTGAGATCAGCCATGACAATAACTAATTTCACCTTTCCCTCCTCTCTTTGTTAAGTATAAGCCTTGTGTTTGCTTTTGTATTCATCTTGCATGACAAAGTTATTAAAAATCTGCCTTGCTTGCGAGGCCTCCTGTAGGTCAGAGAGAATGGACTTCATGAGAGAAAGGGTGTTTATGGTGAAGGAAGTGGCAGGATTTTAAGAAAGAGGATGTTTGATATGAATCAGATTCTCTTGCAAATTACATAGCAGTAAGTTTGGCGTATAATTGGGGTACCTTCATGCTGGTAGCTGTGAAAACTGAAGTTTCTGTGAGACTTGAAGCCTTCATGAGGGCATTAAGGAGCTGTGGCTATTTACAAGTGTGAACACCAAACTGGGGGACTGAAGTCTTGGTGTGACAGGAGCGAGGTCCTCTGCTGCCCATTCTCTGAGCCCTGGGGAGACCAGGCCAGGCACCACATCAGGGCTGTGGCACAGAAATGTGGCACCCCTGAGTGGCTTTGTGTCCCTAACTGTGTGTCCGAGTTGCTCCTTTTGGGAAGTGGCAGAAATCCCTCCTCTGCTGGCATAGGCATCCACTGGAGCACAGCTTCAGCTGGAATGACACTTGTCCTGTCACAACCAACTAATAGCTTGGACACATCTTAAAACCTTAACTGTGCTGGTTTTACTTACAAAGAGGATTCTCTTGTGTCATTCAGGAATGAGAAGAAAAAGAAGGCTTTTAAGTTTTAGCTTCCTGTTAAATCTGTTAGGGAAAAGTGGAACCCCTTGCATCTCATTGTTTGGGGAGGTGCTAACCTCTGAAATATAAATGGGTAACAAGAAAAAATCAGTTGAGTTCACGCTGTAGTGATTCCAGTTTAAGGTGGAACTCACCTGCTGTACTGTGGGAGTGGGATTGGTGCTAACACTTTGGGAAGCAAGAGACGGGAAGGGAAAGGGAAAGGAATTGCTCTGACCCTGTGACATCCAGATCCACACAGATACATGGAGCAGGTTGACTGCAAGTTTTCTCCAGCAGGAGCAGAAATATTTGCCATGAGCAGCTTAGAGTTGTCCAGGCTCAACAACTCGTAACTGGGGATAGAGTGTTTCTACTTTCAATTGAGCCATTCTGCTGAGCTGCCAAGAGCAATGCACTTCCAAACTTTGCGCCAGTTCCTGCTCAGGAGATACTTCCAGATATTGAACCAGGTTGGGTTCCACTCTAAAAATAATCCAAATACAATCCCTAAACCACAACCATAGAGCCTTAGAATTCAATTCTGTTCATATTCTCTGTAATTCCTTGCTGGGAAAAACTCCTGGCTGCTGAATTTTAATCTAACATAGGAAAAGTTTCTACTACTTTTTACAAGTTTAAATGGGTAGGAGTTGACACTTATTTTTCTAAAAGCATCAGGCTGGTCCTTCTTTTGCCTCAGTAATTTTGAAACCAACACATCCAACCTGTCCTATTGGCAATGGAGAAATTTAGCTACTTCTTCAAAAAACCATTTGAAATCTCAATTATTTCTTCATAGTTGGTTTGGAAATGTTATTTCTCTAGCTTTTCACAGTAGACTGGGAAACACTTTCCCTTTCCAGATGTATTCCTTCACAGTTTTTGAATTGATGCTAATAACCTGTGTATGATGTCACAGATGGTCAGATTCAGTCAAGAAAAATTGGAAAATGCTTTCTTAGGGCATGATGGTATTTTTTCCAGATGAACATATATATTGTTTAGCTTGTGTTATGAATGAGTTTATTTTAATAAAAGTGAGGATAGTTCACTTTCCTCATATGCAATATCCAATATCTCTTGAGACATGAGTGGGATAATGCTTTGTAAAAAAAACAGCCAAGCAATAATCTTAAATTCTGAGAACTAATTTTAAATTGAAATGCAGAAACAAAGAGTGGTCCTATATATACAAGATGACTTTCATGTTCCTGTCTGAAATTGCTAAGTGTCTGCAGTGGGAGTAATAGGACAGAATTTCTAAGAAGGTTAACTTAGATCATTTTTCAAGTACAGCCATAGTCCAACACAGAAATTTCAGCTGAAGAGTTTTGCTTACCTCTTTTTTTTTAGGTTGTTTGTTCTGAGAAATTATTATTTTAATCTTTCTATGTCTCTATTCTGTGATTCTCATGCATACAGACTTATTTCTGGAGTGAATGATAGTACACTTGATCAAATAAGATCCTTAAGGAAAAGTTAGGCAATTACTCATGGTCAGGGAATAAGTGATTGAAAAGATGTAAATGTATTCAGGAACCTCAAGGCATGATGAAGAAATTATTTTATTCAATTCTTGTAGTCAACAAGGGCAAAACAAATAATGGACTTACAAAACAAAAGAGGAAATATAGATCAAATACCAAGGACAACAGTAAAACTAGAGACTACACAAGTAATGGAACAAGCTCCCAGGGAAAACTGTGCTAAAATGAATACCTAAGACATTATACTGTCAATTAAATTTCTTGTTATGCTGATTCTGATATCTTACAAAGATAGACCTCAGCAATGTGTTGTCTGGGCCTCTTTCCTTCCCCAGTCTCCCATGTATTCACTTGATTTATACTGAAGGACTTTTTATCTCCCAGCATCATGAGGAGACAACCTGCACTACTTCACTTAACCTGGACTAGGTGATTCTCTGAGCTTCTTCAGAAATTATAAGGTTTGGAGTTATAATGAATTATATCTGTTAGTACACAATACAAATGCCACAGGATATAGGGCAGGAATTAATTTTAAAATATTTGGACTTTTTAAAATACCTTTAAGCAATAGACCTGTTTTTCCTGAATGCAATGTTTTAACATCCTGGTTTTTTTATAGTGGTATGACTGAAATGCTGGTTTAATGTTTCAGCCTATAAAGAAAAGCAATAACATAAAGTAGGGCGATATTACAGCCTAATTAAACATTTCTAAAACATAACTTTTGATGACAGTAGTTCTACCCATCCAAAACTATGCTCTGTCAGCTGTAGGGTCGTGCAGCTTGGTTCATATTGGTCCATGAAGTGAAAAACTCCAGTGGAGTAACTTATGAGCTGAATGTGCCACTTGGAAATGTATTATTTAAATAGCCTCTCTTGTTAAAACTGTGGCCTAATTAACTTGATTTTTCCCTTTGCCTTTCAAGAGGTCAAGCCTGACATTTGAGGAGTGAGTGTTAACTACTGTCCTTCTAGAGGCTGATTAATGTTCAAAAAACCATTTGAAGATGCTTGGCACTTAGTGTGTTACGGTGATGATCTTAGATAAAAACACTAACAAGCACTGAGGTTCAGTGTTTTCTGAGCAGCTTGCACCCTGCCACATCACTGTTTTCCCATTTTGTGAGTAGCAATTACTCAGTTTGGTCTGTGTTAAAAAGAGTATGCTTCAGCAGTTTTATTTTTGTTCTATCAGTCTGACTTTGGGACTCTAGCCCAGAGAGTTAAAAACATAATTTACAGATTAAGATTTGTAGGGGAAGAAAATAATGTGGGTGGTTGCAGTTAGATAAGTAAGGTGCAGTTTTCACCATGAGTTAATGACCTTTGCCTCAGCAAGTCCATCTGGGCTCCAGGAAGGACTGGGAGTGGGAAGATTTGCCCACAGATTTCCCCACCGATCACCATGCTGTCACTGCCAAGCTTAGAGCTGCTGATTGCCCATGGCAGACCAAGAATGGAACAGAGAGTGGGCTGTAGACATGCCAAGGAGTGTTCCCAGCCTGGGGCTTATTGCACAGGATGTTGCCTGTGCAGAGTTGAATCCACTGGCCAGTTTCTCCTTCCTCACATTTTATTTTCACAAAGAGGCAGGGGAAAGACGTTATTTGCAATTTAGGGATGTGTGAATAAATGTGCATGTTTTAAAGGAGGTACAGTTTGTAGAGATGCAGAAGGGGAGGGAGCAGAGGTGTTACTGCTAAGGTGTGTTGTCCTTTGTGGGCCTGTAGTAGTGGTGGCACCACACATTTTCAAAGAAGTCGAGGGCAGTTACTGGGTGTGCATCTCCTGATTCTTGAGCAAGCAATGTAGCTTCAGCATAGCTCAGAAGAGATCTGGCATGAAAGATGAAGCTGTTGCTCTAGGATGTGTGATATAGTGAACCCCTTCACCTTAATCACAGAACTTTTTTTTATTGATATTGACATAATTTCCTCCTGTGTCTCAGTCTGTTGCCTTGTTTGGCATTTTGAGTATATCTGGGATGGATTCAAAGCAAGTGGTTGAACTTGGAGTGCTTTGGTCCTGTTCCATTTTCTGTGATGGCAGAGGAGATGAGTGAGTTTAGTTCACTTTCTAGGACCTTTGTCCTCCCAGCTTTCACATTTTGGAAGCTGGCCTGACTGACTAGGCAGAGGTGTCAGGCAGCCAGCTGTCTGATACCCCACCATGGGGGCACTGAAGGCAGCCTAACGGCCTGTCATGAAATACAGCAGAGCTGGCATCTCATATACTCATATACAGACACCTCTGATGGTGAGTACAGATGGTTTGTGCCAGGTCTGCATGAGTAATTCAGTTGTAACCTTTTTTTTTAATAGATGAATGCCTCAGTACCAGGAAAAAAGATTATCTTCCTGCCTGGCTTGATTGTTGGTTTGTTGACCTCTCCATTTTTTCATTTGTTCTTTCTCCTTGTAGTTGTCCTGCTTTTGCTGACTTGGAAGACCAAATACCCCCCACAAATATGTTCTTTACTCTAGTTGTCTTACACAAGGACTACATAGTTTCTTTGCAGTATGGTTTTAAAGATCTGATTTTAGTGAGGAGGTCCATGTCCAGGAGCAGGGAATGGGAGCTGCTTAGGTAGTAAGGGGTAACCTAAAAATACCCACAGACTTCCCAGGTTTTGGTTTGTGGTGTTTTTCATGCAGGTTTTCATGGGCTCCTTTAAGTTTTGCTTACAGATGGAGCCTTAGCCAGCCTACTTAAAGCAGAATTAATTTTCACTGACAGTTCCTTCTCTCTTGTGAATCAAAACAGCACGGTCTGTATTTCAAATGGCAACCAGAGTATATTCTGGATGAAGTATCTCACAGAAGGTCTTTGAAGAGGCAGGAGTTATAACCTGTAATACAGTCCTAATAAAGACAATGAGTAATTAGAGGTAAGCACTTGCCTTTTAGCAAGAATCCCTTCAGGAGGAGAAGCAATAAGCTGGTGCTCTCTAAACCAGTCAGAGTAAGACATGAAAAGTCAGCAATTCTGCCATGGAAGGCAGTTTCTCATTGCGGTGCTTGTGGGAGGTGACATCAAGGAGATGCACAAGCAGGGGCAGAGCAAATGTCTGCTTCTTCTGCACCCAGGAGCCTCTGACCCCAGGCCTGACAGTTCTGTGTCTGAGGTGCTGCAAAAGTTATTAGAAAATGTGCCAAAATGTAGCAGTTAGCAATAAACCTTTCCAATGGGTACTTTGGGGCTAAAAAGGGGGGTTGCACAGAGTGATTGCTTTTACACTGCTCTTTATAAACGCTGCGTATCTTCCTCCCCCATTGCCGCTGACATTCTTGCTGATTTGTCTGGAGATGAGATTAGGTCTAGTGTCTTTGAGGGCTAATGAGAGAAAGGGTGCAACAGGCAAAGGAGCAGGGTATCAACATGGAACAGATGTGAGAAGGTGCTTGCCTTCATAGGTCTGAGCTTAGCTGGCCTTCTGTCAGTGCCACTACCTGTGTCTGCTGGACTTCAAGTAAAAATTGTGAGAAATGCTTTTTTATATGGTGGTTTGATTGGTATTTTTAAGCTTTCATATGGCCATCATTACCCTCTGTGCTTTGCAAGATGTCAGGAACCCGACAGAGAAGTAGTAAGAAAATTTTGTGTAATATGTTTATTTGGTAATAACATAACCTTCTACAGATTTTTCTTAATATGTCTACTTCCCTCTTTTTCTATATGTTTGCTAGAAGTGGCCATAAAGGCTTCATAGGCCCCAAGCAAATTTCTCACATTAATCAACTAGCATTCTGATATTCTTGGAGGTCTTTTCCAATGTAGATAATTCTATGATTCTATATTGCTGCTCAGGGATACTATAAATATGTCAGAGCACAATTAGAAGTATGTGCTTGTGGACCTATGTCCTTTTCTTCCCAAAGGAATAATTTTGGGTTTTTCTGGTATGATGAATTTAAGCTCTTGTTTTTTTTCAAGCAATTTCCACTCTCAAGGAGTTTTCTCCTTGAAGTGCATGACTAATTCACATGAAGTGCTCCCTCTCTTCTGAAAATGATACTCCAATTTATCCGTCAAGTTTTAAAACTACATTTTCTTGTTGTTATTGATTACTGCTTTTTTAGGACTGGAAGTACTGGAGAAATGAAGAGGGAAGCAGGGAACTTTCCTGTTGCCCAGCAGTGTACTGTGACAGATTGCAGACGCAATTCAGATTTAGTTATAGTTGGCACCTGTTTTGTCACAAACAAAAATAGGCTGCTCTTGAACAAGATGGGGAACTCTTATCAGCATGATGATCTTTGTAATATTTCTCATTTCCTAGTTGCATATAAGAGCCCTTTTTTTAAAAAACTCTCTTTGTGCTTTGGCTTTCAGTTTGGAAATGTTTGCATTTCCAAACTACAGTGTTCAGCCTTCGGGTCTGGTCTAAGCAGGAGAGGTACAATGAAATCTCTATTTACTGAGAGCTGCAAAGGGACTTATCTTTACCAAGTCAGCCTGCTTGTGTGGACACCACTGTCTCCATTGGTTTCTTTCAGTTCACCATCTCCACTGGACGTGGCAGAGTGAGTCTGATGCCTGCTTATTGCCACCTCTGGGCTGCTGGACCTGTTGGTAGTGATGAGTGCAGGGCTTCATTGAGTTGTGCTGCAGTAGTCAGGGTTCTTCTTTCTCCATTCTTATTTGGGACAGTGGAAGAGGTGAATTTTTAAAGTGGCTCCTTAATTTAATGATATATTGGGGAGAGGATATGCTTTTCTGGCAAAGTTGCAGTCACCTTTAAAGCAAATATGGGGAAGTTACTGAAGAGCTTGGGCTGTGTGTGCCATGAGCATCCTAGTCCTGAAGCTTCATGGAATCCTTGTTTTTCATTGCATATTAAAATTTATTCTCAGCCTTGAGAAACTTGCAGATGTAGGATGCCTTTTATGTGTTCTTTTATTTCCAGTTTCCCTTCATAGCATCATTATGGATCTCACAGGTTTAGAGACATGGTATTGTCTTATATTCTCAGGAGTTTGAGTTGATGGGTTTTGCTGCATGCTTAGCAATTTCTTATAGTTTCTATTCTGACTAAATATGTGATCAGGTAAGGTAAAATGTTGAAGCTCTCTTATAGCCCTGTGTTGCTAGGCAATTTTGGTGGCTTTTGTTCTAATACCAGTTGAGCTTTCTAAAAAGAACTGTTCCCTAGGAAAGAAAATTACACGATTGGCAGCAATATTACTACTTCATTACTGCACTGGCACTGCCAGTGGCCTTCCTTGCTTTAAATTACACTGTTTCCTTATCATGTGCCAGAAGGGTAGCCAAAGTCAAATTACTGCTGGCAGACCACAGGGATCAGTAGTATAGAAAACCTGGCAATCACTGTATTTCTGCAGTATTAGGTGCTCTTCTTCTTATATGTTCTTGTATTACTGAGAGAATTTTTGATTGTGGATATAAAAATGGTCATGGCAGTAGTTATTTTTACTGTACTGCATCTTCAGGAAGAAGCAGAAATTACAGTGCTTCTCCTCCTGAGAGCTAGTGAGAATTAGTTGCTCTTTGGTCCTTCTCTTACTGGCAAATAATAATCCCAGAGGAGGCCATGCCAAGTGGAGATGATATTTCCAAGGTCCGTATGGCACCCACTTCATTTGTGGCTCTTGCTGCACTTCTGAAAGTGCAATGGTTCTTTCCACCCACCTCCTCTCTGATGAGATGTTATCATCTCCATTCTGTGAAATTCGGGAAAACAACTGAAGGGATAAATGACTCACACTGAATTAAGCAGCAGCTCAGGAGGAGAAAGCACAGCTCTCTTTGAAGATTGAATCGCATGACTCCCAGGTACCTTTAAGACAGGGAGATGTGTTTGAACCCCTCTCTCCCTGGGACTTTGCAAACCTGCCCTTCAGGATTCTGCATCACTGCTGCCCTCACCTCAAAACTGTTCTGATGCAATTTCAGGATGCTTTTCTTGATGAGTTTCAGGGCGCACAGGAGCTGTTAGTACCACCCCTGGCACAGAGGCTGGCTCCTCACCACAGGTGTCTGCCTGCCTCTCTGTGTGACAGCATTTTTGCCAGGAGACCGCGTTTAGATGGCTGACTGAATAATATGATTGATTTAAGCTGACTCCCTGCTTTGGAGATATTTGAGAATACACAGCAACCTTATCACTTTTATTTATTGTCTACTTAATCAGGTCTGTTGAAGTTCTATTTTGTAGAATGATTGTACATAGCTGACATCCTTGAATGAAGTGTCTCATTTGTGATTATCTTTCATATGCATTGCCAATTTCATGGATCCAAGCCTCAAATTTACAGAAAAATGACTGTTTAACTCACCTCATCTTGATCCCCCATAGCATCGTGAATGGATTTTGTAAATAATGGATTGGGTGGTTCCTAATTTCAAACATTCCCTTCATGATAGATATGGCTTTCATACCAGGACAATCATCTCTTTTTCATTTCTCGAGTTCAAGAACTTCACAAGAGAGGTCAGAATGACCACATGCCATTTTAAAGACACTTTGGGGGATGAGTAGTATCAACACAGCAATTTAGCAGAGTCAGAGAGAAAGCAGAGTTTTCCCAAGATCAAGGGCAGTACCTTGCCTACGGAGGTGCACCGCTGTATCTCTGCCTCCTGTTCTAGCTTAAGGGGCACAATGATCTTATCTCTGTGAAACTCACTAGTGTTCCACAAAACAATCTAAGATAAGAAATTGTATTAATCTTTTCCTTCCCTTCCAAATGGAAACCACATGTAGAAGATGTGTAGTAAACTTTTTAACATGAGGGGAAAATATAATGAGCCCTTACAGCAATCAGCCTTGTGTTCATACTGTTTTGAACAGTGAGGTGATACTGCTGTCTGGTCTGGTGCGCTGGTCCTTTCCTGGAGTCTGTCTTGCATGGAGAAATCCCTGTTGTCCATATTCAGTTCCCTGCAGCAGCTTTGAAATTTAAATCTCTGCTGTACTTCAAGCAAAACACTTATTGAAACACCATCACATAATCTGTGGCCTTTGAAGAGAGGCTTATGAAAATATGCAAATACCTAGATGTTCTTGACACAGCTAAAAGAAATTCAACCATTATGATATTCTGTATCCCCTGTTTACAGATGGGGTACAAAATGCAGGTACAACTGTTTTCTTCTTTCTCACTTTTTTTTTCCCCCTGTTGTTTTCTGCTAATCCACAGAGGAACAACATAACGTCAAATCTGTTTACTCCTCAAACAGTCTGGGATGCTTGAATGTCTTTATTGTAATTTAGGAAGCAACTGACAGACAAAATTGTGTTGGGTAGACACTAAAAATAAGCACTGTAGGAACCACATAGACTCCCAGGTACAAATTAGCTCTTTTTTTTTTTTTGTTTTGTTTTGTTTTGTTTGTTTTTGGTTTTTGGTTTTTTGCCTGTGCAATTTATAATGAGAAATGAACTAAGCTTCTATCTCAAAGTTCCAGCTATAGATCAGCTAGAAATTTGAGGGACTACTTTTATCCTGAGAGGTGGCATATTGATCTACAACTCCAAGAATTGTGCCAAGAATAGGAAATCAACAAGATCTTCACCTGATTTATGTAGGCCAGACATCTGTGGCATGCCTTTTGAAGGTGATCTCTCAGCGGCGTAATTAAAACTTGATGGTGAATAATCATGATGATTTGTGTCTCCACATTGTAGCCCTGTGGCTGTTTTTATGTGGTTGTAAATGTGGTTTGTCCCTATTTGTGAAAAGGATGATTAGAAAGCACTGGGCTTAAGGGCTAGAATTTTGCACACAGTTCTTGTGCAGAAGGCCTCCAAATTTTTCCAAGACTAGACCTCTGTTTCAGTTTAGTATTAGTCAAATTGCAAGTTAGTGAAAAAATAAATTCAAGAAGTTTTTAATCAGTAAAACTGAGCAGCCTCTAAATTTGCTCACTCTTCAGAGAGAGGCAGTGCTCTGATATTGGAGATGTAGACTTGGGGCTGGAGAGAGGGGGCAAAGACAGCAGTTTGTAAATTAGTCTTACTTTGGTCTCTACATATTAGCTACAACAGCATCATTTTTTCCTTCATCCTCAACTCCCCTGTCAAAAGGAGAAGGAAAGTATTGGGACAAAGGTTATCTTTCAGCCTGAAGATTTTTCCATTGAATTCTATGATTTTGTATTAGTGTGGATAGAATTTTCAAGGCACACAAAAGGCTACTGCTGAAGCAGACTGGATTCATTTCTTTTCTATGTGGATGATGGTTGGAATGTTGAAGAAGCTGTTCATCATTTGGTTTTGAATTATTCCTAGGGTTTGTTTGTGCTTTAAGATATTCATCCTGCCTTCTAAAAGGCCCAGCTTTCTCAGTTTATATCAGTAACAGTGATTTTTACTCTTTCATTTTGAAACTGAAAGGCATAAAACACCATCCCTTGTCTACTTATAAAATGAGGTGGGGAGAGGTGGCATCTCTGATTCTGCATGCAGAACAGTCAACATAGTAGATACAGTTAGAGGCTGATTATCATAAGAGGCATGAGTTAGAACCAGTGATCAATTTTGTGAGAATCCCTAGCCTTTCTATTAATTTTGATTTATTGATTTTTATGAGCAGGAGCAGTGAGAAGCTCAGGCTTTGAGGAGGATCAGAGAGGCCAGTGCATGTCGAGGGTTATTGCCTTGTTTCGTGCTGTGATTTATACAGTGAAGGTACTGGCTGCATTCTTCTGCTTGGTGTTATTTTATTTCTACTCATCATTATAGTATTTCATGACTTAAAGACAAGGGCCCTCTGAGAATCTGTTCTGTTGTGTCTCTGACATTATTGCAAGCTGAAGGTCTGATTATTGGAAGTGCTGAGCCCTTGCAGCTCCAGTGGAATGAGTGAAAGCTGAAGGTGCTCTGAAAAGCACGCCTGAGGCATTTTGTTCTTCTGAAGGGATTGAGTTGTTCCTCATAAATATAGGTCCGTACTTTGACTAATTCCCCTTGGCTGCAAGTCCTTTGAAGTAAATGGAGTTTACTTGATTAGAATTAAACCTGTGCTCCAAATTTAACTCCCATCTTTGCCATGTAGCTAAAGAATTGATTAGATCTTAGTAAATCTGATGTTAAAATTAAGCTTCAGTTTTGCTTTCTAATTGGAATACTGCATGCTGGGAAAGATCAGAAACCTTTTTTTTTTTTTTTTCTTTTTGAGGGTTCAGGTGATTCTGCACACAATTCATGTTCCTACAGCAGAGGTAACTGAACACACTGAAAGGGGAGGTTTGTGGCTAGAAGAGGTACCAAGACCAGGTGTCTGCAGCTGGTGCAGAGTCAGCCAGCCTGAGCCATTCACATCCTCATGGACAGTCTTAATTCTAATTTGTCCAGTTCCAGTGAGAGAAAGTGGATGTCAGACAGTCATTCAGACCTGGGAAAATGTGATTTATCCCAGTGCTCAATAATTCTGTTGTTCTTGCAGAAGGAGGAGGAGGTTCCTCTTACGGGAGGAAGTTTGCCTAAGTAGTGGCTGTTTGATCCTGAAGTAAGGAAAGATGATGCTGTTTAAGCATATGAGTGACTGCTGGAAAAGTTCAAAGGAGCACTCACGGAGTGGGGAGAGGGGAAGCTGAGAGATTTGGGGACTAGGTATATGGAGAAAGTTTATTCAACTCTACTTTTTTATTTGCTTTTTTCAGAACATAGATATGTAACCTACTCAAGTGGCCCTGCAAGTCATGGCAGAGTTTAAGGATTCTGTCCAGTCCTTGGCTAAGGGCCCTTCTCTACTCAGGTTGCTCAGATGTGCCCAGAGGTCAGCATTGCTTCAGTCCTTAGTTTTTGAAAATTCATTTTTTGCTCAAGGAGAATCACTCCTGCTTTTCTATTTTGGGATCATCACTACAGTGCTCCTTCATTTTTTTACTTCCTTAAAGCCAGTATTTGATTAAAAATAAGGATGTTTGGGGATTTGTTTTTTATTTTGTTTGTGTGGTTTTTATTATGTTTGTCTCAGATAAGGGATAGGTTATAGAATATCCATTGCTTTTGATTCTGGTTATTTTCAAAGAACAAATTTAATCAGTTATATTCTCATCTCTATATCTGTCAACATTTTTCTCGTTACCTCTGTGCAATATGGTAGATCATCTGCTGTGTCAGCAGAGCTTCACGTTTCAGTGTGTACATTGATCTAATCCTGTTTTGTGAGTGATGGGCCCTGGTGTTTGGCTCTCAGCAGGCAAGATGGACCATGCTGCTGTAGCAGTGGGGAAGGCTCTTCTTTTGATGAGCTTCTTCTCTTTGTCTCTCTGTCCCAGAGTGAGCTACAAAACTTGGCACAAATGACAAACATTGAGAGAATATTCAGGCAAACAGGTAGTTGCTCCCTCTTCTTGCTGCCAGTCTCCTAAAGACAGGGGTCTATGTTGTGTTTTGTTGTCTTTAAGACTTTAGACCAAGGCTGGCTTTTCACAGTAGTGTTTTGACATCCGTTGCTCCAAGAACTTGGATTTCACTCAAATTCGCTACTTTCTAAATTTCATGGTTGATTGTATTTTACGTTTATTTTTTGAAGCTCCTGCCTGCACATGTTTTATTCCACCCCCCCTTGTTTTTCTGTTTTTAGCCAGTGAGACCTGCAACGATTTCCACCCCATGTTCTTCACCCATGACAGATCGTTTGAGGAGTTCTTCTGTATCTGCATTCAGCTTTTGAACAAGACATGGAAGGAAATGAGGGCAACTTCAGAGGACTTTAACAAGGCAAGAAAAAGGGGGGGGGGTGGGAATAACTGGGCAGAATGGTGAAACAACACCATATATTCTTCCCTAGAGGCACAGGGATTTCCTAATTCCCATTCTGCTGAAAGCCTAGAGATTTATCTCTTTGGATGCTTTGCACATCGGGATGCCAGCATTTAAAAAGTTATGGATAGAAGATGGGAGATGTAAGGAGGTTCACAGACCTTTTTCAGTCATGTTGCACTGCAGACTACGAGACTAAAATCCTGGCTTGAGGGGAAATTCTGCCTTTTTATGTTAGCAATATTATGCTGAAGTTCTGCAGCCTCCAAGGTTGTAAATAATGCAGAGAGAGTACTGCAGTGATAATTCTGTGCATCCCTTTCATTTCATGTGAGCACTAAAGTGATAAAATATTCAAGAGTGGACACAATCATGACAGAGTGCTGTGCAGTTTAGCCTGATAAAACAAAAAGAAAAAAAAAAAAAACAAAAAGAAAAAAAAACCAACAAAAAAACCCACAAAAAAAGACAACCACCAACCCAACCAATCAACAAAATTAAAAAATAAAAAACCACAAACAAACAAACAAACCACCAAAAACCCAAACCAAACAAACAAAAACCCCCTCAAAACCAGTGAAATAAAACTTCAACCAAAAATTCCTCAGTAAGAATTCTGGAAGCTTCAGCCAATCTTCTGATGCTCAGAAAAGCAATAAAGAACACGTTTGTCTCAGTGGTCCCTAGACATCCCATTTTTACCCAATTTGCCATGAGGCTGAACAGTATCTCTGGCATTTTCTAAGAATGGCAAACTCATGCTTTTATGGCCTGCTGTCATGCTTATCTTTATTGGGATCCTCTGACTGGATCTTGAGCCTCTTCCTGGGAGATGTTGGTTTTAGATCTGTTGGTTGGGAATGAAAAAGTGAGACTAAGACATGCTCTGTCAGCACGTGCCTTATGAATGCCCTGAAGTGACCAGACTCAAATGTTATGTTAGAACCAGTAGAAATGATCATGCCTGAGTTTTAATTGGAACTGTCTGTTATTGAAATGGTCCCAATGTTCATTTTCTACTTCACAGTGAAGGTGAATTTTTAGGTCACAGTGAGGAGTAACATTTGTTGAGTTCTTTCAGGCAAGTTAGTTGGCAGCACTAGCAGAGCCCTGGCTAAAGAGAGAAAGGAAGTCCAATATCCACGCTGTTGTAGCCAGATGACCTAGAGCTTTGTTCTTACATGGAATTTTTGACATGCTTCTCCTCCCTAATGATCCAAGAACACAGAAGGAGCAATAGCAAGATAATTCACTGGACCATATAGGGTTGCTAAAATCAAGAGCTTAAAAAGCAACTTTATAAAGACTAATTCATAATATGTGGTTGTTTTAAATAAATGTATCAACAGCTGCCTATTACTTACAGGCCTTCTATCTCAGTAGAATAAGGATTTGTCTACATAATTTCCCACAACTTGAGTTGAAAAATTATTAGCAATCCTAGGGAATTCAGATAAAGAATGGTTGCATTTCTGGGACCAGCCCAGGTCACCCTAAAAGGAAAACAAAGAAATTTACTTTGCAGTGTTAGGCATTGTTGTGGAGGTTCATAGGAGATCAGGGAGTTTTTTCTCTGATATGACTAGTTTGCTACTTTTGCTTTCTGTTGCTGACAGTCCTGCAATTTCATCTATCAGTTCTGTCAGGGTCAGTAACATTGGCACTGTGTCTTACTGCATGTGTCATTGAAGACGTGGGCAATTCTAAACTCTGTGGGGCAAATCTGAAACATTTGCCATTGGGTTTCCCAAGGTTTGTGTCTGGTGGTGGCACTGTGCTGCATGATCCTGAACCCAGGATCTCTGCCTGCAGAAATAATTCCTGATTTTGTAACTGTTTCTGTAAAGGGGAGGGAATGCTAAGCTCTTGAGTCTCTCATTTCTAACACTTCTCTAATTATGTTTTGCTTATCTAAATCCTTTCTTAGAGTCATAAGGAAATTTTTGTGCTCTTATCCACTTCAAATGACACGTGGTGGTGATGTGAATTACTCAGCTGATAAACATCTGAAGGGATCTGTGAGTGCAGCAAACTGTGCTCTTGTGTGCTTGTGCTTGTGAAGCACTGGAGGGCCTGTGGGGGCTGGCACGTTACATGGTGGTACCCAAGGTTTACCCATCTGCTTGGTGGGTGACAGCAGCCAGTGCAGCCCATGGCTTTGCCAAACTAAGCACCTCCATTTTCCATCCTTACCGGGCAAGAGGCTTTGGTGATCACAGCATGTTAGTGCTCTGTCTGCGTCTTCCCTGTGTGCTAAGGGTGCCCATTTCTGTGCAGTCACTTTTGAAGACTTGGCAGGCAAGGGCCACGTGGGGCTGGGGAGGATTCAGTCTGTCCTTTCAGAGGTGGGGAAGAGAACAGACCTCACAAGATGCAGTAATTTACTTGTGTGAAAAAAAATGATAAAATCTTCCATCTTCTCTTTGTGTTACTATTTTTCAGTTTCAATAACTTGATTGTCATGGTGGTGTATGAAACACCACTTTGTTAGTTTACTATCCCCCTGTCTGATGGGATCATTTGTTTTATTCCTTTCTCCGTCCCTTCCTTCCTTAAAACCTCCAAAACAAAATTGGATGGTCTCAGTATGTTGATTGGTAACTCTTGAGACATGGACATTCTGCTAAAAAATGTAGACTGCTTGCTTTGATGTTTAATCATAACTGAAGGAAAGGAGCTTTTTAGTTTAATTTCAAACTTTTGATTAATCACAGTAACTTGTACATTGAGGGTCTGTAGGAGGTCTGTGTGCACATACAGAGAATTATTTCCTCCTCTTTGAATTGGGGAATGACAGGCACTAAAAGAGGTGAGGTGATTGAATTTCCCCTCAGGTTTTGGTGCCTGCTCTCAAGGGTTCTTTAAGGCACATATTGAGACTTCCTTTTGATGACAAAATGGCATACCGTGCCATCGTGGTTGTTCAATTTATGGTGTGGAGATTCCACATAGGTTTGTTCATTTTTAAATTTTCAAAAATAATTAAACTGGCTCTTTGCTCACAGTTGGAAGAATTTTATGGTATTTTAGTGAGACATTTATGATCTCATGCTTTACACAATTCTTATTCATTAGACACACGTTTTGCCAACACTTGCATAAGAAAAAGTTCTTTGATGTCTATGGTGATAGTATGACACTGTCAGACCTAAAACCTTTTTTTCAGTCTCTCTATGCACTGGTAGACATCTGAATAGAATAATTCAGACAGGCAGCTAAGCTTATATTATGCCTTTGTAACATCTTAAGACATGAATAATTCATGTTTTTGAGTTTCCTAGAGAAATTAAGATGCAGTTGTATAGATAGACATGCAAGTGGCAACAATTCCATTTGAAACCTTTTTGTTTTTATTTGAGCCTACAGATGATCAAAGGCCACTTTACAAGTTTCTCCAAAGTCATTTGTGAGCAGGCAGCATGGTTTATGGCTTTGAAAATATAATCTCCAAGCTTTACATACTTCTACATGTTTTATTAAAGCAGAAGAAAGTGTTGTGTATTGATTTTTGGAGTCAGTGCTGACTGTAAGCAATCTGGCCTGAGCTATCTCACATCCAGCATCTAGAAACCTTCATCAGCAGCCTGCCCATTTAAATAGGTGCCCATCAGTGAGATTTCCATCTTACAGGGACCACCCTACACTCTGCCAGAGTAATCAGACTCTGCTGCCACACAGACTGACAAATACTTAAACTGCTTTGAGGTTTATGGTTTCTTTTTACCACAGTGGTAGGGGGAATTCAAAGTACCTGCTGGACAGTAAAATTCCTCCCATGGGGCCAAATGAAAGCATACTCTCAAAGGAAAAGTTTTTGGTGATCCCCACTAGATGTACTTTAGTAAATGCACCTGGATTGCCCTAATGTGGATTTACATTGTGATTGATATCCCTTCAGTGGTCTTCTTGTAAAGTACACATATTGTTTCTTGGGATACAAGGAGACAGCAAGCAGGACATTGCATAGGGCACAAGATTATCCTCTTAACTCTTTTTTCCAGAGATTTCAGGCAGCTGCTTTTCGTAGGTTTGAAGTTCACATGTTAATAGGAGGAAGGGCGAGCAAATGGATTATTTTAATTGCAGCCATAACTTGTCTTATTAAACCTGCAGAACAGAATAAGCAATTTGCTAATTCTGTACCTTGCGTTGTACCATCTTTAAAAAAGCAGATTAAGGTAAAAATAACTGCTTCCAGTCCCAGTGTGGAAGGAAAAAGACAATTTTTTTTGACTTGGCTAGCAGGGTGTTGAAGCTGCATTACAGAGAATGGGCACAATGTGGCTGATTTTATTAGTATTAGATGACCAAAAATGACTACTCGTAACAAGATGCAGATTATCATTCCAATGCGGCTAAAGTTAAATTGGAGGAACCAAAACTGAAAAAAAAATTGTAAGTACTGTGATATAAGGTGCTTGAAAACAAAATCCACTGCATTCACTAAAATTACAGGTTTGAGGAATAGGAAAGTGGGACAAGGTTGGGTAATGATGCTGCCAATGCATTTTTCTTGTTACTTAGAGATTTAGTTAATTTGCCCTCTGGACATGTGTTTGAGATCATCACAGTACAGAACATGAGCTTTTAAATGTTTTGTGCAAACGTATTTTTTAATAAGAATATGTAATAATATTGCATAACATAGAAGAAGAAGAAGAAAATATTTTGTAATAAGAAAAATATTCTCAGAAACCTCAAAAAACAATTTCAGCATTCAGCTAGTATCCATTTCTCAGTGGCAACCTGCTGAGGAGCTGCCCTTGTGGTATCTGGCTATTTCAGGGACACTTGAAGCTGCAGCACTGGATCCCCATGCAGCAGGGGGGTCTGCTCAGAAAGATGATAAAACATGCCACTGACAGGCATGCACATAACAAACTGCCTTTGTGAGGATCAGAGGAGTAGACATTGTTCACAGCGGCAACAGATGCAAACAATAAATGCCCTACGTGAGTCCTGTAATTAAATAGCAAAGCAAACACAGAGGCATTTGATAACCACAAAAGATGTTTATGGCTCATACTCAGGCTCTGCAAACATTTTTCCTTGCTCACTGACAAGATAACAGAAAAGGTAACCAGGCGTAACATAAAAATGAAAAATACCATTTCCTTCCTCAGTGGAGGTTTGGTAATGCCATGCCACAGGTTTCTCAGTTTCTCTGGTGTTGTCGTGGTTTTGGCAGCTGTAGGGATGAATAATTGGGGAAGGCTGGGTTCAAAATATGACTATGGCTCTTAAGAAGCAAAATTGTGTGAGCGGTGGTTTGTGTGAAAATGTGGTGGGCCAAACCCACTACCAGTTAATGTGACTTACCCACGAGGAAGCAAGGCCTAGGGTGTCATTTTGAAAGGGTCAGAGCAACAACATGGCAGAGTTGTCCCAGCTTTGCTGGGTTCACTGCAAACTGGGGAGACTCGAGGAGCAGACTGTGCATAGCTCCTGCCCAAAATGCCCCCCTGGTGGGGCATTTTAATGCCCCCCATTATGCCCTGTGGTCCATAATGCTAGTCCTTGCCATGGCAGCTCTGTTCCTGACCTGGAAGTGACAGGGCTTTGCCTCACTCCTGTGGGAGCAACAGGTCCCCAGCATGCTCAAGGGATCCCTTCTAGTGGCACCAACAACATTCTGCACTTTTCTGCTCCTTGCCAGCTTGGCCAAGTCTTGATAATTCGGACTTTTTACAGGAAGGAGGCAAAGGCACCCAGAGCTGAAGTGCCTGGGCAGTGAAGCAGCTGCAGGGTCAAAATCAGAACCAGGATGTGTGGCCGCTTGCTCCAGCCCCCTCCATCACCCTGCACAGAGGCAGGAGCAGCTCCAGCCCCAAAGGCGTGCTTTCCTCTCTCTGTGTCTCTGCCCCCACCCAGCTGCACAGGGAGGCCTGGAGAAGGATTGCAAATGGTAGCTTCAGAAAATTAAAGAAGCATTACCTCAAACAAGAGAAAAATAATTCAGACGAACTTGAAAGTAAAATCCTTTGGTCAGTCTTTAAACCTGTTTGTCACCTCCTATTCAATGCAATGAAAGAAGAAGGGGATGGTAAATAGCTCTTCACAGATGCTCTCCAAAGCATTATTGTTTTCTTATGGGTCTGAAGCAGATGAATTTAACTTCTTTTGGGAGAAGCTTTGGAAGGCTGTTCTGTTTGGATTTTACTGTTGGGAAATGCCAGGCTAGTGGAATGATTGCACCTCTCTGTTAGCTTTATTGCACCTTCCCTTGAGAATGCTTTGTTTGTATCACTCAGGGATATTGCAAATAAATTATTCTCACATAGAATGAATTCAGTATTCCCCAGGCTGGGGCAGATTAGCACAAATTAAATCCCACATTTTCACACCTGAGGCCAATAGCACTTTATTAACTTTTATTGGAAACAGATAATTGCTATAAATATATTGTATCATTATTTGTGAAATGTATGAATTTATAAAAAAAATTGTGGCAATTAACATTTTGCAAGTCTGCTGCATAGATTACAGAGGAAATGAGATTTTTTTAATTGAAGAAATTACTCCCTTCAAATATCATAGGAATCTTTTAGAAAGCATAATTTGGGTGCATAAAAATTGTCAAGTCTATTCCATTCAATAACCTCTTCCTTCAGAATGGACTTTTTTAAATAGTGCAATTGAATGTGATGCAGAGAGAGCCTGTTTAAGACCTTTCCCTAGCATTTGGTCAGTGTTCCCTCTATGCTTTTTGTGGCCTAGATATTCCAAATGTATGCCTTCATCAGCTGCTCACTTAGGAATGGCTCTGCTTAGTCTTCTCCATCTCTGTGCATTTATCTCCACCTGTCAGATCTCCAAATGTGTCCCATAGCACTCATCTGCTGCTCCTGGCTGCAGGAACCTGAGAAGGGGTGTTTAAGATGCTGAAGAGGCATCTTTCCATTTACTGAGGCATCAGTCTGTAAAAATCAGATTTAAGTATTCATACCCCAAAAAATCAGGGCTGTCAAGCTCAAAATAATTGAACAACAGTATCACATTTTTAAATCTAGATGGTTGCTTCCTTCTGAAAAATTTTCAGTCTGAACTAGCATTGTCAAGAATGCAAATACATTTTAAAAACTAATTTGTGAAAATTAAGTACTTAGACTGCATAATGAAGCAGTCTAACTTGCCCTTTTTCTGCACTTTGTAGCTTATGAACTATTTTTCTAGTTCAAAGACATTTTTCATTTAAAACAGTGACTTTACTATTTTTTGTCTTTGCCACAAGGCTTTGGAAGTCCTTAGTAGTAGGGTCATATCTAGTTACAGATGAACAGTCCTTCTCCAGTGACCACATATGCAATGATTTCATGGAGGGCATAGCCTTAAAAGGAAAATAATTTTCAAGCTTGATTTCTGCCCATTTATATGCCTGGATGGGTGCACCAACAAAGAGATGGACTCTTCAAGCCAAAAAATCAAGGGAAGGGAAGGACGTCTCAACAAAACATTTGTTATTTAAAACAAGAAAAGAGTATTTTAGTGTAATGCATTCCTTGACCAGCAGCTTGTCTTGTCCTTTCCCCGGTAATGAAAGACTGTGTTGGTTTCAGCAGTGGAATCTCTTATTTATGGAAAACCTAGCCATTGTTGGCAGAGGGAATTTTATCCCCCAGATTTCTAGTGAAGTCTGTGTGTTACTGTAGAATACATGCAGGTCTGTGTAACACCCTGGAAATTATAATTTTTAAAGCTGCTGGTACTTCATACTTTCAAAGCACTCTTCATTTTCATCTCAGTGGGTGCTGATCAAACCAATAAACTTTCTCAGCCTTCAATAAAATGACTGAGTGGAAAGCCCAATAACCGGAGGAGGAACACTGAGTGTAGGTTATCTGTGCTAACCGCTCTTTTTCTACTCCACAGAAACCTTTTGCACTGGAAAAAAAATGCCTCAGTTGCATGTAGAGTGTGTTAGTGGTGAAGGGAAATGATATAACCTAACTGGCACTGTCACCAAAACAGCATATTTTGTGATATTGCCCCTGTCATTCCTCTCTAAAAGTGTGGATAATAATCAGATCCCAGGAACCGCTCTTGTCTCTGTATTTTTATTTATTCTTTCTAGGATGTGTTTTTGTAGTACAGTTAAATCAGAGGTGCATGGCATATGGCTTTTTGCTGCATGAATTGCTGCTGATGTGAATGTCAGTGGGCATATAATACCAGATTTTCATTTTGTGAATCACAATGCATGGAATTCAGCCCGAGAGCTCCCCAGACTATAGACCTTATTATAGGCAAATAAAAAAGGGAAGGAAGGGGGGAGAGGTGATGTCTCGGATATTTTGTTTCAGTTGAAATGAGGTTATCGTGATGAATGATGCAGCTGACAATGAGATTTTTATAGCCTCTCTTGGAGTAGCAGAAGAGCTTGTATTATTGTTGGTTTGCTTTAAGTAATTGTAATCTAAATTGGTTGAAAAGAGCAGCAGAAATCTTTCATATGTGTCTTGTAAGCAAAGCCAGGGTGCTTATTTGTTTTTGTCTCCTCTGTCCTTATACAAATGTCCTTCATTGTTTGCATCCTCCATCTCGGGTATTGTCTTGATTGAATATGTCAGTCACCATTAAAGAGGCGTTTGCCAGTCGGGGGCTGCTGCTGCCTTTCTCTATTTTTAGCACATGAGGTAACTGGCCAGCAGCTGACAAGCTGATCCTGCTACCCATGCACCAGTGTAAATTAAGGTTGGCTGTGATAGAGGCAGATGGGAGGGAGGGAGGTCTGCTGGAAAGCAGCATGAGAGGGAAGGAGAGGATGGTGTGGGAGTGCAGATGGGCTCTCCTCTCCTCTCTTCGCCTCTCCTTTACCCACATCAGCTACCTCAATCCACATCCACACCATGCACACTGGGCCAACCAACACAGGTACCTGCCTCTGCTGGCTCTCTGTAAGTTACCTTTATTAGGTGGTCACAGGTTAAACTGGGCCTTGGTGTGCTAATGTGAGCTGTCCTCAGTTCCCAGACACTGCATGAGAGGGAAAAGGGAGGAGGTGAGGGGTTTAGCACGTCCTTTCTGAAGGCAGTGTTAGGTTTTGCCCCACAGAGTATTTGGCCTTGAGACCACAGCAGAGGCAGTTTTTATTTGGGGTAATAGTGGAGCTTGGACACATGGACTGGGGTTCTGCCACATTTCCACTGAGAGCTAAAAAGCTTACTGGGGGATGGAAGGTGTTGTGTGTGCCTCTGAAAGTGGTAAGGCTCTTTTTTCTTTGCCCTTTTCCCTCTTCACTGTGGATTTGAATAGCATGCAAAAAATCTTGTGGATTTATTGATGACTAAAACATAATTTATTGGGAGGTTCCATCCCAGTTCCTCAAGTTACCTTTATATGCTGGTCATGGTAAGCAGAGAAGCAAGACCTCCAATAATACATATGAAAGCTGAGGAATATTACCTTAAAAACTGAGCACAGGAATGGAGACAGATTAGATACCATGAAAGTATATCAACCCAAACAATGAGGAGAGGTGAAGGAACAAACATCAGAATCCTTGAAAAAGACATTTGTGTAGATGATTAAAGATCTTGCCGTGCCAGCTGAAGATATTTTTGCCATGGCCATGAAACTGAAATGCTCAAGAACCAATCTTTGCATCAAGAATGTCAAGTCTGCTTCTTAAAGACTTCTGTGAAAGTATCTGGGAAAAGAGCTTTCATGCATGCTTTGAATTTTGTGGCAATTTTTTTCTCTGAAGAGTTTTCTTCAGATTTCAAGCATCAGTTTTCTCTCTCAGGGAAACTGATCAGAACCTCAGCAGTTAAAAATTGCAGTTCTATCCATTTTACTTGACTAGTACGTGCTGCCTAGAACTTTTGTTGTACTTAACCAAGAGCCCAAAGGAAACCACAGATCTCATCATATCATTGTTACATTGTCAGCTTTTTCAGAAGCAATTGACCAGCCCTTCATAGTGAAAATAACATCTCCAAAGTCACCAAAGTGGAAAAATGAAACACCTTTGTTTTTGTAAAATCAGATGTTTGAGATAAAGAATGTAATTTCAAAGCTGTCAAGATTCTGAGATTCCTTCCAAAAACTCATTTTTATGTAAGCTAGGGTTCTGGAAATTGTTAAAGGGCTGTTACCTTCCCTGGGGATCTGGAAGTTGTTAAAGGGCTGCTTTCTTCCCGGTGATTTTCTTTTTTGATCTGATTGTCATAAAACTGATACTTCTTCATTTTAAGGCTTATATGTGATTTTTTTTTTTTTTGAAAGGAGTGAATATAGCAATCTTACTGAATTTCTCTCTCTGTTCCTTTAGCTTCTCTCCATATTCAGCACTCCAATGTTCAACAGATTTATTCCCCAGATTACTTTCCACCTGTCCTCTTTTCTTGGAACAATGACATGCCTCATAGTACTTCCACCTGCCTTAAGGAGGGTGTTAATGGCTTTTCTCACTTTCTGGCTGGGGACACTTGCTGACTACTTTGGGCAGCCACAGTTGTCAAGACACCAGAAAAGACTCTTTCAGGTCATAGAATATTGGAAGCCAGCTTTTGGAGCCAGGATGGGTGTTATTGGCAGCTATGCATTTTCAGCAGTGGTAGAAATCTGAAGGCCGCTGTTAAAACTGTAAAGTCAAAATTACACGTGCACATGCATTTCATCTTCCTGAAAATTGATCCACATGGACAAAAAAGTCTTACCTCAGAAGTAGTGGTATAAATACAATATTTTAATAATGATGGCAGAGAACAAGATACTCTTTTATCTAGCCTAATTCTGCACACGGTGGACTTAAAGTTTAATTTACTTTACAGTCTCCAGCAATTTGGGAGGTGGACTTCAGGTAAAAGATATTTTATGTGTGCAGCTTGAAAATGGAATCAGTTTTATACATGGCCTGAATGGCCCTTTGCTGTGTAAAATCTTTAAAGTACCAGGCAAAATCTTTAAACTGGTGGTTCTACTTTAGGAGAAAAGAAAGAAAATATCTCCATAAAACTTATTTACCTTTGCATGGGTTAAGGGTGTTTTATTGCCTTGATGCTTTTAAGCTCCAGAGAACAGGATGTTTCATAGCTGCTCAATTTGCTTTAGTTATTATAATTTGAAAGAGTTTGATGGTTCTAATTTCCTTCTCTACACTTCTTGATTTTAGTACTAGAGTAACACTTCAGTATCTTGTATTGATTTTTATGGTGGTCAGGGTTTTGATATTAATTTCTGCGGATATTTTCTTTGATACTAAAAGCTGAGGATGGGGTGACTGGCAAAGCAAATTGAGGCCTCTGAAAGGCTAATTTCATGTTTTACAAATATTGTTGTAGGTGCTTGCTTGTAGGATGGTCTCTGGGCTGATGAGTACCATGAATCACCAGTGCACCCTTGTGTGGTGTGGACTAACTGCACTCTGGGTTGCATTAGCTGAAGCACAGCCAGCATGGCAGAGGAAGGGATTATTTCCCCCAGCTTGGCCTTTATGAGGCAGCAAATGGAAGACTGTGTCCAGTTTTCTCCCCTAGAAACTGGGAGAAACTGATGAAATAGAGCTAGTCCAGCAAAAGTCTACCAAGATGATTAAGGAGGATGGAGCATGTGGTGTTCAAAGGGAATGTGAAGGAACCAGGTTTTTTCATCCTGGAAAAGGCTGGATCCAGGGTGGATCCAGTTGTACCTTCTGCCATTGTTAGAACAAGAAGGATGAGGAGAAGATGCACACCCTTCTCAGAAGTACACAGAGAAAGAAGAGAATAGAAGTAGCAATGAAGAAAACTGTTAGGATGTAAGGATGAAACACTACCAATACTGGTGCAGCTCTTGAACCAGTTGCACAGAGAGATTATAAAATCTTTATCCCTGGAGAAAAACAAAACTTGCCCAGAATTGCCCTGAGGAACCTGACTTACGTATGAAATTAGCTTTGCTGTGTCTGCAGAACTCAATGCCTAGAACTGTCTAGCTACCTGAATTATTTTGGAGTTTTATGGGTAAAATCTACTTTCTCATGCAGTAGGATATCTTATCCAAATAGGAAGAAGCGGTAATTCATGTCATTAATCATCATTGAAACAAATTCAGATGGAGCATCAGCCAAGCTCATACATTTTTCCTAATGTTAAATAAAGCATAAAAGATCATTGTGATGGATTCTGTGGCCCCTTTAAGAAGTCAGGCTTTTCCCATTAACTGTGGTGATCCCTTTAAAGCAGTTTTAACTTGTCTTAACTTTGACAGCTGAGCTGTTACTACTCAGAGGCATTCAAGCCCCTTCAGAAATGTGATGTTGAAAGCATTTCTTCAAAATTTTCTTGCCAACATTTACAAAAGTATATTTTACTAAATGGTTACCACTGGCTATACTACAGCACAGCTGACATGGTAACTTCTCTAACCACAGTAACTCATTTGAAGCCTAATTCTTAAAGCAGGAAATGCGTGTAGAAGTTGCAGAGCCATGTTTGGCTGCTAGTGGATTGGTTTTGGGGATGCTTGCTGTGTGTGGCTGGCTGTTCGGGTTTGGCGTTTTTTTATAAGTGCTTATCTTATAACAAAACCTTGCTTTTGCTAAAGCTCCATTCCTTACAGGTTCTAGCTTCAGGTGCAAGCTGTCATTTCACCATCCCAGGAAGTTTCAGGTATTTCTTTTAAGCACAGGTTTATGACTAAAAGGAGAACACAATTTGAATTGACGGAATATACAAAGGGTGAAAAAGGAGAGCAGAAAGGTGATGTTAAGTGATTTTTTGTAGGAAAACAAGGATGTATAAATTATGTCTTCCTGCATGTTGCCTGAAAAGTTAGTGATAGAGATGGGAACTTAGCCCACACCTCACTTGTCAGTCCTTTGGTGACAGGACAATTATATCTTGATTTCTTTTCTTGTATGATACACAATTCTGTTAGCAAGGAGAGGGGGTTTTTTTTCCCCTCTATGGTGGAAGCATCTTCCACATTAAAGCAAAATATTTACCCTTTGTTTACATCCTTTAAAGGTTAAAGTAATTAAGTGTTAGATGCAGTGTTTCCTGCACTTTTGGTGTCAATGGCTGAAATGAAAATGCTTGGCAATTTGAGACAGTAACAAGAAGGATGAGGATAAACTGAAGAGATGGCATTCACACTGTCTTTTTGTGCACAATCTCTCATGCACAGTTAGAAGCAGTAAAAAATTTGAGAGCATTATGAGAGAACCAGAGCTGCCAGAAATAGTTTTTTCCCTCTCTCTCAAAATGACCAGAAAGAACGCAGTCATAAATGACAAATTTAATAATCCACCATTATTTACCAGTATGTGCATACATGAGCACAGAGTTGGCAATGCTTGCTGGCTTTTGGGGGTGGGCTTCTGTGGCTGCCACAGGTGTTAGAGATGCTCTGTATTGGGAAGAAGGTAAGACAGGACCTTGAATGTAGAAACCTGTGTGTTCGTGGTGCCTGGCTCCAGCACAAAGCAGCAGTGCTCTTATTGCCAAGGACAGACTATGCCTTGGCCTTTTTGGAAAAAAGTTCCCCGCTGTCCAGATGTGAAAATTAGTTTCTGGCTAGCACAGAAATGTTGAGCACCACTTGAAAGGACAGCAGCTCAGGTGTGGAAGGCAGCCAGACCTCACTGCAGGCTGCGGCTCAGGTAGAAACGTTGTCTACAGAGGCAGTATTAAAAAAAGAGTTATAAAAAAGCTTCCAAAAGCATTGCATCCTACAAAGCAAAGCTATTTTGATTAAACTGATAATTTTAAAATAAAACTGCTGCAGAGAAACCAAGAAAAACAGCAAATCCCTTCTCTCTGTTTTTCCAGATAGTACAAAATGTTACTTAAAAAAAAAAGGATGTTAAAAATCTATTTATAAATCAAAAGAAGAAAAGCAGGCAAAAAATTGTACAAGCAGCATTAAGCTGCAAAAATTTTCCTTGGACACATTGCAGTACCTTTTCAAAGCAGCATATGGGGTTTATTCTGGTGACTCTAATTTTAACATGAATGGGAGTCACGTGGAATACTCCTGGCATACGGCTTTGAAAATATATCCCTGCATGATTAAGGAAGACTGAAATATTTTTAAACGTCTATTTTTATTTTTTTTAAACCAATTCTGAAATGTTTTTAAAGGAAAGCATTAATGGGATGAAAGTGGTCCAACCCTGAACAAAGCAGTAATGTAACAGGTAGAAATACTACTGGCTTAGAACTGTGGATATGTTTGTGTTTCAGAGGCTGGGTAATGAAGAGCAAGGAAAACTTGGAGTTTGTGCCCACTGTTGCAACTGCCCCTGCATTGCTTGACCTTTATGAATTTGTATCTTGACTTGGAAGATGAAATAATCATTCCACCTTCCACGTGCAAAGAGCAGAGGGTTCAGCGAAGGCAGTACAAGGTGGGACTTGTCTCTGCAATGGCAATTGCCATGCAGCAGTATTGACAGCATCTTTAGCTTAGGCATGATCGAGTCTGAAGAAATATGTACTCTGAAGATCAATTAGAGAGAGGCTCATTAGCGGGAAGGAAGTTCTGAGCAGATGCAACAGCCCTGACAAAGTGAGCCAGAACGCTGATCGAGCTGGGCCTGGTGTGTGGGCTGAATGTGAAGCAGGGTTGCTGCAGGGAGGTTCAGAGAGTCCTTTCTGACAGCCGGTCCTTCCCACCCATCTTCAGAGAAAGCAGTCTTAACAGCTTCTTGAAATGTTTTGAAAAGGATAAGACAGAAAATGTCCATAAAACCATATTGATGAATACAGACATGAGCATAGTGAGGAGTGTGGACAGTCATCTGGTGTCCTTCTAAAGATGCCGAGAAAGAGGGAGAAGTTACTTTTTCTTTTCTAATACTTTCTTTTTTTCTCACTTTTTTTAAACAGAGGATGAAAGGTTAATTTTTATAGCTTTAGTTTTATGGGGGTTTCAGTGCTTGAAGATCTCCTCTGATTGTTTGCAATACCTTATTGCCTGTCTAATATTTATCTATCTTGACATCAGAGACATGTGAAAAAGGAAGTTGCCTGCCTTTTATTCTTTTCACGAAATCTTCACCACTGATATCACCATGCTGAGCTCACCTGTCCTTTTTCTCTATTGACTCTGAGTGGAGTTTCTCTGGTCATTCCAGCAGAGTTGCCACTTTCCAGACTTAAACATGAGATGAAACAGGCAGCATAAAGAAAGAGTATTTATGCCAGCTTTATTTAAGCAAGAGACTTCATTTAAGCAAGGCTATTTATATAGCAAGGTTATTTATACTGCATTTGGCTGTGAATGGGCGTGTGTGGGCACGCTTCTGTTGTGCATGCGACACGTGTTTGGGGTATGTATATTTGGCTGCACATTTCCATGTACAGGGATTGAAAAAGTGGCTGTTAGTGTCTCTGAGAAGGGGATGTTTGCAAAGCCCAGCTCAGGGAGACATTGAAATCCTCAGGAACAGATGCCTGCTGCCAGAGGCTGACACAGAATAGAAGCATCAGTAGCTCATTTTGTGTGCTCTGAATTACCTTATGAGGTGTGGATGGAGGATATTGCCCTTTCCAGCTGAAGCTAAGTGCACACTTGCAATAGCTCCATGGTAAACAGCCCTCACTGTTCATTCAGCTTATGTGAGCATTCATTTGACTTTCATCCCTGCATGAGGTGGAAGCAGAGGTGGAACACATTCTTCTCAGGAAAATTTGTTGTGTGCTTGCTGGACCTGGAAACTGGACTCGTGTTTTCTGTTCTTCACATTAGCTGTAGTCTTGGCAATCCCTTTCTGCACCACCAGAGCCTTCTGACACTTACCCTTCCATGCAAGCCTGGAATGCAAAAGCAGTGCTAAGGGGATGTAGAAAACATGGATTGGCTCTCATCAGCAGCTATTAAAATAATAGTCTGAAGATCCTTCAGCAGCAGCTGGGAAGGTGAACCAAGGCAAAGATAGCTCTGTAATTGAGTTGTTTTCAGTATACTCTTTGTAAACATCATCAACTAGCATTGTCAGTCTGGCCTTAAAGGTGCACAGTCACAGCAATGCAGTTCCCTCTTAAAGCTGCTGGGTGTCTGATTGTTACTCTTAAATAACACACAGCAGAAGCTTTTAAAATTAAAACACACACATAGAAAATTCTTTTCAATAAAAATCTCATTTCTTTTTCCAGTATGCCTAGACAAGTAAATACTGGGTTTTTAGAAATCCAGAGATGTTTGCTAGCATCATCCATTGTGACAGTCTTAAGGGTCTGTTGGATAAAACCCAAAGCCCCTGCTTCAGGTCTCACACTACTAATCTCTTCTCCATTAGCAAAGGAGAGCATGAGTTTTGTGTGAACAGATTTAATCTTCCTGTGCAGCAGATGTGCTGACACATGGGTTTCTCTAGTCAATGGGGTAAATAATCTTCTGTTTAAGTAATTCCTAAGTACCTATTTGTGTAATTAACATATTAAAAAACTCATGCCTCATTATTTAAACAGTGAGCCATGACAGCATCAGACTGAGTTCAGATAACAGAGACAGATGACTTTTTCCTTTATTTTGTCCATCTTCTTGCGCTTTGCTTTTGTTAAAATCAGAAAAGCTGAAGAAATCATTCTGTTGCCATTTCATATGATTGAGTAGAGATCTAACTACTATCTTCCAGAAGAAGAAAACCACAGTGCACTAATGAATAAGACGCAGGAGGAGCATGCATGCCTGTAAGAGAGGCAAGACCGAGCACCTTTGTTTCAACAGTATTGGTACGATGTACATTCCACAGTGCCCATCCTACTGAGAACTCAGCATTAAATGGAAGCCTTAGACTGTTTGAATTGAAGATAAATCTGGCTGCTGTTGCTTGTTTGGCAGCCTGTGCAAAGCACAAGCTGGAGAAATGGCTGAAGGTGGAAGGTAAAATGCTGCAGTGATGTGAAATTGTTCTGTCCAGGCCATGTGTACTCCAGAGAGAGTGATTGAATGAGAGAACTGAGATTACAATGACATGACTGAAAATGCTCTTGATATGTTCCAAAGGGTTTTGATACAAAATTTTGATATGCATTTGAACAATGTGGGCAAAGGAGGGAGCAGGGAAAAGCCTAACCCTGATAGTGGATGAAGAATATGTGATATATTTGGCAGATAGTGCTTATATGGTCTGAATGTACTGGAAATTTTAAAACTCACAAGGTGATTTCTGAGCCTCTTGCAGTTTTGTATTTAAGAGTGCTATGTGAGGAATCCTGAAGCCAATGATGTGTACTGCGAAACCTTCTGCTGTCTACTGTCTGGATTTATTATAATTGATTTGAAATTCTTCAGTGCCCTCTCATGCTATATGACTGCAATGTGTGTTGGAAATGGCAAGACTTAAAGGTTGCAGACAGCTGCGGGGGCTTGTGTATTTCAAGAGCTTTTTTAATATGATAGCTATCCAAAGACAAACTATGATTGTATACGACACTGCCGCCAAACCTAAACATCACTTGAGGTTGTTTGTCTGCTGTACCCACTGTCAAGGTTAGAAATAATTTTCTTTTTTTTTCTTTGTGCATGTATCAAAAACTATGCAACTCCAAATTTGTTCACTGTGACAGAATAGTCTTCCTCTAAGCAACCCAATTTCTCTTTGTTCCTTTTTCAGACTAGGTTTTATTATATGCAGTTGTGGTGCTTTTCTTCTTTTTGTTTAGTTGGTTCTTTGCGTTTTGTTTTTCTAAGATGTGGATATTTCGGATCTGTATCAAAGCCAAGGCATTTCAGATCTTCTTGGAGTTAACACTGGAGGTGAAAATGGAGCCTACAGTCATGTTGTCTAGACTAGGAAGTCTCCTTTCACTACTCAGACTACGTGTAATCATTTAGCAATAGGAAAACTGAGAAATATTCATGTCAGTTCCTGTAGCCAATTTCAGGATTGTTTGTAGGCTGTCTTTGGCTTAGCTGAAGAGCTTCAGTTGTCAGGGAAGATAAAGAAGAATTGCAAATTCAACACCCCTAGATAGTCATCATCCAGACTACTGTTGTGTATGTCCAGGACTGTTGTATGCAATTCTATAAAGCTCTGATTTAATTTGTATAAGACAAGTGGAGATTTTATTTAATGCACATCTTTGAAGTCTTTTAAGATATGAATGCATCCTAGAATGCAGGCAACCTATCTGGTGGTGCAGGAGGAGACTTGGATGCTCTCTGTGGTCAAAGCAGAGGGGAAGGTAATGAACACTGAGCACACTCATTGGTGCTTGAATGGTGGAAATGCTTTGCAGAATAAAAGGTTCTGTGGTTCTGTAATTCACAGACACCTTCTGGGAGCTATGGTGGCAGATCACCTCTGAAGGTCATGTCTAATCTGATTTACAAAGCTGTGTTACTGACTGTTTTCAGCAGCTTATATATCACTTGTGTGTTCCTGGTCAGATAAGCTTTGTGGTTTGCAGTCAAGCTGTCTTAAATGGCAGACAAGATAGATGTCTCTTTATGCTCTGGCCCAGCATTTTCATTTTAATTTGTGTTTATATGTTACTATGCAAAAACATCTTTCTGACACAGTAGTAGTAGGTAGAAAAACCAAACCAAACCCTCAAAGCTGTTCATTTGAATAAAAGTGTAGGGGCCTCCTGATAAAAGAGTTATGAGGCTTTCTGATAGTAAGATTTGGGAAAAACCAAACTAAATGTGAAAAATGTCCTTGGAAGTCTCTGAAATAGGTATTTGTATTATCTACAGATAGGTCCTAATTGACTCTTCAAGAGTACAGATGTGGAAGGGAAATGTGTAGGTCTTCCTGGAATAAATCAATAGGACTAGCTGTTCTTGGTGCAAATCAGCTGCTTCTACGAATGGACTTTTGAAAGGACTTGAGAGTTTACTCAGAATTAACAGGTAATTTATGGCACTGGAAGCCAACCATCAAGCCTATGACTGGGGAAGTCTTAGCAGGTTAACCATCTTCCCCTTTAGGTATCTAGGCTAAAAAAAGAAAAACCCACGATCTGGAAGGATGAGTAAGCATTATATCATCACTGATTGTTCCTCAGCTCCCACACACAAACAGGTCTTAGCCCATGACAGAATACTGGCAGGAGCTGCTGTCGGATTGACAAGTAGCAGCTTTGGTGTGAAGCCTTCCTGGAAATCTTTTTTCCTTTTAGTTGAACAGCATCATTTTATCCTGCTATCTTAGAAGATTTTTTCACAAATCTTATTTATTATGCTGCTTTGAAATGCCTGGATTTTTCTAGCCTTGAATTTTTGATCTCCCTTAAAAGCTTTCTTTGGTATCTGTGTCCTGTCCTGCTTTAGATTGCAATGAAATTCTTTGTGTGTTTATTCTCACAACACAACCTTGTGAGGAAAAGAAATGCAATTTGCAGAGGAGATTGCTAAGGAAATAAAGAGACAAAGGTGAGATTTCATAACCTTAAATCTAGTGGCTTGCTGTCATCAGAAGTAGAGATCTCTGTCACTTCTGCTCCTTTCCCGTGAAAGAAAAGACCTTAAAAATGGGTCTTCTGAGTTCTTGACTGGTTGCCCTAATCTGGGACACAGTCTTCTCCCTGTCAGCATGTGAAATGCAGATGGGAGTTTTGGAAACTGGGCCAAGGGAAAATTTCTCCAGATACATTAAAGTTGCACTGCTAATCATTATTTTTGATTGCAGTGGGGCTTTGTTAAACAAAGAACAGCCTATTGAAGAGTTTTGAACTCTATATATCACATAATGGGAAGGAACAATTTATTTCATTAGGAACCTCTTCAATTTAATATTGGCTTTAAAAATACTATTGCAGAGACCTCCTAGGAATGTGCTATTTGATTTTCATTGTCCAGTAGAATTTAAACTTGCTGGTTTGCATGACTATTTTAAGCTCTACATATTGACAATGCTTCCAGTCCATGACATGACAATAACAGCTAGCAAAAATAACCTTGAAACTGCTGAAGTGTTTCACCCTCCACAGACAAATGGCAGAGCATGCTCCACACTCCCAGACCACCCTCTCCTCTGTGAGATTTGGGTGGGAGAGGGATGGGACGGAATGGGACAGACTGCTTTTTTCTGCAGCAAATTCTGTCAGCGAATCTGGGCTTTTTAATTAGCCCTCATTCCCTTAAAATGCACACTGAATATCTTTCCACTTATTCATAAGTTGAATATTTCAGAACTGAAAAAATGACCGCAAAAGCTGGCAAGCTCAGGGTAATCCTTATGGTGATGGTGCTGCTCCAAAGGCAAATGAAAAGTCAGAAGTACAGCATTGCCAGAAGTGAACCTTTATGGCATCCTCAGCCGTTACAAATACAGTTCTCTCAGAAGCCCTTTTCTATGTCAAGAATTGTAACTGAGTCACAGATGCCCCGGAAACCCAAATCTCTGGAGTAGCCTTCTCTTATGGCCTTGCTCTTGAGGCTTGGAAGACCTTCCCAGACTCTGGATTAGACTCAGGTAGAAGACATTTAACAGGGAGTGGCATTTGTTGTACACGGAGATTAATCTACCTCTATTTACCATGGCACATGAAGTGGACTGCTGTTATTAGTGCAATATAGAAATACTGAGGGATTTTTAAGAAGGGCTTTAATTTTTTTAATCTTTTGGTCAAACAAATGGAGGTAAGGGTTCCTGAAAAAGGAATGTATCCTCATTTTTTTCCATCTAAAATTCTTAACACCATAATAATAGTATGTGAGTGCCTCATGGTTTGTCTGAAGCTGTCTTTTTAATATAAATGCATGAACTTGATTTTTCTCCTCATTTTGCAGTTTCAGTAACAGAAAGGAAAGGATGAATTGAATGAACCGTAACTGCCATACGGTTCCTTTGCTTACTGCACTGGTGGCTTAGGAATCTTTTCTTTCTCTCCAGTGTTGCTTCCTTTCTTCTAATGATCTCTCCTTCCTTACATTGTCAGAGGTCAGGACAGAGTTTTTGTCAACCCTTTGGGCATAAAGATATCTTAGTGGTGGATTTCATCACCTGAACAGGACAGGAAATACCCAGTGTAGAGTTTGTTGCGTGAAGATTCAGGTCACTGTCTGTGGGTGCCAGATGCATTTTTGGAGGTTTCGTAAAAGCTGTCTCAGATTTTCACCTTGTTTTGGAGAGGTACAATATATGGTGCTGGAAAGCAAAATACAGTACTTTGGCAGTAGTCCTGTCTTCTGCTGGTCAGTTACTTAAACTTGAAATGGGACTAAGGTGTACTATTTGTTGGAGCAAGTCCAAAAGAGGGAAGATCATGAGGAGGCTGGAGCACCTCTCCTGTGAAAACAGGCTTGAGAGAGTTGTGGTTGTTCAGCCAGGAGAAGGGATGGCTCCAGGAAGACCTTAGAGCACTTTCCTTAGCTGGAGACGGACTTGTTACAAGGGCATGGGGTGACAGGACAAGGCATAATGTCCTCAAAGCTAAAGGGAATTTGTTTAGATTAGTTATTAGGAAGAAATTCTTTGCTATGAGAGTAATGAGGCTCTGGGACAGATGGACAGATGGATGCACCATCCTTGGCAGTGTTCAAGGCCAGACTGGATGGAACTTCAAGCAACCAGCACTCATAAAAGCTACCCCTGCCCATGCCAGGGAGGTTGGAACTACGTGATGGATCTTTTAGCCTATGACTGTGTGATTTGGGCACACAGAGAGTGCACCTCCTTAGCATGCATACAAGCGAGTACTCGTGGCGTGTGTGCACACGCATACGTGTGTCCTGACGTGTTTGCACAGGGAGAAAGTCACCGTGTACACGGCTCTGTCTGCGTGTACTTTCCCAGCATGTCTGAAAAGAGAGAGCAAACTCACAATCAAATAAGCAACGCGAGCAGAGGGAGAAAATATGAGATTGCCGTTGATTATGAGCCTGGCAGCAGATGTGCTACACAAATCCAGC
This sequence comes from Zonotrichia leucophrys gambelii, assembly GCF_028769735.1. NCBI lineage: Eukaryota > Metazoa > Chordata > Aves > Passeriformes > Passerellidae > Zonotrichia > Zonotrichia leucophrys. The sequence continues at coordinate 48,417,142 of NC_088171.1, read as the reverse complement.
CCGCTGCATCCAGGCTGTTTCCATGGCGATGGAGCGAGTAATTGTGGAGCTCCGGCGCGCTCCCCCGCGGCCCCCGCCAAGGTGGACGCGGATGCCGGGGTCCCCATCCGCGTTTCCTTCGGGTGAGCGCCGGGCTCTGAGGCAAAACGAGCGGGCGGCGCGGGGGGAGCCCCGGAGACGGGGATCTCTGCTCCTCTCATCCCCGCCGTGCGATGGCAGGATGCGAGGGAAGCGGCGCTCTTCCTCGGAAATGGGCTCTCCCGAGATGCTAAATAAGCGGGCAGGAGTTTCCCTGCCGCGGGAGTGGGCTGCCATTGGCTGCCGCCGCCCGCCCGTGCCAATGGGAGCCCGCCGGGCGCCCGGCACATAAGCGGAGCTGGGCGCGGGTAGCGGAGCGCGGCCGCGGGGCAGCGCCGGTCCGAGCCCGCCCGCCGCCCATGGCCGCGCCCGGAGCGCGCCCCCGCCGCGGAGCGCCCGCCGCTGCCCGCCGTGCGCGCGGAGCCGCCCGCCGCGGGCTGCATTAAGTCATCCGCTCGCTGCCGTGTGGGAGGTGAATTTGTCATCGGCAACGATGGAGCTACGAGATCTCTGTAAGTAAAGCCGTGCACTTTATCCTGCCGTTTCAGCCCGGGCGCGGAGCGATTGGTGGTGTCGAGGCATGGCAAAAAGCGAATTAGTGGCAACTGTATATACACCGAGGGATTCCTCGGTTTTGTGTCTTGTGTAGCGAGATGCGCTCTTCCGAATGGTCTCGGGCATCGGACAAACTAGTTAGCTGTTTGCATTGCCTTGGGTGTTTTTTTTAGCCTAATTGAGGTTAGTCTGTGGAAGGATGCTGTGTTTTTCGGGGTATTTCTGATCACCCCTGTGTTTGAAAAGGGAAGAAAACCACATGGAGCAGAATGTTGCAGGCACAAAAGTCTGAGGTGCCCACATGAAGTCGCCAGTATTTCTGATGTCAGTATAATAATAACAGGTATGTTATTACAGTAATTTGTCAAATGCCAGTTCAGACCCTGAGCCAAGAAAACACGAGTTGCTCATCATTCATCACTGTGTTCAGCATAAAAATGTCATTGCTTTTCCTACCCCTCCTGTACCTTTTCTCTTTTTCTCAAATTGGTTTATTCTTCTTTGAAGGCTTTTTAAACTACATTTAATTCAAAAGCTTTCCTATTTGTTTATGAAACCTGTGAGTACATGAAAAGTATGAAGAGTTTCCTTTTTCACCATTGTGGGGCATGTGTTAGAAGTTGATTTCTTTGCCTCTTGGGACTCTGCTTTTGATTCTGTAAAGCAGAAACAGTATATTTAGAAAGAGGAGGGAAGTGTGTGTGCAAATCTGTCCCTCTGCAGCCCTCTGGGGTTACCTACACCAGCCATGAATTTGGCTCAGCGTTGTTCATGTTTTATCGTGACAGGGAGCTTTGCTGCATGAAGCTCATGGTTGTCTCTGCTTAACCCTCTCAGAGACTGTAGTCATCTTATCTGGTTTGTGAAAATACATAGGAGAAATGGCAGACATCGAAAAAAATTTTTGTTTTTTTTCACCCTGTTCCTGAGCTTGTCAAGTGTATCAGGTATTTTATAGTAACCCAAACCAGGTGCAAACATTGTATGAAGCTGGTTGCATTTTAGGGATCCATTTTTGGTGTCTTGTGTTCATTTTAGAACTTAACACACAGCTTCATTTCCCAGCATTAGGAACTGCTGAGGAGTCACATTGCTGCCTGGGAATCTCAGGCTGAGGGTGTAAATTTCCTTAGATTTGGTTTAACTGGTCAGCTTTGCTTTTGCCCTGCAAGTTGTGGCAGGAAGGTGTGTACATGGAGCTTATCCCTCCAGTTAAAGGACACAGCATTGCCTCAGAGTTGATGCCAAAAAAGAATATGTCTGTGTTTTGAAGAGCTACTGGATCAATATAATTTTTTTAAAAATACAGAACACAGAATTCAGTGCATCAATACAGGGAGAGTGTCTATTGGTGTGTGTAATACTACTCCTCTGTGTAGTTTTGAGTGTTTAACCTGATGTATAACAAATTCAGGAGGGACCCCTTATTAAGCTTGACTTATTGCTTTTTCTGAAGACACAAATATAAGTCACTCTTCTCTGTATTTCCCAGGGGTGTTTGGGTCACCTTTTATTGAAATGATGGCCCCAGGCATCCTATGGCACTGGGCTTAGAAAAAAAAGCATTTTTCTAAGGTATGCAAGAAAGAGATAACTGTTAGCTATTATTGCAATTCTTATTTTTGTTCAGCAGCGATGAAAGTGCCAGGAATGAATAATTTTTTTTTAAATGAGGAAGGTATTTTGTTGCTATGTCACCCTCCCCAGGGTCTTGTATCATTCATTTGTATTTACTTAGCACTGGTATAGCTGAAAATCCCATTGCGTATGGCAATCTGGGCAAAGAGATGTGCCCACTCCCCATCTTGAAGGTGGATGCTTTGATCTAGGCTAAGATATTCCACAAAAATCTGTGAGAAAGCTTGGACCCTTGCACACCTGGGCATGGGTTGTTCTTGGCTGATCATTTTGAACACCTTTGGGATGCATCAAAATGAAGCTTAATTGCACCTTTGAGGGTTTTTTATTCCATACCTTCTGCCTTCTGCTTTATTTTATGATTACTGATGTGAAAGCGTAGGAGAACATTGTCTTTTAAGGGGACTGCAACTCTTAAGATGATATTTGAATTCTTGTTAGCACTCCAGGGATGTAGTTCAAACAACATAAACCTCTCAAGTTTAGTCGCCAGTGCTAGGCAAACACTGCCTGTGATGGAGTTCCTCTCTCTCCCATAACCTTGTTTGAAGGGATTTTTTCACTTGTCTATCCCTGTGCATTAGCAGATAAAAGGAGGGGACTGGGGAGGGAGGGAGACAGAGAGACAGCCTATAACTGCTAAGCACTGGATCAGCCTGTCTGAGGGCTTCCAGCCCCAGCGATGCCTGAGGTGGAAAAACTCGTGTTGCAGTCCAAGCCGTGCTTGCATTGGATTTTTGACCTGATGGTGCAGAGAACTGTTGCTCGTCGTTAGTGCTTGGGGATGATCTACGTGGGAGAGGCATTTCAGATTCCCAGGCTATAAGAGTTCCAGCAACAGAGGAGTGAGTAGGCTTCAGTGAGAGCTGTGGCATGCTGGCAGCAGTTGGGAGGATGCAGAAGCTGAAAAAAAAATGCTATCTTGGGGTAGCTTTAATTGGTTGCATTGGAAAACACTTGGTTTGATGGGCTCATATGTCTTCTAAAATGCTTGGTGCCAGACCAAATTGGCATAGCTCCATTGACTTACACGAGATGCCACCAGGCATTGATCTGATCTTCAGTCTTATGCTTATATTTTTCTTGGAACAGTGAGATTTTCACAAAGGCAGCAGGTTATTTTTTTTCTTTCTATTTGCCTCAATGATGGTAAATTGAAAACTGAAATGGAATAGGCATCCCAGAGGCTTTGTTTTGTTTCTGTGGGCTTTAAGCTTAATGGGTTATCTTTTATCTGCTTGTAGAGCTTTATACCCATATGTCAAACTATACTGGAAGCATAGAGCAGAAATTCTGGTCTGAGCTTTGTGTGTGTTGAGAGATATTAAATTTGAATATTTCATTATTTTCCTGGATTTTAACCCTCCTTCAGTTACAAAAACTCTGGTGGTCATTTGTGTTCTAGGTAAACAGATGCTGGAGCCACCAGTCTTCAGTTTTGCCTCAGTTGTATATGGTTTTCACCCCATTGTTCAAGTGAGTTGGCACAAATTTTTACACACAGGTGTAAAAAAGGTGGCTCGATATGTTCACCTCCAAATGAATAGAAGACAGTTGTAACTCCAAGTAAGACTAACCACACAAATATCCACAGTTCCTTATTTTTGTGTCTGAAAAAAAAACAAACCACTTTTTTAGGAGAAAAGCCTTCTCCGTGCTAAGCCTTGGTTTACATGGAACATCATGCCATGGAAAATTCTCGCTCCTTGTTCAGTGCATACACACTCACATCTCCAATGGCACATGCACACAACAAAGCAAGACCAAGCACAGAATAAAAATGGAACAGCAGTAAAACATAGACTTGTGAAATGTGAAAAGCCCATTGATTTGCTTGACACCCATTTTGTTCTACATTGTGCAGTGCTAATCTGAAAATTCCTGTGCATCACAAAAACTTTTCAGAACAATAAGAACTGTCAATTCCAGCAGATTTTACAGACCTGTCATTATCCTTCTTGTCTTGAAGCACTAAGTGGCATATAGAGGGATTTTTGGCAGGAGTTCAGGACTACTCTCATGAAGAGGAGTCGTGTGCTACTACCTCATGGATATTATCATTTGAAGCTAGAGTTCAGCCCAGCACAGGCTCCTGGAAGCATGTCTTTCCCCATCCGAGTGTGCTGCCCTTATGGATCTCACTTATTTTGTCTCTTCAAAAACCAACTAAAAACCACTGCTTTTTACTGTTCTCAGATGCAAAAATGTAAAAGAAAAAAACTGTACATTCCCTCTATATTTTGACTTGATATCTTCCAGAAAACTAGAACAATTTCATGAAATCATACCCCCCCTCCACCTGCTGCTTCTTCAGAAAAGAAAAGTGGAGACAGCAGCAGTGATGGCCACAAGCAGAAGTTTTTATTAACTCCCTTTTTCTTGAGATTGTATTGCTGGTACTTCCTTCTCTTGGAGTATCTGTTAAGAAAATGCTCACACACCCCACATTCCCCTTCATTAGGAACTACAGTCCCCCTTAGACACATGCCTCTGTGAGGAGAAGCATAATGAAGGGAGGAAACATTGACTTTGTGTCAGAGGAATTCAATTTTAAGTTCTTTATCAGAGGCCATGTAACTTGAAAGTGTTTTGTCTTCCATACTTACACTTTCCAGTGTAGCATCATCTGCATACATACCTCACCCAAATTAAATAAAGTTTCAGTACAGTCAGGGTCATGACAGTCACTCTGAATATGAAAATATTCATTCAGTTATGCATCCTTTGTTTTGGTGACTTGCAGAATCCATTCATGTTGCAATAAGCATCAGCATTTTTAAAAGTCTGAAGAGCACAGATGCATTTTTTGTGGACTTTACAAAATTCTAGCAGGTTTTGCTACCTAGGAATTAAGTGGTTTCAAAAAAGCATGTGAAAATCAGACCTCAGAAGACATGCATGACCTTCATTTAAACTAGAACTTTGATTAGCTCAATCTTGGGTGTTTTAAACTCTTCTGTAATGCACAAAAGCAATCTTGTAATAGGGTGAAAAAGGAGATCTTCTTATTAATGCTAGCCCACTGTCAAATTAATACATCAAATAGCATGCTCTTATCCTGAATCACTGGACTGCTTTTATCAGAGCTTTTGATGTGGCAAAGAAAGTGCTTGTTCCATAGTTACAAACCCAACTCTCTCAGTCTTCCCTTCTCTTTGAACTTCAGTTTTCTTAAGACTTGGAATATCGTGATACAGAGAGCAGCATTCAAAGCTAGGTATTTCAAGACTCACATCCAGAGGCATATTAGAAGCCACACAAAGGGATTTTCTGTAAGTGTGGTTTTCAAATATAGGTAACCTTCTGGCTTGACCTCTGGATCCACTCCCAGTCTGCATTTCAGGAAAAAGAATCTACCCACATACAGTTATCTCCAGCAAGATCAAAGCTGTCATTGTATTCTGACACCTGTGAGAAAGAAATGGAAATATTTTAAAAAGTGGGGGAAATTGTGAAAAGATTTGAATGAGTTCACATTTCTGAAAGACATGAACCCACGGATCTTGGAAGTGAAAGGAAGACTTTCAGGATAGCTGCAGAATGTTTCTTTATTTGTTAGCTTCACCAAGTTAATTAAACAGATTTGAAAACATAAACAAAAATAGATTTTCTAGATCCCTACAAATATAGCTCGGCAAGTGTTTTGCCATGAAAGTTAATAAGGTTCTAACTTTAGACTGGGGTTTCTGTTTGGTGCCTAACAGAAGCCACTGCAAAGGATGGTGTTATTCCATTCTACCTTTGAAGCCCCTTGTCATCCCAGGCCCCCAGCCAGGTAATAATTAGCATTGACTCCATGATTCTCAGCAGGCTGATCAATCACTTTATTATTATCCTATACTCAATAAGAAACCCATTGCCCTTACAGACACTCACGACACACGTGGACCCAACTGGTCCTTCCATCCAAACACCATTACCACTGGCCAATTAAGAAACCACCCTTCGGTAAACAAATCTCCATAACACATCCCACGTGTTCAACAGGTGCAGCAAGTGAAGATAAGAATTGTTTATCATTCTTTTCTCTGATCTTCTCACAGCCTTCCCCAGGACAATGCCTGGGAAAGTTGTGCCTGTTGCTTTGTGTGGCCAGACAGCTGCTGCCACAGCCCCTCTTCCAGGTGTGGTGTGTTTCCCAGTTTCCACACTGTAAGTTGTCATAGATTTATCCCAGCTCTGGTAGACCTCCTGAAGGACTGGCAAGAAGGTATCTGCAGATTGAGAAATACAGCTCTGTTTGTCTTCTTGTATTTCCTACTGTCCTGCATGAAAGCACCAGAAGGGCTTTGCAGAGCTTGTCCTTCCTCCATGTGGATGGATCATCAGCAAAAGGCGCAGCAGAGTCAAGGTGTGCCTTTTGCTGCACTGCTCCTTTGCCTCAGCACAACCAGCCTTGGCAGAGCCCTTGGCTTTCAGCCAGCTGGGATGTGCCAGAAGGTGCTGGAGCTAAAGCTTTGAGTGCCCTACAAGCTATCACTTCCCCATCAGATAATTCAGCGTGGTGCTGAGGAATGTTGTGGGTAGAAGATCCTTGTCCTGCAAGGAAGCTACCTCACAGTTCCTGTGCTCAGCACAAGGGGTTGGAATGTATCTGTGGCCACAAGGAAGGGAAGGACTGTGGATCAAGCAAACTTCTCTCCTGATCCCCACTGTGCCCTCACAAGGAGCCTTCTGCTCTGTCCCTCCCCAAACTCACCTTTGGAGGCTGGAATTAAGCCACTTGGCCAACAGAAGCTCGTCTCAGCTTTCAGAAAGGGGAGCCTCCCTGATTTGAGATTCCTCAGGGTCATGCTTAGGAGTAGCTACTGGTGCAAAGAGATACAGAATGTCTGTGAAACCTCTCACTTTTACAGGACCGGTTCCTTTGGTGCATGGAGTAGTAAATAAGCAAAGGCTTGAGTTAGGAACACCTCTGATGTTCTGTAACAGCGCTGAGGAGCTGGGTTATATTTATATGTTAATAGTTGGTCTTGAATTTTTCTGCCTTTAAATGCTACTATAACCCAGTTTAATATTTAATAGAAGAGTGGAAAGTCTATTCACAGCAGTTTCACAAGCAAATTCCTTTGTTCCCACTTCCCAACTTACCTTTTAAAATCCCCTATTCAAATTACCCCCCTATCTCAAACAGCAACACGGTGTTTTGCCATTATGCTTAGAATGTCATAAGTTTCATTTTCAATGGCAAGTGAAATTATGCTCATTTTCGTTGGTACTGAAAAGGTACAAGTGAGTCTTAAAATAAGTTCTGGTTTTTCATGCATGAAATTATGTATCCGTTCACCTCTGCATGCAGGATTTCCATCATTGTACAGTCATGGGCATCTACTCCAGAATGAACTTTGCACCAATCACAATAACAATTTTTGTTGCTAAAGGTTCTAGCCCAGTGGATTTCAAGGCTTTGAATTTGTATTACAAATTTAAGGTATAAGCAAGAAACTTTGACTAGGAATGTCTCTGGTGGAGTAAATATCAAGCATTTCAGGTATACAGTTCTATATATTTCAGGTATACAGTTCTGGCCATAAACGTTTATCATTGACCTGGTAAGATAAACAGTTGCTGGATTATGTTCCTTTTTTTATTTTTCTTTTTTTTAGGACTTTCTGTCAGGTTTCAACAAAGGATAAAAGAGACACCTTTCTAATTTTGTTAGATGTTATTGGGTACTAGTAACTGGATGAAATTTGAGTTTTTTCAGCTGGAGAGATGAATGACAGATTTGTGATGTGAAAAGTATAGGAAAGTCCCCCAGCTAATTCTGTGACTTTCAACTTAAGCACCAGAGCTCAGTTGCTGATTGTCCCAGAAGTTTGCCTGAACTATGATTTAAAGATTGTATTGCACCAAAATCCCAGAGGTTATTGCAGTTTGCAGCAGATAATCACAGTGTGTGGTTCTTGTGATTGTGAAGAAATGTGCACATTTCATCATGATCTCCTGCACAGGCAGACACCTGGGCCCGAATCCAGATCCTTTTAGATCATGCCCTCAATCTGGTGTTCTCATCACTGCCTCTGCATCATTGCTGCTGGCAAACCATTTAACCTAGCAAGGGTATTGTGCATCCCTGATGCCACAGCCTGTTTGTAGCACCTACATGTTGCCAGTGCCACAGAGCACCTGTAAAAAAGCGAACACGGCAGGTTGTGGGTCACTTTTGGGGCAGAGCACAGTGGTCCTGCCTCACAATTCCGGTCCCCTCAGCATTATCCATCACTTACATGACCATGGTCAGGGTGCAAACTCAGGAGCTGCTTAAAAAGAGCACCAGTCCAGAAAGCAAAACCTTGGCTGTGTTGAAACAAGTGCTAGAAGTCGCTTTTTTTTTAGGCTGGTCCCCAGAATTAAGGGGTTGAATTCCTCCTGGGCTGAAGTGGTCAAATTGCACCATGAAGTCAGTCAAAAGGCATCTCCTCCTAAAGAAAATGAAAGATGTCAGAGAGCCCTGTGTGAGTCAGCCGTAAAACAAGTAACAATTTTGATTGCTGATATACAAAAAAGACTGTTCCACCAGGGATAACAGCTTGTTACTTGCTTTGCTCTCAGGATGCAAGAGAGAAAGGAAGAGAAAGTGCGTACTTGTAGCCAAGTTGACTGCTACAGTCCAGCAGCACAGTCAATCAAATTGTTTCATCCTTCCAAGTCACTCTGTAATGTCACTGATTTATCTTGCTGCCATGCAATTGTGCCCTGTTGATAATTCCAGTTTTGTCAAGAGATGACAGAGATTTTGCAGAAAACCTGCAAGCTACTCTTACCAAACAGTAGGAGAGCAAAGTAAGATTTCCTCCTTTTCATTGATGCCTATAAATAGTTCATGCTAACCTTAACAGCCTTGGAGATGTAGGGAACTTTTTTTAGAAAAAGAATCCATTATTTTTAAAACTACATTGACTCAGCAGAAGTAGATGTGTGTGTTTTAGATCATGATAGGTTGACAATCAAGCCCTGCTGTGAATGCTTAGCTCTTCAATTCTGGCTGTATGTTTTACATTTATTTTAACTCTGCAGTGTATTGGCACAAGTCTTGATATTATGGCCAGAAAGGATACTGCTTAGTTACTCTATATATTTAAAAAGAAAGGTTTTATTTACAGTTTTTACAATTCAGTTCTCTGTTTCTTTGATTTTTTCCTATGTACGTGAGAGAGGACATAATTAACCAAAGCACATTTAATTTATGTCTAAGAATGTGTTGCTTAATAAGAATTTTTTGAGCTCCCTATTGTGCTGAGCAGAATTAGTCTCAGGAGCCATTATATGGACTTCAGTGGTATTACTCCAATATGCAAGTTCTATCCAAGAATTATTTGAGCTACTTTGAAAAGTGTAAGAGGTTTCTTAGAAAAGTTGAGTCCCTTGGTCTTGCAGACAGGAGGGTTTTCTCAATATGATATTAGTATGCATGCATCCAATTAGAAATTAATGGGAAATCCAGATTTATGTAGTAGGAGGAGATGACTGGGATGCTTACCATTACTGATGCAAAAAAAAAATGGTTGTCTCTGTGTGTATAGGTGTTATAAATAATTGGGGAATACATCACCTTTTTGTTAGCTCTGTAGTCCTACAAGACTTTTTACTAATACAACTCATAGGATCTTCACTGGAAATGTAAATTTCTGCAGAAGATGAAGATCTCTGTATTTCCAGGTTAGTTTTAATTTTTCATGTGATTCTAGGCAGATTTAAAAGGCAAAAAAGAGTAATTTAATACATATGCCATACTGACAAATGTATAAGTGAAACAACGTTGTAAAACAATGTAAAGATTTTAGCTACTAATCGGGTTATTTTCCTGCTGTTATCAATCTTGACAATTCTAAAAATACCATAGAGAAGTATGAATTTGAAAATAAAGAAAAATAGCAGATTTCCACTATTTTATGCATATTTTGGGGTTTGATAGAAAGGAATATTAAACTTTGTGTGTTTGACAGCAGCATTTGATCAGCTGAGATTCTATCTGCTCTGCTTTTAATCCTGTGGTATTTCAGGATCTTTAACCACCGATTTCTAAAGATGATAATCCGACCCCCTGCAGTCAGTTGTGTTGCTCTCATCAAGAGCCACGCTGGAGTTACTGGTCTTTCAGTAGAAACTGGCTTAACCTAGCAGGTGGTTAGATTTTGTTGAATTTTCTTTTAAAAGAGCTTGGTTAGTCTATTAGTTGGTTCCAGTGTCATGCTTAGATGTCATTCTTTTATTTGGGTCTTTTGAGGGTGGCCTTACTTCAGTGATGATGGAAATCATCCCTGCTTAGAAACTTCACCTCTGCCAAAGTTTCAGTTAGCATCATGAAAAAGAGCTTTCCTCTACAGGTTGTTCACTTTTTCTTACTGAACTGGCAGTCCACTGTCTCCCCCAGAGCTTTGCTTTAATATGGCTTGTCTTGCCCCAGGGTAAATAGGAGAGGACATCTCATGGTAACCACCAAAATTTCATGCAAATATCAGCATGACCTGGCTACAGCACCTCCAGTGCAGATATCCTACTCTAAATGTTCTAGATTGCTCTTAGGAGAACAAGAAGGGGAGCCAATTCTCAGACATGTGTCTCTGCAGCCTGTTTCTCATCCAGAAGCTGCTAATGAGCCTTCAGAATTAGGTGGCTGTCTTTTAAAACACTAAATCATCGCACTTTATATTCCTTTCTAGTTTATTTTAGAAAATTTAGAAAACTCGTAAGATAAAGGACTTTAGGAGTAAAAGTACCAGGATGATGCTATAAAGCCTATGGTCCTGTTTTCAGTAGTGCAAGTATCAGGAGTCAGGCTCAGATGTTTATAGATGATATCTAGTCGTTTTCCATTGACATCAGGAGACATCAGATTTGCTTCAACTTGCAGCTGGAGAGGCATAATAAATTCTCTGTTGGCCAAACTGATCACTTAACAGCTACACTCCAAGCAGGAGCAAGCTGCAGACATACCTCACACTAGAGGGCAAGTTTCCTATTCCATACAGGCTAATTTGATACATCTCTTCTGTAAATCTTTAGTATACTTACTTTAAACTAGGAAAGCTGGTAAAAGGACTTGTCTCCAAAACTCTGGAAAAGCGAAGTCAGGTTGCTCTGAGTTTTACCAGAGCAGAATAACAGCCAGAAAGTACTCAGCAAAATCCAAGGGAGGAAAGCAGGGTGCAGGTCCTTGCGGCCTTTGAGGACAAAGAAGAGTGAACATTGGGGAAAGGCAGAACAGTAAGCCAAAATTTGTTCAAGCTGGCAGTGTGTGTTGTGAAGGGAGGAGAGAACATTCATGCCATATCCAGAGTGGAAACACTAAGACCAACCTTGAGCAAGAAATTATTATTTGTATTTGGCAGGCATCCTATCTCTGAGTAGTAGGCAAGGAGAGAGCCCTGTCTCATGGTGTGGTTGATGACTACATCAGATGGACACAATCTGCCTCAGTCCTTCCATCCACCACAGAATTGGTGTACCCCTTTGAACCAAGCAAGGGAACTTCCCTCTTGGTCCTTGGCTTTCTGCCTCTGCCACCCTTGAGCAGCAGCACTGTCCTTACTTAGTGGGATATTGCAGGTGTAAAGTGTACTGAGGATTCAATGCTGTGCTTCAGAGCAGGCAAAAATAGGCTTGAACCCTTAGGGTTAAGATTTCCCTGCAAACAAGCTGCCATAATGTTTGTAGATGTGAGCCTATTTTATTAGCCAAGGATGCTTTTGTAGTTAAAATACCGCAATTCTAGTTTCTTACAGGAGATGTGAATTTCCTTTGACACAAGTGGTTTTGTAGAGGAGCAGGAGTAGCCAACACTGTGTACTAACCCTGAAACACTGTGTGATAACCCTGAAATTGTTTCTTGTGTTCTGTCAACTTATTTCTGGCTCACTGCATCCAAATGGGGGCTTTCTTCAAAACTCAGTTTTACCACTGTTAGAGCCAAATTTGGGTCTGAAAGGGCTAAAATTTGGGTAAGCAGACTATATAACGTGTGAAAATAAATGATAGGCCATGGCTGGGCACTGTCAAGGTTTAAACTAGACCAGTGATGCCAGTTGTTTGTTGAGAGATGTTGGATCAAATAAAAGTTCCAGGTCATGGGTTACTTGGCTGTTACAGGGTTGGAGTGTCCCCAGTGTCTCCTCCTGCTGTGCACATTTCCTTTCTTGGAGCAAGATGCAGGCCTGCTGTGTGATGGGAAGAAGTGCAAGTTGGCTTATTGGTGAGGAAGGAAGGAGGGAACCCTGAAGGAAAGGAGAGGGAGGGAAGAAGAGAGAACAGGCCATATTGGTTTGGACACCATAGGTAGGTCACCTTCAATTAGGTATCTATTACAGAGGTATTTTCTACCTTGTTTCTATAAGTGCTGGGATTGGGAAAAGTATTTGAGTAACTTCAGTATCATTTATATTTTCCAGTGCTTCCATTTACATTGGGATGTTTTAGTTCATCAAAACAGATAAAAAGGCAATGTGGCATCTGCACCGTGCTGCCGAAAAACCAATCCTCTTAAAGGAAGAAAAGTTCAGAAATATAAATAGCTACTAAAAATATGTCCCTGATCTTAAAAAATGCTGAGTCCTAGGATGTTTCTGCTCTTAATGCTTTGTCTTTCCACCCTTTTTTTCTTTTTCTAGCTTGGTAGTGGCAGCCCATACAATTATGAGCTACTGCACAATTTTACACCTAAGGTACACAGTCACATTTAGAATCTGACAGTGTTCTCCTTCTGGAATAGGAACACTGCTTGCAGCCCACAGCTGAAACAATTAGCTTCATTAAGAAAAAAAAAATGTTCTCTGGCTTACAGATACATTTTTAGAATTAGTTAAAATGAAGCAAAAGAAAAAATTTCAAGTAGACAGGTGAACAAGCCTCAGTGCTTCAGGCTTCTCTTAGGGTTTTCAGAATCTTAGGGTTTTAAGAATATAAATTATTTAAATTAAAAGCTATTAAGAATATATAATAGAAGAAAGGCTCTGACAACAGCAGATGGAGCAGAATAGAAATTGTGATGTTATTATATGTACCTGCTTACACTAAAAACAGCAGCTGTAAGGAGGAATTTGAACTAAACTCTACAAACATGTATTCTTATAGCTCTTATTAATGGGTTGTTCTGTTTCTCTCCCAGTTTCTCTTGACCCTTTTCTGAGGGTTAAATTAATCCCTTGTGCAGCTCAGCTGAGGATAATGAAGTTGTCCCAGGGTACAAATGTAGCCTTTGGGTTTGACCTACAGAAGGCTGAGCTTCTATTCCTCACTGTGTTTTCAGGCAGTTTTATTTATGTTGGATTAATTAAAAACACCCTCTCCATTCCCCAGGCTTATGTGCTCTCCTGTGCAGGAATAAAGGAAGTTCCAGAGTCTGACCTCTCTCAGCCCATCCATGTTGATACAGAGACAGTATAAAACTGCTAATGAGGGGATCTTAATGACCCTGGTCAAGCTTGTGAGCAAAAAGGCTCACGTTCTGATACAACTGGTATGGGCATGGTTTATGATGTAAGGAACAGTTTGGATTCCTTTTTGGAGTCACAGGCACAGCTCACATTTGGCCAGTAAGGCAGAGCCTTTTTTTCTGTAGGTGAATGTGAGACATTAAACCATATGGTCATCTGGAATCTGATACAGGGCAGGCAGACTGAAATAAATGCCTGTTCTAGTTCCTATATATTATATTTTTAATAGGTCTCAAAACAGGTTATTTATCTTTAATATTCTAAATACATCAGTGTCCATGAATAGTACCAGTTTGGGGTCCAAAACCTGTTTTTTTAATCCAGTGTGAGAGACAGACTGAAATCTGGTCCAAACTCACCCCATTATTCTGACAATTTTGACTGCAGTAAATTTCCTCTCCCTCTTTCTCTCTCTCTCTCCCTCTCTCTCTCTCCTTCTCTCTCTCTCCTTCTCTCTTTCTTCCCTCTCTCATCCTTCTTTCTAACATGCCAGTGTGCAGATAACACATAGTGGCCAAGTGGAGGCTGGTACTTAGCTCTGAGATGTCAAAATAGACTTGAAGGAGAAATTGCCATCATGAGATCACAGCAAGAAAGTATCTGGTTTCTATGCCACAGTGCCTCAAAGGCTAAGTGGAGCCAGTCAAATCCACCTCTCCCATCTTCTTTTTCTTATCTAGCCCTCTAAATTGTCTGTAAATTGCTGTTGAAGCTTGATTTAAAATAGCCCATGCATAGTAGTTGATACCTTCATAAATCAGGAGACTTGCACATCTGTCTTAGCATGAGCTTTTCAGTTCAGTGTTCAGTAGAGCAGAGACAGAAAGGGTTTTTTGGTCATGGATAACAGTGGATAGCTTCTGACAACTTGGAAATCTCTAGAGGTATAGGGTATAGAGATTTCACTGCACTGAAATCTCAGAAATGGTAAGTTTTTCCTTGTGGTCATAACCAACCTGTGAACAGCAAAAGGGAATTTACAGATGGTGTTTAACAGATGCCACTGATGTTTCTGATGGCCAGGATGTGTTGGGTGCTACATGTAAGTGTTTGATTACTTGGCTAAGATCTGTCAAGATGGTATTTTCAGACCAAAGAAACAGTGGTGGCTAAGACTTCTTTCAAGGTCTGTAGTTGTGTTGGATTTGTTTTGCACTGATTCTAGAGAATACTGATTAGTATAAATCATCTTGCATTGCAACACTTGACCAAGGCCTGTAATCATGTCACTACTTCATCTGTGCCTGATTGAGAAGTCCCCAGATTAAGCAGACTACTTATGGTGAGAAGTCCCCTGTTTGCCAGCTGGGAGTTTGAAACCAGCTGCATTCTGAAATCTGAAAGAGAGAAAGAATCCATGAACTGCTTTGTAAAATGGTCTCTTCCTCATTACCCTAATCACGCAAGTATGCTGAGGGCTGAAATTAGGTTTTTTTCCTTTTTTTTCTTTTAAATCAGACTCAGGAGGGAAAGACTAATGACCACTGAACTGAAAAGGATCACTTGGGTCATCCTGGTCCCATTCCTGGGACTCAATAATAGACACTGGAGCAGGGGACACCATTAAACGTCTATTCCATCTGCCTTGCTGCATGCTTCAGGACACAACATTTCCCAATGCCCTCTAAGCCACGTGGATCCTCTTGGAGAACTGAGTGCCTCTGTTATGTGCCACAGTATAAATCAAGTCAATTACTTATCTCAGGTTTTCTTTCCTTAAATGAAATAGTATTTGAAAATTGCATTCTGAGGTAATTCAGGAGAAAGCAAAAGCGCCCAACATTTTCAGTTGCCCTCCTGGATCTTGTAGCCCAAAGTGGCAGTGGTTCAAACCCTGAGTGGCAGCAACGTATGCAGGAGAGATATTGATACTATCTGTAGCATTAGTTTCCTCTGTTTATTCTCTTAGATGTGGTAGTTGCCAGTCTTCAGTGCTGGGGAGTAAGACAAAAGGAGAATGAACACGTGGAAGGATTAAATTATGTGTCCAAGGTCATATAAAGCGATCTGTAGCAGTCAGCAATTAATATACGCTACCTAAATGTTAGTACAGTTCATAAATTAAAGGGATGGCCTTCTTTCAGTTTGGGGATTTTTTGTATGTAAAGTGAGAAATGAACCTTCATATTGTGGTGCTTGTCAAGTTTTTAGCTAACATTCAGTGAAGTAGTGCACATTGCTAATATTGTGCTATCTGTGGTTAATGAGAATTTCTGGGTATTCATGGATGTTGTGAGCTCCAGTCCATTCAGCCACCATTTTCCCATTACCCTTTCCTTAAGACTGCTCTTCTTTTGATGGGGTGCTCTTATTGCTGTGAGATCTGTCAGAGCTTAACAAAGGAAGCATGGCTTCACCAGCAAACACTTGGGATAGGGGCACTGTTGGCTTTCTGGCAGGATAGAACAAACATTTATTTAATCAACATGGAGCAATAGCACAGTGGTCGCTAGACTACATCTGGCAAAGCACAATAGAACTATTGATATTACAAACATAAAACTTGGTTAATAATGAAGTGCAATGAAGAGTACCATGCTCTGGCTATGGATAAATCTGAGTGCAGGAGAACTCTGTGCCCTGGAGGTTCCGTACTATGCTTCAGATGCTTATGTTAAGGAAAAGAATTATGCATTTGTGGATATAGTGCACATATGACAAGAGCATTTGTCACCAGTAGATTGAATTTGTGAGGTCCTGAGCATTATCAGCTCTCAAAAATTTTAATGCAAATTACTAGTGCAGGAAACAAGACTAAAAAAATTCTCACCCTCCCCTCCCACAAAAAAAAGACAAAATTCTAGGAGCCTTTTGTTTTGGAGAAAAGTCTGTGTTAAAAATAATACTTTTCATAATTGGGTATCTGTGCCTTGTATGTAACATCCTTGCTTTGTACACCAGATAAAAGTAACATCTGTGGCTCCATTTGTCTAACAAGCAGTTTTTCTGCAGGCTCTCTAATACTTGCCCTGGGGGGAGTTCGTGGACCTTATCTGAGAGGAAGAATTACTTTGTTGTGGCTTTGACATGCTCTTTAAATAATATTCAAAAACCATCTGAAACCATATTATATAAAATAGGAACCTTTTTGTGAGTCTCAGTGGAGAAAACAAGAATGAGAAATTTCCCTGTTCCATTTTCTGGCTCTATGCCGTTTCTTACCCAAAGGCTAGGAAGCTGTTTGTCATAGGGCTCAGTAATTAATATTACAACAAACAGAAGCAAATTGAAAAGATTTTCTGCTTCTCTTTATTCACCTGTTCTCCATATCTTTCAGATGGCTTCTAGCTTGGCATGTATTTAAGCACTGTCCTATTTCCACCGCTATTTGCTGTACAGATCACAGAATCCATTCCTCATCTGACAGAATAATTTAATCCTTAATTCTCTAAACCATTTATTGAAGAATGCTTCTACTGGCTCTACTTTAAGCCCTGCTCTGCCTTAAGTCCTGCCCTGCTTTCTCCAGCCCTGTCCTGCAAGGATGCACAGGTTGGGTGCTGACCCATTTGGTGATGGGATCTCACTTAGAGTTAAACTGCAGGTGCTCTCACGAGCTGGCTTTGCACGCTGAGCCTCTCTGTGATTTACAGCAGCAGATACACTCTTTCAATGAAATGGAAAATGATAAAGATTTGTGATGCTGGGTTTGACTGCCATTTTCAGTAGGTCTATGATTACAAAGAACCTTTTATTTTCAGAAAACTGACAACTGAAAGCTCTGTGAGGACAGACCTAGTTAGCAACAGCCTTTAAAAAGCCACCCAAAGGTACTGGCAGAAGCCATCCCCAGTCCTTCACTCTGCCCTGGCATTGCAGTCCAGTCTCTGACCTGAAGAAACTGGGACAGAAACCAGAAGTCTGTTCCTCCTTCTCATCTCCTTCGGACATGCCTGTAGGTTGGTGATGTAAATGTCAGTTTGCAAGGAGTCAAGACTGAGATCACCCGTGCATTTCATTCTTGCCTTGGAATCTGAGTTCACTTTTAAAAGCAAATACGCTGAAATTATCACATTAAAACTTCTTGTCTGCTTGAAAATAATGGCTATGGTTACAACAGTAACAGCAGCAGCCCAACATTCCAAAAGAAAACCTTTTGAGTTTCAGAGTGGGAATGATTGTTTTTTTGTAACATTAAATCTCCACTTGGCCTTGGCAGGGAAATGCCATGCTGCTGCTGCTGGAACAAGACAGAAAAACAGGCTCTTTAGACTTGACATCCCTATAGTTTTCCTGCATTCTGGAGGATCCCCAAGGCCCTATGGAAACCAGATGCATTCCTGCTGCAACAATTAACGTAACCAACCCTTGCAGGAAGGGAACGTTTATGAGGGGGGAAACATTTACAGTATTTTCTCTTGGAAAATTCCACTATTGACATGAAAAACAGCAGGGTAACAGCAAAGATGGATTGCAAATTTTGACAGCCCCGACAGGTAAATATTGGCTTTGTGCAAACAAGTTTCTATAAATAACCAGTCTGCTCCAGAAACTCCACAGATGGCAGCAGGGCTGCCGGGGTATTGATTTACCCACTGTGCTCAGTGCAGAAAAGCACAGCTGTCAGTTTTGCTGTTCTTCTCATTCTGAGTGTTGCTGCTGCTCCTGCTGAGAGCTGCGTGCCTTGTTCACCATTTTTCTTTGGCAAGTGGAGATGAAGATTAAGAGCCCAAAAGAAATGATTTGAAAGAAAAACCTGCCAAAACAACGAAAAATAAACAAGAGCAAAGAGCAACAATAAAGAACGCTGTGTATATGTATTTGAGACACCAGCAACAGCCTGTCTTAGTCTGTATCAGGTAACTTAAGAGAGCTCGCAGGAGTGGTTTATAGCAAGTGGTCCCAAAAACCATAGTGGGATCTTGAAGGGCAGGAAAAGCTTATGAGAAGACAATATAGATTTTGTACATGCTGAGTAGTAACAGGCTAAGGTTAGAATTGAGGAGTAGAACTGGGCGTACATGCAAGTGGTGGCTCTGTCAAAAATCCCCAGCAGCTGGAGGTGACTTATAAATAAATACCAGCCAAATAGGCAAACACTTAAAATTATCATGATTAGGTTTTGGGTTTGTATGACCCATTTGAGTGCAGTCTAAATCTCAGGATTATGATTTTTCAGGCAGTACAGTCAGCCAGTGCAACCACTGTCTCATTAACAAAAATGTTGATTTACAGGCATAATATCTAGAATTGCTTTTTAAAGGAACAGCTTAGAAAGACTTCATAACCTCAGTTCCATAAAAATGTTTGCCTGTGGTGCAGGTTTGCTCCAAGGGCTCATCAGTGACAGAACTGTGCATCTCCTGGGGCAGATACAGCGTACGCCATTTGAGGGCATTTTCCTGCTGCTTTTCTGTGTAGTTACACAATCAACTCAGACAATGAAAGTGCCTCTGTGCTACATCTGCACCAGGGATTTTGCACAGAATTACTGGGTGCCGCTTTTGGTTGTGATTTTGTCCCATTTGGTAGCTTTGGAGTTTTTTGTTTGATCTGTTTGATTTTGTGGTTGCTCAGGTTTGGGGTTTTTTTTTTGTTTTGATTTTTTTACATTTGCACTTAATCACAGAATAGTGTCAGGAAGTAACATTAAAGAGCATCTAATTACAGCTACATAACTAAAATGGCAAAAAAATTAATAAGGAGGTATCCAGACCAGTTGAATAGATAGATAATCTTGGGGTTTTTTAAAAATATTTTTTGTTCATTTTGTAAACTTTGAGTGGTGCAGGCTGTGCTTCAGTTCCCATGGACTGGCTCTGAAGTCCAGAGCAAGAGAGCTGGCTCCCCATTTTCAGCAGAGTTCCTTCTTTCAGGGCCTTTGAGTGCTTACCTGGATGGAAGCCTAGATCTGTTCATTAGTCCTGCTTCTGCCTGAGTTTTAAATGATTACAGAAGAAGAAAGTTTGGTCAACAAAAATTATAAATCAAGAGTTATATGCTTACGTAAATTTCAGGCTTGATATGATTCTGTCTTGATTTTGGAGAAAATTAGAGTTGCCAAATTGAGAAGGGATTTTTCCCAAGATAGATCAAGAATCTTTTATAGGAGAACGTGAAAAAGCAGGGCTGTGCAACAGACCATAGAATTTTTTAGACAATTGGCATTACTTTAGCTATTATACAAAGTAAAAACTTGCAAACTCTACATAGACTATGTAGTTTATAAGTAGCAGGGTGTAAGAAATTGTCAAGAAGAAACTTCTGTCAGAGCTACAATGTTGCTGGGTTGAAGGAGCTAGATTCCAGCTTTTCTAGATAGTCTGCATATCTATTGCCTTTTGTAAAGTTTGTTTCAGTATTGAGTAAGGTATCTCACATGTAGAAGAATTAACATTTTTTCATCCAAAGCTGTTTTTCTCCATACTAAAATTCTGCCTTGATACGCTGAAATAATAGACAGAAATAATCTTCCTTTCTGACTTGTAGGTCAATTATTTGACAAATACAAGTACAGATCAAGAAGTGTTTGGACAATGTTCTCTGGCACATGGTGTGACCTTTGGGCCTGTCCTGTGTGAGACCAGGAGCTGGACATTTGAGGGTCCTTCTCAGCTCAGGAGGTTCTGTGATTCCAGGTCACCAAGCTTGCTTTGTCCCTCTCTGTGTGTGTGTCCCTCTCTGTTGCCCATTGTGGCTGCAGCTGAGCCCCACACAGCTCTCACTGACAGTGAAGTACCCCTCTCCTACCCCCACCAGCTTCTCCAGAGCTTTGTGAGTTTAGATGCTGAATTCTTTATCTTTGGCAGCTCGATGCATGTGATGAGGGATGCAAACTACCAACTGAGCTGAATATGATGTGCTAAAGGTTCCAGTGCTGAATACATTTCAAGCTTTTTTGTTAGATTTTTCTCTCTCCTTATATAAATATGTTGTTTTACTATAAATACCTAATTCCAAGCTGTCTCTGAAAACAGAGTCCGTTCTCTGTTTTGAAATACCATTTCTCATGTCAGAGATTTGACAGAGGAATAAGATGCCTATATGTGTCTGCTCAGAGAAGGGATGGGGAGGAAGGGCATCCTGTAAGAGCATAATGCAAAGTGATGCCAGTTGTCTCTGCCTTACACTCATGACCTTGTACATTGGTGACCTGTGAGCTACCATTTCCTTGCTCTCTCTTTTGAAGTACAGTTTGTGGCATTTCCCCTGCGCTGTTACTGCTGTCTTTTTTTGTAAACTTCACCTGGGGGAAGAGAGGGAAGAGTTATGTGTTCAAAGAAAGCAACATCAAAGTATTCCCAGCAGCCAGTCAAAGCTTAATTTGGTACTAATTCTAATAACTCTGTGGCTGGTGATGTGGACTGTTTACATGGGTAACCACCTGCCTGATACTTGCAGCTTTCTCTGAGGTGTTTTTTGGTTTGTTGAGGTTTATTTTTAGTAGATGAATTTGTGTTTTCTAATAGATCTTAGTTGACAATACATTTCCAGCAGTATTTGATGCAATGTTATTG
This sequence comes from Zonotrichia leucophrys gambelii, assembly GCF_028769735.1. Taxonomy (NCBI): domain Eukaryota; kingdom Metazoa; phylum Chordata; class Aves; order Passeriformes; family Passerellidae; genus Zonotrichia; species Zonotrichia leucophrys. Next base: position 48,395,979 of record NC_088171.1, on the reverse strand, counting down.
TAATGGCTATAACAGAGATTGTTTGGAATTACAGCACTAAGGTTGATAGGAGACCTCCAAAATGTTGGATAAAAACACTGAATAAAATTAAAAGGTAGAAGTGAACCTCTGTGCTCAGTGTAGTTACCTAAAGAATTTTAAAAGCCTGTCCACAATATTTATGCCTATGCTAGTACAGAGAAGTTATTAGATTTTAAATTAATTTCCTTTTTAGTCAGCATTATGTTCCTATTTCAAGTCACGAAAGTTGCTCCTGGCTTATGACTGTGAGACCAGAATAACTAAGAGAGAAAAGAAGGGATAATATTAATTGTGTATGATTTTCACTCAAGCTCTCACAATTAAAGGGAATTTCTAAATTGCCAATTGAAAAACATGCAAATATCATCCATTGTTAATTGAAGCAAACATATTGCATGAATTCATGTTTTAATTGCAGTGTGTACTGAGTGTACATGTATGTACAATATTGTACATGAATATATATTAACCACAGACCTGTTCATCCTCTGTAGTATTTTCTTGGGCCAATGAGTTTTCACCTCTCTGTCAAAACATGTCATGCATTACAGTAAACTAATGTTTTCCTAGGTTAATCACTAATCTGCCTATGTATTGGTAAATGTTGCCATGGGCACAGCAACAGCAGAGTAGAGAGATGAGCTTTCGCCTGGTTGGAGATGAAAAATGGCTATTTTTACTTTTTATACCCATTTACTCAATCACAAATGAGAATAAGAGAATGAAGAAGCATGTTTCACTGCCTTCCTAAAATTTAATTACAGAAACATTTTTCATATGTGCTTTGCAATATGCAGGTAATGTTTACTATATGTTGATTACTTCAACAAAGCTCTTCTTTTGTTGGATTTCATATCCACCCGCTTGTTTTACAGAGTGCAGTATCCTACATACCATCAGCAAGGAGAAATCTTATCCCTTTTTCATGCCAACATAAAAAACACCCATTTTGGATATTGCTGAGTGCCATTATTTAAAACTTAATTCCTTCCCTAAAGTACTCCATGCTGCCACAATGCTGCATAATAAGTTATTTAGTTGTGCAGATTAACATCCCAGACTGACTCTTGTCCCTTATTTGTGGCATTTTTTTTTCTGAAAGAAAGAAGATTGAACTATGTAAATGGAACATGATTATGGTTTATTTTGTTTGCATGTGCAGTGATGAGCTTTTGACCTACATTTCTTGTGTGTAATATGCTCTTGCCCTAAATCTGGGTATTGAAAGACAGAAACCCACATAATGTGGGTTGACCTCTTTTTCATAATTTTTTGGTCTTTTTTTATATATATAAGAAAAACACTGAGATATGAATCTTCAGTTGAATCCTAGCAAAATCCCAAAGAAAAAAAGCCACGTATTTCAATAGAAATAAAAAAAAAAAAAGAAAAAAATATTTAGACACAATGCGTAATGCATCAAGTTATTTAGAAAGCACAAATACGGTGTCAAAGCAAAGGGCAAATATGATGGCTGGTGTTAAGTCTTCTGGGTATTTGATATAGATGCTCATGGACAAGATTATGCAACTAGAACTTGAATCCTACAGTCTCTTTCTGTTTCAAAAGGGGGTTTTTTTCTATCAAATTTGGGCAGTTAGCAAATCATGCTGGCTGTCTCTGGATGCTCCAGAAAGTCAAGCCAAGTCTTTATATATGTATCTTCAGACTCTTGTGTTCTTCTAAGATTCTGACCTCCAAGAAATGCCTGCAAAAAACATTCCTTCATGATGACCTTTTTTTCTCTCCCTGATAACAGTGCTGTTTTGATATATTCAGGGAAATGTACATATGTGGCCTCTATTAATACTAAAGCTCTTTGCCGTTCAATAGGTGAATATAAGCCTGTAGGACTCGGTATGATAGTTTGTCTCTCTGAAAATTACTGCCAAGGTAAACAGGTTTTTGAGAAAGCTTATCTAAACTAAGACAAATGTCTTCTCCTTATTTCAAAGTAGTTTGTTACACAGTTTGTCTAGGCACTTGTACTGGAAGCATAACATGAAAAAAAGGAATTATTGAAGATATTTAATATTGAAACCAATATGAGTTTAATGTCATTATCCCATAGAAAGTCTGATGTTGATAGTGATATATAATTAGGAAAAAAGTTGAAGACAGTGCCTTTCTAGGGGGGAAACTAGTAATGTCTCCTCCTTCACCAGTCAGCTTTCAAATGGCTGTCCAAGCAAGCTCTGAGATTTTAATATTTCTAGAAACTGTGTATAGCTTACTTTAAATTGGCACATATATCAACAGCATGAAAAAAATGTTCACAGCTCTGGGAAACTGAGCTAAAAGGTCACTTTTTCAACAAATTCATCAGCTGGGAAAAACAAACCTAGCTTTCCTTTGAATTTTTAATAGCTTTCTTTTTTCTGTCTGAAGTCTGGGGGGCAATATTCTGTACTGTAAAGGCGCCATCTGAACAATCCAGTGAGTGTTTCACACAGATTGGCATGCATTTGTTTGTCTGCTTAAGTTTAGGTTTGTTTAAATTTGCATGTCGTGGATTTGATAGGTATGTTCAGCTGCTCTACTTATTTTTATCCTGGGTGCAGCATTTGAAGGCTTACAGGGAAGCATTTTTTTTCTACAAGAAGACAGTGACTTGAAGGCCTTAAATTAAAGACTGGAAACATTAGGAAAGGCAGTGGGAAAAATTTATGTGGACAGCAATATGGGGCCTCAGGAAAGGTTATTAATAAGAAATTCAGGTGACAGGCATCTAATAGAAATTTTAGCATGGCTGGTAACCAATGTAAGTGATCACCAAGGTGCAGAAAACTTTTGTTCCTTTGTTCACAGGAAAATGTACAACTCAGGGTTTTTTCTTTCCATTCTAAGTATAATGATTGCAGAACTCCTCAAACAGTAAATTATATGGCTATACATAAGTCACAAAGGCTTTCTTCTGTGCTGCTGCACGGAGAGGTCAGCAGGTGACCAGGCATTTATTTCAGCTTTTTCTTTTCCTCTTTGTTTAGAGTGCAGCTTTTTTTCAAAGCATTGAGGTGCTAGCACATGAATTTTTAGGACGTCCTGAAAAACCTGCTGTTTTCAATAACCTGTCCAGATGGATGACTGCAATCAGTGTCCTCTGGTCTCACTTCATCTCTTGATGGTTTTCTTTCTGAGGCATGGGGGGTGGTCTTTTAGATTTGTCTGCTGTCAGAAGCCAGGTCCTAACTTCTAAAGGGCTTTAACTACCAGAACGAGGATTTCAGATAGGTGAAGCTTTATTTAAATAATGATCTGAGACAATTCAGCTGATTCTTGTGTACCTGCTTCTATGAGAAGCCAAATGAATGGAGCTCAGCTTTAGCATTCAGTTCTTCCTGCTGTATTCAGCAGACGTTATATCTTTGAGAACAGAGATCTTCCCCCTTCCCTTTTATTTTTCATACTGCTTCTTTTTGAAGAATTAATTGGAAATGCAAAAATAATCCTCTTAATTTTCATGGTGGAACTTGGCATGCTTGAAATTTCAAGGCAAAGGGGTGTGGAATTTTCACAAGGACATAACTTACTTCTGGGTTCACTGTAATTAGTTGAAGCCTGAAAGAAACATGGGTGTAGGTAACTCTTCATAACATTTTTGAGAGAAAAAAAAAAATTAGCTTTACTCAAAGTTCAAATTGCAGTCACGAATAAAGCCTGCAGGCAGGTTAAATTAATGTATTTCAAACAATAATTCTAAGTACTGTTTCGAGTTCTGCTTCACCCAGTTAAATTACTTTTACCAAAGTTATCAGTTGTACTGATACAGCTATAATGGAAAGGGGTTTATAATAGAAACAGTTGAAAATATTTCATTTTAAATACAGTTCACAGTATGGTACTTCATATTCCTCTCCAGATTGTCTAATTTCCTATTTATCAGGATATGTGTTTTTTGTTGTGGGTTTTTTGTGGGGGTTTTTTGGGGGTTTGTTTGTTTGTTTAGAGATGAGTAAATAATATGAACAGAATTCTCATGGCAGGGGGCTTAAATATTCTCTCATTTCACACAAGGTTGACCACACATACAGATGTGCACATGCACACTTTGTTTTCTCCCTCCCTACCATATAATTGTGAGAGCATTTCAGTAGTACAATTTTAAAAGCAGGTGCTTTCAGGGTATTTCTAATCACATCTGGCTGAACCTCTGATTTTTGAGACATAACCTTGAGTTAAAACTTAATTAGATTTTAGACATTTTAAAGAATTAAATCCCCACCATATATTATGTCCTAAACTGCATAATCTAAGTAACATGAGCTGATTAAATTTTTATACAAGTATACTATTAAAGATTGATCACCTTACTTTGGAAAATAATTATGAAAACCCAAATGCTGAGGTGGTAATAGAAACTCAGCAGATGGAAACCCGTCAGAATTTTAGTGGTAAAAATGTAGACTTGGTGGGTAGTTTATATATTCTTATTTATTCCTGACTGGGGAACAGGGTCTTTGGCATTTGACATCTGTTGCCTCTGACCTATTCCTGTGTGCTTTGAGTTATAATTTTCATTCATGGAAATAAACAGGGGAGTACAGAGCACAGTACTTTACATCCCTGATTACAGCCAGGGATGGAGCCTGTACACACTGTTGAATAAACTGATTGTTTACTTGCTGTGATTTTTCTAGGGATTCAGTTAAATGGTTCCAGTTACTACTCTGAACTTTTAAATGTTATGCACCGATGCTACAATTTCTTGTTCCACGTGGGAAGGTATTAAGTTGCTGCCACAGATCCCTTTTATAACTGCATACCTTCCCCCTCACTCATTTAACCTACTTATTATACCTCCTCTTCTTCAGGAATATGGCAGCCAACCATCCAGTCTATGGGTAACCAGGGTAGATGATGAAATGTCTTTTCTATCACCTCAGAGCAAGGAGGTGCTTTAAATGTTATTCTGTCTGGTGGATATCAGGTATTTATCTGGTGAACAGATGGGTTCATTCAATAGTAAACCCGAGAGATAATAGTTTTTTGTCTCCCATAGGTCTTCATAGAGTAACCTGATGGCTGTCATATTCTTAAAGAAGAAGAACAAAAATTAAACTAACTGACAATCTGACAACTGAAAGTTAATTGTAGGGAATCTGCCACTGGCAGGCTGTCCACAGCTAACATTAGAAGAAAAATTTCCTATAATTACCTAGAGCACGAGGAGCTTTTCCATCAAAAATTGGCATGGGAGACAGGTAACAGACTAAACAAACTCCCTGGTAACACGGCTTGCTCTGTACCATGACTTCATGAGATGAGAAGTCGGTTTGAATTAGTACTTTTGTCTGCTATTTATAAGCTTGTTGTGATGATTACTGCCTGAGTCATTCTTGCAGTAATATATTTCTATGGGTTCTAGATCCTGTATTCTTAACAGATTGCTCATACCCTTTAACAAAGCCTGGACCTCTTCTTTCACCTACAAAAACCAATAGCATTTGTCTGGATCTCCAGGCTGGCCAATTAATTTTTGCTTGACTATTTCATCTTGCTGAGGAGGAGGAAAATCTGGAATATGTGAAAAGGTCATTTTCTGCGATATACTGAGGATTTCTAGAAGCAATTGTTTCAGCATCTAAATGCTTTTGGGGAGATTTGCTGAAGTGCAGCAGCCAACCACCACCTCTTTTCCAGGGCGGGAGGATAAGAAGGAATGGGTTTCCATATTGTAGTGGAACAGTATGTACGAGTACTTGGAGAGTTGCTCATTCTAATAAGTGCTCATACCAACTAAGTGAAGAGGCCATTTAATAAAAAAAGATTAAAAAAGACCTCAAACAACAGAATGTGACAGCAATGAAAAAAATGCACCACTGCACTTAAAACCACCCATTCTGTTAGCCAAATATTTCATATATGCGCTTTTTCTAAAGTGTCATGTAGTGGTTATAAAACTTCAGGGTTGTAGAATTTTGCTGTGATGTAGCACAATTGGTCTTAGCTGAATGTGTCCCTATTAAGTTGAATTTATGCTAATTCTGTCCCATTTAAACTGCAGACAACTGTTATTGGCTGCACTATTAAATTGCTTTCCTAGGAGACATTCCATTAGATAAGTGATGCACCCAAAGTAGAATATAAAAAGTTACATTTTTATTTAATCTGAATATGTTTTACATCTGTAATCGGGATAGAATTATGTCCACTGTGGATAACAAAAGACTTTTTGGGTTCTCAGTGAGCATGGAACTTATTAGCAAGTGATTTGTCCAGCTAACTTTTAAATAGCCTAGGCTATTTCTTCTATTTATATTGGAAGGTAATTCCACAGCCTGACACAATTTTTCTAATATTTAGCTGAAATGTTACTTGGTCCTGTGTTCATTTATATCTTCCCAATTATTCTTCTCACAGGCTGCTTATGTGCCAGAAGCATTTAGGCACCAATCCATTCCAATAAACGCCTTTAATTTTCTTGATATTCTTACTCCTTTAATTTTCTTGGTCATCTTATAAACAAGAATGGCTGGGTGAACTAGATTGCAGAATTTGCCCTTTTCCTCCTTACAGACTATAGTTCCTCTTTATGCTGGCTGCATCCAGAAGGAGCAGAGTCCCCTACTCTTATTTCAGGTATGACAGCACTCTCTGGGAGAAGAAAATAAAAGCAGAAGGTGTTTTACCAAGGGCAAGGCTGCCCTTCACGGGATGTTCTCAGTGGTCAGTGACATTTAAAATAGATCAGCATCTCAACTAACCTGGACATGAAAAACACCCCATTTCCCAGCAGGCCAATCTTGATTATAATTCCTGTACTAACAGGGTGAGTTGTAATGATGATGCATTTAGAGGCAGAGGTTTAGTTTCCCCAAAGTTCTGTTGATGTGGTTTTGTTAGCTAACAGCTTCTAAATGTGCTCCCATGTTTGAGTCAGGCTGTGCAGCCATGGGAAGCTACACAAAGTCAGTACATGGGGCTTAGGGACCAGAAAGCTCCAAGACAGAACTCCCAAAAATGGCAAAAAAGGAGTGTTTGCTAATCTGCTTCATATGGAGCAGCGTGGAGCACTACAATGGGTATCAGGCTATGTAAAGGACTCTCAATAAAAGATTCACTGTCTATGAGGAAAGGTAAAAGTTTTCAAGCCACTTGTACTCTAATCACTGAGTAAAAAACAGCTATGAGCTACAGAACCAGCATGTGCTTTCCATTCATGCTGCCTGGAGTCAAACAATTATTCCCAGGGATCCTAGGGCACAATAGAAAGCCACTGTATGCAATCCATGTCAATTGTAAGCTCAATCCACAAAATCTTTTCAAGAGTACTGAGAACCATAGTGATGTTTAGTTGACTTCTGGAATGTGTCAGAAGGTATCTTCCCTCATGAAACTGAATGTAATACAAGTTTAGTAAGCAAGAATTCTTAAAAATAAAGAAATAAAAAAAGATTTATTTGCATTTCATCCTCTGCCCATACTGAATATTAATGCCTCATTGCCATTTGGGAAGTTGACCATTTGAAAGGCTAGTTGTTGGCTTTGAGAGGTGATTCAGTAGAGATAAAGCTGTACTCTAGTGACTAGTGGGTGATAGTGTGTGCTACACTGAATGTGAGCAAGAAAGAACAGTGATTGAAGGGTTCTCCTCGTGTGTTTTCCCAAATGCACACTTTCTAATAGCTGGTATTCTGTAGTTTCCATATGTTCATAAACTGAGACCTATTCTCTTCAATATTTGTAATGAGTTTATGGTCAGAAGAAGCATAATTTCATGCAGTTTAGCCTACTGAGAGGTTCAACATTTTCTGGGCTCCACTTTCTCTACAAAAACCAAGCAGCTTCTAGAATACCCCATACATAGAGGGAGATTCATATGAATTAATAAGTGAGAACCAAGAGCTCTGTCGTAAGGGCAATGAGAATTGCTGCACAGCCTTGTGATTTCTCTTTCCTCATGAGTGTGTTGCATGGCATTGTTTGCCTGATATAAACTACAAGTTCCTGCGGTGTGGAAGTATCTTGCTTGCTTACAAGGTGATCAGCAAAGAAAACAAGATGATACCTTGGAGAGTTCTCTCTCGTGTGTTCTGTGTGGTTGGCAGAAACAGAACTCTGGAATGGGGGGGTAGGAAGAGAGGTTATGCACTGATTTTCTGGAAAACTAGTGGAATAGACTTTGAGGTGTTAGATACAATACACGGGTTAAAATTTCAGGGAGTTGGTTACTTGGCAGTGCAGTACATCATTCTTTTTAGGATTCCATCAGCTGCAGAAATGGTCTTGAAAAGCTCAGCTAAGAAAGAAGGGGTAAGATCATAGACAGTAGGTTTGATATCTGAAGAGTGAAACTCACATTACAAAACTAGTATTAGAAGAAAAGACCAGAAAAAAGGCAGCTACAGTATGTATGACAACGGTAGATGCAGAGATAGCCTATTTTAATGTGGTAGATTGGACATCATACCTACATCAGGAAATATGTATGCACTTTTCTTGTTTCTGGTCATTTTAAGCATTTGACAAGTTATGGCTGGGAATTTGCCAGAGCATTTGCTGTTTTGTTGTCTTGTTCTTGTCAGAGCACCACAGTTGAAGCACATCATTATGCCGTCAAGCTCAGGACCTAAATTCTTCCATGTGCAATTTCAATGTGCTCTGCCACTCATGTTATTAATATTCTCTGTCTTGGCTTTCGCCACCACTTAATTCATTTGCAGATGGGTAGAGAAAAATTGCAGCTAGCTCAGTTTTGGATTTTGAACTTCATTTTACAATCCTTCAAAACCCCAGTAACTAGCCAACCTGAGAAAACATACCTTCCCACTTTGGTGGCAAAAAGCAGGGAGAAGAGTGTTGCAGGGCAGGCTTGAAGCAGACATAAGAGGCATGTGTGAGCCTGCATTACTCTCTCCCAGCACCTTACATCCACGCAGACTGATCCAAGTGCTGGCAAAGGAGGATTTGCGTGGGAAGAAGGGCTGCCTAAGGCAGCATCTGCATCTTCAATATGTTCCCACAGTGATACCACGCTTTCAGCATGAATGCACTCCCACCTATGGCTAAGACTTAAAAGCATCTAAATTGGGGCCTGTATATTATATGTGCATTTGTTTAGGTATGCAGTACTTCCTTTCTGATTATCATTTCTATAATTTATACTGTAGGTAAATATCTGGACACATTTCCTGCATTTACAATGAAAAGTAATGACCTTCAGTAACCAACAGTACAACCTGTCATTTAATTGTCTTAAAAAAAGAAAAACACAAAAATGTCAGCACAATAATCACTTTTAAGTTGATTTCAGGTTAGTTGTGGTATTGTACATGGGAAGGTCATATTATAAATGTGGTCTATTTCAAAAATGTAACCACAAAATGATGCTTCTTTTCTCATAGAAGGTGAACTGTTCTTGTGGAAAGTTATAACTAGGAAGGAGGCAACTCTTCAGAAAGTGCCTCATGTACAACTTAGGACATGGAGCCTGCTGTAAGCCACAATAGCTGCTGTCTTGGCCTTGTCCAGTAGAAGAGATATGTGTTCACCTGTAGATACATATGGATGAAAGATGGATCTCAAACAGAGAAAGAGGGACATTTTAAGAGCATTAGATGTCTTCCCAGTCCATTAGGAGAAATGTGAAGTTTGTTCTATTCTGTGGTAATTTCCCCAATTTTTGTGCATCTTTGCCAGTTTTGTGTCTGTTGAATACAGCTTCAGAAGGCCCATCATAGGTTATTACATGTTATTTCTAAAATCAAATTAATGGAGATGTAAACACTGATAGTCTCCCTGACACCTCTCAGTGTCTTCCTATCTAAGCTGGATGGCAGTCTGAGGTGGGTCGGACTAGGTGGTCTGATGTTTCTGTCTGAAGGGAAAGGCTCTGAACTTTGCATGCCAGATTATCAGGACTGAAGAAAAGTGAAATGAGGTCGTTGCAGCTGCTACAATACATTTTAAAAAAGAAGTAAAAAGGTTTATTAGGCACTGCATTCTGTTTTTTCTTAAGCTAGAGAGCAAAATTTGGACACTGTCCTATAATAGATATGGCCTTTTGGCCACAGCAGTCTGCAATATTGGCCATAGCTGGACAGTAATAGTAGCTTCAAAAGGAGATGCTCACCTCATTCATCTGTCAGGAACAGTCTCAGTTCAGACAAGGACAAGGAAAAAAAGAACTCTTATGACAAGCTATAGTTGATGCAGCATTCCTGTTAAAAGCAAAAAGATAAAACATTGTTTTGAGGCTTATTCCCTAGAGTTATCCTTCAGCATGCTTGCTCATAATGTAACAAAGCCTCTACAAAGTGGATCACATGTAACTTCCAGCTCATCCTAATATAAGCTGGACAAAACTTTGTTGGAATAAATTAATGCTATTGTTTATACTCAATGGAACTAAGGTTATTTACCCCAAAAGGGAGTTTCCTCAGATGTATTGTAGCAGTTGCAGCAGAAAACATTAGCAAATAGGGCAGTCCTGCTCTAAAATTTCCATTAAGATTGCATTATATTACCCAGTGAATATCTGTCTGTGCTGTTTGTACTTCTTACTAATATGATTTTCCTTTACTCTTTACTCCTGCTTCTGTGCTCATTGTTTGGAACACTGCATAATTCTGGTTCATTTATAAAGTGTATGATTGTTGGTGAGCATCAGGGTTTGGAGCTTCTGCAGATTCCAGAACATGAAAGGGAAGCAACCAGAGTTAAGTGCCCCTAACCATGCCCATGTGTTTGTTAATATGACTTTTACAACTACAACTGTAGATATACAGACTTCTGTGCTCTCTGTCATATTTTAAAAGCCACATTCACAAGTTCCACATTGGGCTATCTTTGAATGGAAGTATTTTGCTACTGCAGGTTTTTCTGGTGGCCACAATAAAATCAGCATGGCTACCAAACACCTGAGATGTTAAATACTGTCATCACTGGGCAAAAATCCATGTGTGGTACTGGTTAAAGAAAGCATAACAGAACTCTTCACGGTGGTTGTTTGCTTTTCCCATTTTACCAAACTGCTGGGAACTACCAAAAATAACACAACATGTTATGCCTGAAATAGCATCATTTATTTCACTGCTCTGACACATTTGAGGTTGCACAGAAAGAACAGATCCCTGCGTTCCTTTCCTTTCTGAGGAACTCTTAACAGCTTTCTCACAGTAAAAAATGCCTGTAAAATCCTTTTCGAATTAGAGTGCTCTGGACATGTCTGAAAACTACCTCATTTTCATTTAAATTATCATTGTGTGGAAGATAATAGCAATTTAAGTATGCCCTTTTTTAAAAAAGCAAAGACAGAGGCACAGCAAAACAGCATATGAATGTTGTAAAACCCCACAGGATGGGTTCTGTATTGACATAAAAAGGCATTTCTATTCCCATCAGCAGCTGTGAGCAGCTCTGTAGCAAGTTGTGAATCCTGATCAACCTCATCTTCCTCACTTCAAAGAGCAAAAAAGCATCAAAAACCTTTCCTTTCTGATCTGTGTGTGTACTGTGAACCTCTGCCCAGGCCCAGGTTCTTTCTGGGAGGATTTAAAGGGATACTTCTTTTTGCTAATACTTTCTTAACACCCAAGGAAGATCAAAAGAGTATTTAACAGCAAGTAACTACTTAGTCTTCAGCTAGAAGTCAAGCAGAATTCATAACCAGTCTGACTGTGATAGTTTTGTGTACCACCACCTTGCAGGGAGTATTCTAAAACCAAATTAGGCAGTTGTCACTCCCCAGGTCTCCTGCCAGAGAGTGTGGGGAAAAGCCTTTTAATTAGCTCTTCCCTGAGTAGGTCCTCCTTGATTAATCGTATCTGAACATCATGTTTTAGAAAGAAAAAGCTCTTTAGAAAGGGGCAAGAGTATGCCTTAGAATTCCTAACTGTCCTTTGCATCCTTTGCAGTGGGAGTGCAGTTCACAAGAGGCCAGCATGAGCCCAGATGATGTAGCAGCAGCCAGGGTGCAGCAGGCATGGTGGGAGTCTTGATATTGATGAGGATAATTTGTTATGTACTGTGGGACAAAAGGAGGAAAAAAAATCATGCTGACCTAGCTAAGACAGTACTTATATGTATGTGTATTTGTGTGGCAAGGGACAGCAGTGGGAGGAAAGCTGAGGAGGAAGCAAGAATAAGTAAAACAAGATGGATTTATCGGCTCTGAATTGTTCATCTGTATTCCGTTCTTCACTGTGCTGCAGAGGAGGAGAGCATCTCTAGCACTGTGGTTGGGGAGCAGAGCAAGAGAGGGGGAGGAAGGTGATACCTATCACAGGCATCAAAAGTGTTTAATTTTCCAGAGGCTCTGATTAAACAAATGTTTCTGCTTCCTGGCAGCCCTTGCAGACATTTGTTGGGACAGAATAAATCAGGAGGCAATTTGTCGGCTGCGAAGATCAGAGCTGGCTTGGTGGCACTGTCTTGATGGAGATTTTTTTCTGAGTTTCCTGGGAGCAGCCGTGTTTGCCAAGCACCCAAAGTAATGCCGCCAGCTTTCCTAAGGATGGCACTTTAGTGTTGATGGACCTGGGTGGGTTAAACAATGCTCACAAACAATGATGTATGACCATGGTTAAGTTTATTATGGAGCCCTGGTAACTACAAGGGAGAAGGTCAAAAGGAGTGAATGACCCTTGGGAATGCTTTCCTGCAGAACTAAATGGTGCTGGAAGAGGTCAGGCTGGGGAATGACTGGGGAAGTTATTTCATTGCTGGTGCTGCCATGTATAAACAGGACCAAAAGCCCCAAGAGGCAAAGAAGAATAGGTTCAAGAACAGTGCATGGTGTGTGGGCATAAGCAAGGTGGGAACTGGGTAGCCAGCACAGACATACCTGCACTTTATGTAGGTAAGGACGTCTCTGTTTCACATGTTTGCCATCAGCACCTAAGTTAGCTCAACTCACTTCAACCTTGTCCTTTCATCTCTTCTTCTCTCACGTATTCATTGTAAATCTGCCTCCTACTCTTTGTGTGTTGTGGGTATAAAAGTGGCTGCATGAGCTTGCAATGGCCCCACTGTCCAGGAGAGATGAAGGCACAGTTTAATTATGCAGGCCACTCATGGGAGTGATTATAAAATCTTAATACCACTCTGTGAAGGTCAGCAGTATTATAAAAATCTTATTTCTGCAGTGAATTAGGAAGTATAAAAATACATTCCTGCAACTAAAACGCAGTCTGCCTGATTAACCTTTAGTCAAAAAATCCAGGGCTCATTGGGAAAGAAAGATTAATTCTAACTGATGTAAAACAGCTACAAGAATGATTTAACATTCCCATTGGTGAAAATGCTGTCATTTTAACACCTTTTGACTCTGCATGACTGGAGGTAAACTCTGTCAGCCCTTAAAGGTAGGAATCTCACTCTTGCAGCGTCCTTGAGCTCCTTGTTTCTAGGCCTGTGGAGAGCTATGAGGTGAGAGGGGACCTCAAAGCTCTCGTCCTCTGTTGTCTGCGAAACCTGTTAGAAGCCTGAGACTGAGTCTGTGCCTCTCTTGAGATGGCTTAATGTCCAGTTTGGTTTGTTTGTGGGTTTCACTCCTTTGTAGGGAAATGAAGTAAAATGCTGTTGTTTACTGTTTCAGTAAAGATACTGGGAATACTGCTTAATCAGTTGTCCTTGTAGGATAAGGAGGATAAGCTCCTTGTAAGGAGTTGCTTGCTGCAGTGCCTGTGGAATTGCAGTGGATGGATAAAGTCACAGAGATCATTGAGTAGGGACAAGTGATACCATCAAAACTGGTTCTTCTTGTGCCTCTCACATAGGTGCCATCTTGGCTTCTGTGTGGCACAGCTGCAAATACAGAGAGAAATGTGCATCCTCAGAACAGATTTCCCTCTCAGCTGTACTCAGACACATTTGCATTGTACTCCAAAGTTTAAAGAAGTTGTCTCAGCTGGCCAAATTTTTTAGTATCTCAGTCATGGAAAAGGTTTCTCTCTTTCTCACTTTTGGTTAGATGGAAACTGGAAAGTTAACATCTGCTCCTTTCAATGAGTGAATTTAGTAAGTTTGAAGGACATACCTTTTGATATGCAGGTTTATCAACTGTTTGAAATAGAGAGCTGTCTGTCCTGTCTACCATACTATTTTCTGTCCAGTGGAGCCTAAAACTTGCTTTTCTCCATGTACAAAATGTAAAATTAAGAGGAAATTCTGCAGCACACTCTGTTGAGCTCATTTTGTAAGATAAGACATTGGACAATTCTTGGGAATTAAATTTTTGCTGTATATCAAGGAAAACCTCCTTTTCAGACAGGGCTTCCCCAGCAGGGGAGTGTGCGCATTAAAGGTCTTAGTGCTGAAGCCACATTTGTTCTGTGTAACTGATGTCAGCACTGGGGCTTGTATTTGAAAATTTGGTTCCTGATAGTTTAGAAGGAAAAAAATTACACATCTTTCTCACACTGATTTATGCTACAGTCATTCAGAAACAGAGCTAGCCTCTTCTGATATTAAAGGAGAAAAGAACACCCGGAAAGAGAATTACAGGAGTGCCATTATGTATGTGTGGCATGGTCCAAGTGTGGCTCTTGCTCAAAGATAAGCAAACTATCTCTGGAAAGCATAGTGCCAGAGGTGACAAGGCAAGTAATAGGGCTCAAGGAACACACCTAGCTTTAGATTACAGCTCCTGTTTGTTTGGCCTTAGTAAGGGAGGGCTGCTTGTGGGAGCCCGTAATTTAAAGGCTCTACCTTGGCCCAGTAGCAGAGGTTGACCCTCTGTGCCCCAAAAATCTGCTGCTCTACAAGAAGCACTTGCTGTCTGCGAGTGCATGAGTGCTTTTCCATTCCTTTGAGCCAGAGCCTCTATTGCAGTGGGGAACATGGATGCTCTTTTTGCTCCTGCTGACATCCATTCCTACCAATCTGCAAGTCTTCAGCATCCTTGTGAACAGCGGAGAATCCTTCTCCCTCTTTTCCCAGGCAGGAGGTGTTGGGGGAATTCATTAGGCAGTTGCAGTAACAGCAGCAGTCTGGGAAGAGCAGGGTTGTCAGAGGTGCTGGAGGTGCTTACTGTAATACTGCAAATCCTTGGAGTGGGAGGAGGAATGGAGACTGCAAGAGAAGCAGTGAGTAGTGGCAGTTCGATTGATCAGGCTGAGAGTTGAGGCAGGAGGGGTCAATCCTAAGTTTTATCTCTGAGGGGGAGTGCTTGCCAGGTGCCCCCTTTGGCATGCTGACAGTCACAGTGCTGGGAAGAAAGGTGTGGAGGGCTCCTGGTGGCTCTGCTGCTGCCTGCTCTGTTTGGATGTAAAAGATCCAGGGGCTGGCAAGGCATGGCTGGGGATGCTGCAGCTGTGACAGCCCAACCCTTGCAGATTGGCTTCCCGACCTGAGGAGACACCATGTCCTGATATTGCTGTTCCTCAGCAACATGTCCTCAGAGCCTGCCCCAGTAATGCTTACTACCCATCGTCAGGCTTCTTAAATCAGTCATGAAGGATGTAGAGGGAAAAGTATGCTAATTTACATCCTCTATGTTCCCCAGCACAGGCACATCACAATAGGGCTCCTGTTCCCTCTCGTCGCCTTCCTTTCCCCGAGCAGAGCGAGGTTCCTCCCACCTGCCCACAGCCCTTCAGCGAGCGCGAGCACAACTCCCACTCCAGTCTCCTCGCCAGTTTCAGCTGCTGGTGCTGCTTCCATGTGCAGCCTGTTCTGCTTGCTGGGCTTGGGGAGCTGGTTTTTAAGCTGTCTGAGATAGGATTTTTCTTCCTCCTTTCGCTTACTTGTATTTGGCTGTGATTTGTGCTGCCTGCTCAACACCCAAGTCCCAGTTTGGGGCAGCAAATGATACCTAAACACAGAGGGAACCTGAAGGCAGGAGCTTCTGAGTGGGTTGAGAAGTTTGCACATTCAGTAGTTTCTGCCCCCTGTCCCAGCAGGGCATCCCACGTCCATTTTCCTGACAGATTGCCCTTAGGTGGTCATGCTGTACTCATCTACGCTGAACAGACACTTGAATGCTTCCTGTTCCCTAAAATCTTTTGGGAGCTGAAGGCATTTTAACTTCACAGGTTTGTATATGTGTTTGGTTGGTATCACCCATCACTCTGGAGACATGTCCTACCACAGGAAGTCTCTTACCCACACTTAGACTTCCATACTCAGTTTCACCTCTTTTAACTACTTGCTATAATTAATAGCAAATTTGATGTGCATGGAAGTGTTGTCACTGGCAGCTTAGTCTTGAATGGTATATAAAAACCCATTAGAAGCTGATTATTTGAATTATTAATTTTTTTTCTAGGCCATCCTAGATCTGATGTTCTTTCACTGATTTGTTACTGATTCTGTAAGTAGCTCTAGTCTTATAATGAGGAAATATTCCTGATGCCTTCTTTTACTGATGCTTCCTGGTTTGTAGCTTCCCTTATTTTAAGTCATTCTGGAGGCACAAGCAGGAAAAGAAAAAATATTGAAATTATCAAATCGGCCAAAGAGATTAAAATGACAAATAATATGTAGGCTGCAGTCTTCCAAAAATCCAAGAATAAATAAGGCTTCTTTAAAAGTGTTTTGAGGAGGAGGTTGATTATCATTTTATATCTGTATTTTTTCAGTGAAGTATCCAACTTCTTTAGATACTAAAGTGCCCTAAAAACTAACTTATTATAACAAAAGCCCTTCAAAATAGATTTACTGGACTGTTTTTGTGGACAAGAATTTGAGATAATGAAGAAACCCGTCCAAATTAACTGAAGTATTGCACTAGTCATCTAAATTGAAGCCTGTTGCATACTGGAGTTATACGTACACATAGAGAGGGTTGTATGAAATAGACTGGTGATTGATGGGTTTTTTGGCCACTGCCTGCTGTCTCTTCAAAGGTGTTGACTTTTGAGCAGAGCAGTCACCAGGTTCTTAAGTCCAGTGTTAGTGGGACTTCCCAGATGTTTCTGTCAGACATAAATGTTTATTTTCTGTCCTTTGGTTTGTTTCTTTCTCCACAAGTTTTACATTACTTTGTGGAGGAAGCACAAAGAACATAAATCTAAAGGAACCTGAATGGTTTCCTGGTCATTATATCGATTAAATTAATTCAAAGGGTCAGTCTGGCCTGCTGATTTCTCTTCTTGTTATCTCATTTTGATAGGCAACCATGGCAGTGCTAAGCACTGGAAACCAATGTAAACCAGGGATTTTTTTGTTGTGAACTTGTGCCCAGGTGAAGACTCTCCACATCCACAGGGAGCTACACTTCTCTTCTCTCTCTTGGTGAAGTTAGGCTTGCATTGCTGCCTGAGCAAAATCAGTTAGAGCAGCAGCACTTCCCTGGTCTTCACTCAAGCTCTCTTAAATCTTTCTCTTTTGCAGACATTGGAGCCAATCATGCATGTTTAAAAAGGCTGCACTGATTTGGGCAAGCTGTTTTCTCTACTGCCTTGGCCTCCCTTGGCCACCAACTCTGCTTCAGAGGTGCAGGGCATCCAGGGCCAGGATCTCTCCAACATCCAAGTGCCCAGGAGCTCTGGGGGCAGTGTGCCATCAGGGAATTTGCTGGCTTGTTTTTCCCTCAGTACCTTCCTCAACAGAAAGCGCTGCATCTTGGTTAATAGAAGTTGTAGCTCCACTCCATTGGTTGCATTTTTAACATTTTTGACTATTAGGAAGTGTTGCATCTAAATGTGCTGTGTTGTCTTTGGCAGTAATGCCAGCAGATAGTTGGGGGAGGCATTTAGTTGCAGCTTGTGTTCTTTACAGGGGTATCAGAGACTGAGAATTGGTGAATTTTATGAGCAATGTTCTGCAGATGCATGAAGAGCATGGCTTCAGGGCGGGCAGGAGGCTGTCACTGCCATGGGAAGGACCTTGGCATTGTACTCAGCAGCTCAAGGATCCCCCACCAGTCATCCTTGTTGCAGTGCAGGCCTGAACTTATATACAGAGCAGTGTTTGCTGGGAACACTCTATAAGAAAACCAGAGTTTTGTTTTCCCTATGAAATATTTACCTGTCTTGGATCCTGCCCTGCTGTTTGTGGAGGTGGCTGCGTCACGTAGCAATTTTGAGGAGTCGGGTTTACATATGTGGCAACAAGACATTTGCTGTTCTTAAAACTTTTGCGCTTTCACTTCAGAGCTCTTTTGTCTTAAAGAGGATGTTATTTAGCTGAGATTTCTACTGGAATGTTTTACTGCCTTTCCAAAAAGCTCTAAGAGGAAGCATTTTCCCCCATATTTACTTCTGACAAAAATGGGAACAAAGCTGGAATAGGGCTTTTAACATACCCAAGTTCTTCTATCTAATGAACTCTTGTATGTGCATTATAGATATTGGAAGGATCTTGTGGTCTTATCATGAACTAAATGCAATAAATTCTTTTCTACCCATTCTACAGAAGAGAAAACCTGACACGAGGCAGGTACATGCTGCTTTCACAAGAGCAAGTGGTTTATATGGTGCAAGGGAACATTTTGGGGAGTCAGATTTACTATTACTTTAATTCAGAAATATTCCAACAGAAATATTCCAAAATGCATCCCCCAGCTAAATGTTGATTCAGGGCTCGGATACAGTGATGCTGATCAGTACTGGATCAGCATTGAAGATTCTTATTTTTATCTCTATGAAAAACACTGGTAATTGGGAGAGCCCTGCTGTGAATAGGCTGTCTCTCCAGTAGCCATCACGTTTGTTGCTTGGTAGGTAATGGCCTGTGAGTTGCAACACCAGCTCTGCTAAGATGATGTTTAGTTTGGCGAAGAGTTATGATGCGCAAAAGACACTCACAGGGCCTTCATGCAGAACAGAGGGTGCCAAAAGCCGCCAGTCAGTCAGCTTTGGGCTTGTGTTGCTCTGCTAGGTTATTTATTTATTTACTTAAAGCTCAGGCCTAGCAGTTTGTGTTCCTTTAAATCGCTGCAACCCACCAAACCAGGCACAGCACGATGTGCTCTGAGTCATGGTCCTCCCCCAGAGGAGACGAGACCGAGGGAGCAGAAGCTGTGAGCAGCTCTGAACCGAGCACCCTGAAGCCGTGGGTGTCGATGGGAGGTGAAATCCAGCAGGTATCGCTCCGGTTCCTGCTCCTGCCAGCGGCAGCAGCGCCTCTCCTGCATCCCTGGCTCGCTCCTCCATGGAAACCAGCCACCCTGCACTCCCTGCCCCTGGCCATGGGGCCCCTGGGCACTCTGCCTGCTTCACAGCTGCCGTGGGGAGCTGCTGCTTTCCTCTCTCCCACTATAATAGCATCCTTATGAGGCTTCACCCAGCGCGTCTCCCTAATAGGAGGTTGCGTGTTTCTGCGTGCGGCTGGCGCGGTGATACTTGGGTTTGTTTAGTATGCTCCTGGGAGTGCCTCTGAACTCAAAAAGGAAGGAAAAAAAACCAGGAAGGTCAGGGAAATCCTAGCCTGTAGCAGGCAGTTGAAGATAAAAACACAAAGTGGTTTTTCTGTAGGAATATTGCTCTTGCTGAACTGGCTGTGTGGCCGTGTGGGGCAATGACACTGCGGTCATTTGCCTTCTGCTGGGCAGACTTGGGATTGCTCAGAAAATAATGGCCAATCCAAATTTTTCAGTGGAAACCCAGCGATAAGGGCAGTCTGTTTAGAGAAAATGCCAGAGACAGCTGACTGTTCTCAACAGCTTTGGACTTGTGACAGAGGGTGTGGGAGTCTCCAAAAGAATCAGGCGTTTAAATATTGGGTGTATCTTGTTTTACAGAAAACAAAAAAAATTGTGTTGATGCCAGTTTCATCCATGCTTACATCCTTTATCCTAAAAATCAGGCAGAATTTTATTCCTGATGTGTTTCTCCCAGTTGTTTCCACGTTAGGCCGTCATCACCTTTCCCTCCCTGAATATTTCCTTCCTCTGACTTAACAGCCCCGATAACACCAGCCCTCTCCCACCTCATGTGCCTTGCCTCCACACAGTGGTTTCCTCTTGCCTCTATCATGTTGTCTCTGTGAACCATTCATACACAGAAACACAAGTTCCATCATTCCCATCAATCTTCCCCTTACAGGAGTTTCCTCCCCACTCCTGCCCGACTTCCACTAGGATAAAATGGTAGCAAAGTTTTACAAAAACTTTTGTTGTTGTTGCCTCACATGCCGCTCTGCACTCTAATTACTCTACAGAGGCAGAGAATCAGTAGGGGGATTAACCTCCTTATATCTGTAACCTCAGTTCTAGTCTCCTTGTCACCAACAGGTGAAACAAATGTCTGGACACACCATGTCTGTGCCCCTGGACCATGTTCACTCTAGCATGACATCTCCCATTTGTCTTCTTTCTGGACCTGAGCAAATTTACCAAAAGAAATCCTTTGGGCAGTCACATATGAAGCAGTAGGGCTGCAGGATGAGTGTGATGCCGGGGGGGTTTTTGTTGTTTTTTTTTTTTTGTTGTTGTTGTTTTTTTGGTTTTTTTTTTTGGGGGGGGGGTTATTTGTTTGTTTGGTTGGTTTGGTTTGGTTGGTTGGTTGGTTGGTTGGTTGGTTGGTTGGTTTTTTTGGCAACTGCTGCAGTCTGGAGTGCACAGAGTCTGAGTCTAACCTTTCAAGGGAAAACAAATATCTTGCACTTAAGTCTAAATTTATCTCCTGCCTAAAAGCATAAAATAAATAATTATAGAGTTGTAGGAAAGAAGGAGTCTGCTGGCTGATTAGAAATATGGATTAATGGCAATATGGAGAGAAGTGCAGTGATTTGTGACAGTGTGGAATAAAAGTGCAGTGATAACATTCAAGTTATCAGAGAAAGGATCTTTCATTACTGGAAGATTGTAAGCTTTATTCACCCATAAGTCAGTAGTTGGTTACTAGAAATAGCACTATTTTAAGACATTATTAGGCCTCCTAGGCAGGATCGATGTGTTTCTGTGTATGTCATTGGTAGTTCCAAATCAATAGTGGGAAGTAAACTTGAAGCCAATCTTGTTTTAATCCTTTTGTGAGAAAAAAAAAATCCTTTAGTTCTGATTTAATATGAGTGAAAAGGAGAGAGGGGAAAAATAAACTGAGGATGTGGTATTGACATAGTATTCACTGGAGGAGAGAAATATGTGATTTTTTTTAGATGCTTCCTATCATGTAGTGAAGGGGATGGAGCAATGGGACCAGTCCTGGTGATTACTGATATATGTCTTTAGTTTAGATTTCAGATAACTGTGGATGCCTTTCCCTGTGCTTTTGGAAGTCTATCATATTCCCAAAGCATTGGGTAACCTAAGTAGTTTGTTCCATTCCCTACTTCCCTGGCTAGCAGATTGGTTTTGTAATCACAGGGAGGTGACTGAATGCTTTTGAATTGTTGGTGTTAGTATTAGGTGTCATATAAATCACTGCTCTCTGTCCTGGGAAGTAGTTTATTTTCCAGTACTGCATGTAGATCCCAAAAAAGCTTCCCTTTGATCTGTGGGGAGAAAAGATTGTTCCTTTGCAGCAATGAAAAATACAGGTTTCTGAAGCCATAAACCATTCCACTGCAGTTCTTAAAATGAGCTATGGCAAAACAAGTCATCTGTGCATTTTCTTCTTCTAAGAATAGTCTGGTTGAATTCCTTATATTCTTGGTTACCTGCCACAGCTGAGGAGGAAAAATAATATGTGTTGTTCTTATTTATATGACTAGCACAGTAATGATATAACTACCTGAGGCAGAAATCTCATTGGACTAGACTACAAAAATTCAGAATTTAATGAAGGTACTAGTCAGTTATTTCAGAACATTTTAAAATGGCAATGAAAACATTTTTTTTCCTTTCTCTTGGACATACACATTTTGTGTATGTTTGGCAGTTCCAAGCAGATCTTGGTTTGTAATAGTCCTGACAGCACTTATTATGATCTGTCAAGTCAGTAATTTGTGAGCAGCAGATTTACAGAATAGTGTCTCTAGCTAGCATCTCACAACTTGCAATGTGTTTAACCTCTTCATTGCTTTGTGTATTTCTGTGAATCATGCAGCTATTGCATGCAGCTATTTTTATTATTGTGGCACACACTGGAATCTCTGACAACAATGCAATTATCCCTAGAAACAGTTATGAATATGAGATGTGCTAAAAAATTGGTGTTCTGTAGGCACGTTTGTCAGCTCACTTTTCTTCGGGGACATGAATATGAGAACAAGGGTTTACCTAAAAATGATTACAGCTTACTTTTGTTATAAATTATGATGTAAAATAACATGTAGGCTCATTCAGAGGCATGGCACATCTGAACAACTGACTTTTTCATCATTCCTAGATGCTCAGCCTGATCATTTACCTTAACTGTAAGGGCATGCAAATTATGGGACTGAATGAAATAGTCTAACATGAGAATACCAAACACTGGGTTTGTGCATTCATCAGAAAAGCTTAAATAGGCAATTTAGCTTTCTAATTCAAAGAACTGAATCCAAATCCACATTTTCAGTCTTTCATGGTTTTGTTAGGTAGAAATTTTGAAAGTTCCATTTTTCTAATAAAATGCAACACCCAAAAGCAAACAAACAATAAAGAAAATAGGAAGGTGGCAATGAAATGGTGAAAGTCACTTATGTCAGTGCACAAAAGAAAATAAAAGCAAGCTAGTAGGAAGAGTGTTATAAATATGGGAAAGTGAGTTCCAGAAGAGGTCCTCACTGTTTTTCATATATCAGGTCCAGAAAACAAAAGCTGAAACTTCCAGCTTCTCTTTATATTTTATTTTCCTTTGTTCACGTAAGTAACAGAATAAATGTGAGGGGATACTTTTAGCTAAACAAGAAATTTTACTGTTTGGGTGGTGAGCTGACTTTTGGACTTGCTGAAGGAACAGCAAGTATTACATAAGTACTACATAGGTATTAGCAAAGCTTGGCAAAATTGCAGAGCTTTTGCATATAGAGTGTTTAATCGTTGAACATTTTTCACAGGCAAATCTCCTTCTCTGTGAAAAATGTTCATGGGGAAATTTGGCTGGATTTTCCACTGAAAACAAGTGGAGTTCATGGACACACTGGATGGATTTTCCAGGTGTGTCAGGGTTGGGACAAGGTTAGCAAGGAGGAGAGGTATGCAGTTGAAAGGTAGAGGAGCTGTACTCGCATTGCCTGCTGCTTT
The DNA here is from genome assembly GCF_028769735.1 of Zonotrichia leucophrys gambelii. Lineage (NCBI taxonomy): Eukaryota > Metazoa > Chordata > Aves > Passeriformes > Passerellidae > Zonotrichia > Zonotrichia leucophrys. The sequence goes on along the minus strand of NC_088171.1, from coordinate 48,372,965 downwards.
GTGCTAGCTGGTTTATTTGTTGGTCCCTTATATGACTAAGGAACTCCATTTTTTTTTTGGTGTTAAAAAGACATGAACCTGTTTCACTGGCTCCCCTTCCCTTTAGAAACTAGGCTGGAGAGTCCCTGGAGTTGACTGGAGACAAGGAGAGGGACGACAAGTGGCAGGCGTCCACCCCTGCAACCCCATGTGGCCATTCATACCTTGGGCAGCAGGGACCTCAACACAGGGGTTCAGCTGGTGAGGGAGCCTGAGACCTTTCCAGCAGTGCAGCTGGCCACACCTTTATTGGTTTTGTCTCAGCTAAGGGAGATATGAAGCTGTAATGTTGTTTTTACAGTTTTATCCATTTTTCAGATATACTGAGCAATGATTCCAGACCCTTCTGTTTGACTTTTTCAGAAAATTTGCTCTGCCACTTTTCCTGGTTTTGTACCCATTTAAAGAGTCTTTTTTTATTCATCATTAATATGTAGGACTTGAGTTCTTTGATTTCTATGTTTTCCTAGGGGAAAAAAAGCTGTCTGATAGAATCCTGTCCTTGTTTTCCTCCTGCAGAACCAGCAGTTTGCCAATATATTAAGCTAATTTTCATTTAGTAAATGCCATTTAATATAATTAAGGGAAGCAGCACCCAAATGTATGTTCCTATATTCCTAATCATGGGTAACTCTCATATTGTTTTTCATTAGAATTTACAAGCATATTATTTGACATGTTAATTATTATGTTAGTATATGACTAAGGATACAAATATCTCCTCATTTCCCCCCTCCCCTCGCTTAACATTTTGTTTGAGAAGATCAGTACATTTTGTCTGTGCAAAGCCCTGGATTAAATGCCACCCACAAATGATTTTGTACATGTTTTATTTTGCCAAAGGAGGTTGTCAGACATTGGGGGAAATACTGTAATATTGTCTGACCTAAGACTTCAATTAACTAACAGGAAAGTTTACAAAAACTGTCATATTAACTTTGTATATCATTTTACTGGGGGAGAAACATTGTCACACAGCACTTATTTCTTGCTGTGACTACCTCAAGGCACAAAGCACAAACAGGGAAAGAATTTTTATCCTTACTTCTGATGCAAATAGTTTTCTGCAAATATTTAATGTGAGGAAGAGGTTTCCTGTCTATCAGTCATGCCTGTTTCAGCCCAGTATTACCCAAGAAAATTATATTTGACCTGTGTGTGTAGATTAGGATTGTTTTGAATGGAACCCCTTGCATTTGTGTGTGGCCTCTGATTTTAGTCCTGAAAGAAGACAGTGAACTTCTTCCACTTTGTCTCTTATCAAAATGAAGAAATTATGGAGAGTGTTTGCTTGTATTTTGATGAGGATTCTAAACCCACTCACATTTCCAGTTTGTAAAGGACTGCTGTTCACTTCCCTTTCTGTTGCTATTAATTTTATCCTCAACTTCCTCTGGCCAGTCCTTAAGGAAGATTTCCTTTCAGTCAGTTGCTTCCTGAGCCATATTTTTAGAAATATATAATTTCCCCCATATTTTACCCTCTGTTTTCCTATTTCCATTTAACTGAACTTCTAAAAAAATCTCATTTCTTCTTTTCCTTTAGCCTTCATTTTCTGTTGAAATACAATATCTATCATACCCTCTCTTTTCTTCTTCAGACTTGTCCCCATTTTTATTTATTTTGTTGCAAATCATCCTCCAGATGCCTTCCTCCTCGTGCTGATATTCCCTCCTGGAAGCTTTGCTCCTGCTCTGGTCACTTTTCCATATTTATAACACCCTTCCTACTAGCTTCCTTTCATTTTCCTTTGTATACTCCAGTCTGTTCCCATTCCTTGTAAAAATCATCTTCTTGCCCATTCCTTTAGCCATATTACCCTTCAGTGGAAATTTGTGACAGCTCTTCGTCTTTTTCTCAATTAAGTTCAAGATGGTTCTTGCTGCCAGCCAAAGCTTCTGCCACTGTTACTGCGTTTAATTGAGAAAATAAACAGTAATGTTAAAAGAGAGCTGGAGGCCTCCATGGGTATCCAGTGGTTCTCTATCAGGATCTGTGTATCCAAGGGAAAAATCATCAGTGCAGCTAACAGAACTCTGGGAGCTTTTGAAAAGTGCCAAGTCAAGCTGTGGCCACAGACCCTTCCTGTGGAGGTGGAGTAGCCCAGGGATGTAATATGATGGAGTTCAGCAATAAATGGTCCATTTCCTCTGAACATGATTTACAAGGTGCTCACATGCAATAGCACAGTAAGCTGGGAATCTCTTGCAGGGAACTCAACTTTTTTACATCACCTTCTTCAGATGTAGCACTCCTCAGACCCCTTCCTTGTTTTTTCTCAGCCTCCCTTTCACACCCTGTTTCATGGTGCTCATTGGTCATGTGCCCACAACCCTGATGCTCTTATTCCATCTTTCTTACAAGAATGTAAAGAATCCTCTATCTCCTCTTCCATAGTCTTGAATTAAGAGTAGTCTCAGCCCATCAGTTCCCAAGAACTGCGTGCTTTCAGTCTGTTTTCCCACACCTGGGATTCATGAGTCAAGGGAAAATAAAAATAAAAAAAATCAAGTTCTCTGAAATATAAAACAGTTGTGACCACTCAATCTTCGGCCTTTTCTTTCTTTACTACTTGGCCTTCTGTATCTTGAAATCCAGTGCAAGGTCAGGCTCTTCAAGTTCTCTTCCCTCTTTTCCTCACCAGAGGGCAGGCAATTATTTGGGTCCTGAGGCTCTGAACAGGATTTCACTTTGATGTATTGCTGCAGCATCAGGTTTTGTGACTCCTGCTACAGACCTGTTCAACACCTTGTGTGGAACTGCTGTCATATCTCCTATCTCTCAGGACCATCGTCACATCTGCTAGGTGTGCTCATTTGTTCTGCAGAATGATAGTCACTGCTGAACTGGATACTGATGCTCATCCTGCATGGAAACAGACTGCTCAGCTTGATCAGAACCATTGCATTGTTTCAAGTCTCTTTTCTGCAGACTGAAAAATATCTTGGGTCATACTGGAAATTACAATCACAAGCAAAAAGGAAAGAAGGAAGGAAAGAAAGAAAGAAAGAAAAGTGAGCCAAAATCACAGCAACACAAACTTTTTTGCAATGGTTTTTAAATTCAGCAGAAAAATGAAGAGATAAAATGTATCAGAGCTTATATCTGCTAAATCCTCTGACAGCTGCTTTCTCATCCTGCTTCCTGAAAATGAATCAACTTAATTATTCCTGTGGCTACGTACATCCAGACAGCTTAGAGTTGCCTCTTTATCGCTGGCTACAGTAACTGTCCTTGTGTTCTGGAATAGCTAAGAAGATTGCAAACTGGGGGGGTTTTGTAATTCCAGAGTACACAGACTGTAATAGAAGTAATGGTCTGGAATTTTGGAGTCTCTTGTCAATGGTTAGATTGTGCCAGCACTGAGTTTAAATTTGCCTGTGTAGGAGGGCATGTTTAGATTAATATTCTAAAGTAATGTGGAGTGAATGTTTGGTACAGGCTGTGACTGAGAGACTGGTGTAGTGAATTCACAGACAGCAATATGTGGAGATTGGGGTGGGGGGAATTACCATTAAATTATCTTCCAAGGACCTTGAAGCCTCTCAGGATGACTCTTCTGAGTACTCTGAAAACATAGCCATTGATCTAGTTGTAACAATTTATCCTTTGGAACAGTCTAAAAAATGTATCAAATTACCTGCTGCACACATTAAACAAGTAAAGTTTTCATTAAAGGAGTTGACAGGCTGATGGTAAACTGAAGTTGTTTCCTTTCCCTTCAGAATTAAATTTTCTTTACAGCCTCCTTTGTCAGTGAGCACTGTTCATTAACAGTGTTTCGGCTATTTCATCCTACAACCTTGCTTTTGCCTGCCTTGTGGATTTAACTGAAGGAAATCTCTTTGTGACACTGAAATGATCAAGCTGGATCTCAATCACTAAATTGTTTCTACCTTCATTCTTTAACTTGTATTAAACAAGTTACTTTTTTTTTCAGGAACATTTAGATAGGAAGGAAGCTAAGTATTAATTTTTTACAACCAATTTGCAAAGAGATGTCTTTCCTCCAGTTCCCTGTTTGTTGGCTGGGTGATTTTTAAACAGTCATGCGAAGAAGCTAGTGAATGAGGGCCTGAAACTTCTCACATCTCAGGTTCTTCAAGTCTGGTTGTAGAGAGGAGTCTCCAGATGAAGGGCAGTTCAGTGGCTGCTCTTTTATCATTGCTGCAGTGAGGTGGGGGAATCACACCTTGCAGTACTTGATAATGTTGAGCCAAATCAGGAAAGCACTGAACTAAGCACATCATTGTAATGGGGGTTATTTATACCCAAGTCTTGTCTGTGCAGAAGGAAGGTGAACTGTCAGGATCAATAGCAGTAGGTCAGCACTACATGCTGACACACCCAAGCCCCTGAATCAGCCATCCAAGCAGCAATCAGTGTAACAGCTCCCCCAAAATACAAGAGGTACCACTTAGAGGCTTCTCTGATGGCATCCAGACGTGTTCTTGCTGCTGTCATTGCACATCAAAGGGCGTCCTTATCCAAGTGAAACGTTGATATTGTGGGGAAATTATGAGAAGGGTTCATCTCCTGTCTGGTGCTCCACAGATCAGAGGATCATGGTGTGATCTGGGGCCTTAAAGACCATCTAGTTCAAGCCCTACCACCACGGACAGGGACGCTTTCCACTTAGCCAGGTTACTCAAAGCCCCACCAAGCCTGCCTTGAACACTTCCAGGGGTGAGGCATCCACAGTTTCACTGGGCAATCTTTATTCTCACAGTAAGAATTTCTCTCTCATACCTAATCCAAATGTACCCTTTTTCAGTGCAAAGCCACTATCACTTGGGTAACATCCCAGATGGATTGTTGTGAACATCTGGGCCTTCAGGCTGTTCTGGAGGAGGTTTCTGAAAAGATTGATGCTGTGAGTTTGTAGAAGGAATGTATCTGGTGAGTGGAAGGTGGAAGGCTCAGACTTAAATTTCCAGAATCCTGCAGGCTAATGGTGGATGTCTGAGAGGGCTGCCTGGCTTCTCTGTCAGTACCAAGAGCAAGTTTTGCATCAGTATGGAGTAAGGAGAGTAGAAAGGTTTGTGCTTTCTGTAGCTGCAAGCAAGCTGCTGAAATAAAATCAGTGAGAAGGTTGCTGTAGAGTTTGGCCATGATAAACCACTCCTTTTGGTATTAACAATTTCTCACTCTTTTTCTTTTGACCCCTCATTTTAGAGCCCAAGTTCAGACCTCTGCTCCATCCAGGAAGAATTGACTTTATTTGCACAGGCAAAAATTGTCGTGGCAAGAAAGAGAGAGGAGAGGGGATAAATGTTGGAAAGCCAAAGCAGTCAGAATATGATATGACAAAGATGAGGTCAAATAAGCAAAACACATAACAAACTAGACTAAAACATGTCATGGCAGGATAGTAGCTGTAGAAATATGTTAAATGGATACAAAATCTGGGGAATAAAGTCCTATGTGTTTAATTGAAAAAAAATTGTTTTCTTCCTATTGTCTTTCTCTTCATGTGTTCAGTGAATTTACCTCTCTTAGTTGCAACGCAAAACTTGGATTCTCTTACCCTTACAAGAGGTTGTCAGATAAAAAGCACATGATTTAAAGTAAATGCATTCTCTGAAACACTCATTTCTCAGTAAGAGTAGCAAAGCATAATGTAATTGAAACAACTGTCTACAGTGTCTATGTGCAATCACATTGAGTGGAGAATGCATTTAATTTCATTGTAAGGTCGGATACATGAGGAGGAAAGGTTGACGCCGCCTCTCAGAGAGCAGTAATCAAAGGCTGGCAACTGAGCATTGGAAATTGAACAGATTAGAAGTCCTTGGCAGTGATTCCCAAATGCTCAGGAGACTCACTAGAAGCAGCAGCTTTGACACTTTGGCCAGCTAGTTAAACAGTGTTGGCTATAAACATTACAAGGCAAGAGATTGTCCCTTTACGTGCTGGTCCAGGGGCATACACCTCCTGCCTTCTCTCTCAGGGGCAGGGGCAGCCTCTACACCAAGGGGCTCTCATGATACCCCGTGAATGACCTTCCACACAACAGCAGAGAAATTTTCATTATTTGCTTATTAACTCTAAAAATTAATTACAGAAAAGGGTGTTGCAAATAAGCCTAAGTGACAGAGCTCCAAGTCTACTGAATTTGAACTTCCTTTTCACAGTTTATCCAAGAATGAGAACTGCTTCATGTGGATAGTTTAGAGATCAGACCGCAAAGATCCTCATGCATGCAATTCCCTAAAATAAATTATTTATTAAGTTGTTTGTCCATTTGTTTTATGAGAAAAAGTGCTTGTAAGAGACAGCTTCCCTACTGTGCGTCCCTGAATTTAGGAAACTAAATCTATAAGTAAGCAACAAAAAATCAGAGCTCTATAGAAATTTGAACGAGGTCATGAAACTGAAATTACATGCATGAATAAATGATTGCAGCATTATATTTATATTTAAAAATAATTAGCAGTGATAGGTAGTCATTGTCGAGAAGGCAGAAAGAGGAAGACAGAACATATTTTTAAACATCCATCTTGGCACTAGAATTTTCTGTTTCACTGTTTCCTGCTGTTCCTTTGAGGATGTTTCCTTTGTGGACATGTTCTTCATTACATAAGCCCTTTTACTTGTTAAACCTAGACCCAGTGAAATCAGTAGAATTATGCCACTCACCTTGTTGGGCATGATCCATCAACATTCAGGTTGTTTGGGTTTTACAGTGGTTTGTCATTTCTGAAGTGTGACAGCACCTTTCCCACTGGGACTGGTGTGGACACTGTGAATGCAGGCAAGGAGGTGTTAATTCCTCTGAGTGGTCAGGTGCCAGTCTGGAGTTCCTCTTTCAATAGGGAAGTAACATTTCTCACTATTAGACCAGCTAAGTAATTCTTCAGTTCTTTAGTTGCTTAGTTTCACCAGCTGGATCAGCTAAAATGAGTGCTTAGATGCCATCTGAGAAAGAAGGTACATCTCAGGAAGCAAAAATAGAAAACAATGCAAGCAATGAGTTAGAAGATTGAGGCAACACATGTGAAGCAATTACATATTTATATGAAAATAGAAGGTTTTGAAATTATTAGGGAACCTCTAAGGGGCTGAGTTTCTGTTTTAAGATGCATGGTGAAGATGAAAGACTAGAGGAAAATTACCAGCACAGTAAAAACTTTGCCTTCTGTTTGTGTAACTGTTGATTTCTGTCATTACCATTTTGATACTGGGGTTCCTACTTGTTTTTAGCTTTGGCATTTGGGTGTGATGGACCTTTCTGAGTATGATAAATTATTCCTTCAGCAAATTTAGGCATATCATCAGATAAATATTTTGAAGTGTGTAACTTGCACCATCCCCAAGGAAATGAGTCTAAGATTATGGAGAGACAGAGAATAATCTCTCATATGTATTTATCTGAACTAGATCCAAGCAATTCTCCTTAGTTAACTGTGTCTCAGCAGTTTTGTCCTGAAAAAATAATTATTATGCAGAATAGATGACTGTTGCCTAGCCATCCTTCATTCTCATTTTTTGGTTTGCATTGTTTATGGCATTTATTCAAAAGCAATCCTGTAATATCCTTGGCAAAGTGATCTCTCTATTTCCCTGACTAATGGTCTCTTTTAGTGAGTTCTCTTTCCTTCACTGTGTATGGCCACAACGTGCCTGCAGTGTGAGACTCTCATGGAATCTCAGAGGGGTTGAGGTTGGTTTTACCTCTGAAAATCACCTGGTCAGCCTTCCCTCAAGCAGGGCCACGCAGAGCCAGTTGCCCAGGACCATGTCCTGACAGTTTTTTAGTGTATCCAGGGATGGAGAATCCATCACCTCCCTGGGCAACCTGTGCAAGTGTTTGGTCACCCTCGCAGTGAAAACGTGTTTCCTGTTGTTCAAAGCGGTTCCAGTGTTCCAGTGTGTGCCCATTGCCTCTGGGTGTAAGGGATAAAAGGAAGCAATGGGCCAGTTAGCAGCTCCCCACTACCCTCAAAAAACCCCAGTTTTGTCACTGAGCAGATGAGTTTTTGATGTAGGTTGTGATGCCCTGTCAGAAGTTGGCTTATTTTCTAGTAATGTTGCTGAAAAGTTGCCTAAGAGACCACCTAGGCTGGTCATGTTCTGTACCTAGAAACCTTAGTGTGACCCAGAATAAGATTTGGAACAAATACACAGAAAGTGTTAACACAGCTTCTTTTTCTTTCCTTGTTAACTGCAGGTAATGCAGGTAGTGAAAGAACAGATAATGAGAGCACTCACTACCAAGCCTAGCTCTCTGGATCAATTCAAGAGCAAACTTCAGAATCTCAGTTACACAGAAATACTGAAAATACGCCAGTCCGAAAGAATGAACCAGGAAGATTTCCAGTCTCGTCCAATTCTGTAAGTATTGTCTTCTCTCCCCACTCATTTTTTCATGGAATGATTAACAAGGGAGAATGACATTTGTGAGCTCTTCTGGGGAATCCCAGGGAGAAAAACTGTCCAGGGATCTGTTCTCAAAAGCAGTAGCGAGGCATCTGCTTAAAGTACATGTTTTCTTCTGCTGGGAATCATAACTTTTTCCTTGAGTTCAGTGAAACCAGATTTGGCAAATCCCAGCAGTATTTCTCTTGGCTTCTTTATATGAAACAGTGCTTTGACATTTCCTAGCTCTGCATGATTGTGAGTCTGATTTTGGTGCTAGTAGTGTCTTTCAAAATAAAATCAAACTAATCAAACACCACAATTTTCATTCTGTTCAAGGCCTCTCTGAGCTAGACAGGGAGAAGCCCAGAAGAAGAGGACCCAACACACACTAACTTTCCAAAAGAGTTGTCCTTGTATATAACATTACTATAAATTGGTGTTAATGACAAGCATTCATTTACTTATTTGTAGCAACATTCTGGCAGCTTGCCAGCCCTTTGCTTGTTGTTTACGGCAAAGTATGGAAGGCTAATATTGCCTCCATAGCTCTTTCTCATGCCTCAGAATACTCTTTGTTCTGTTATATGAGGAGAGGAGGCTGCACTTGGCTCTGGACCAGGTCTGGGCTTGTGGCTGAACTGATGGCACAGGACACATGCAGGCTCTGTGCTGTGCAAATGCTGTGCTGAGAATAGCAGGAAGCTTTTGAGATCATCTGAGAAGTGGTGAGGACTCCAGAAGCATCAGCTGAAATGTCATGAAATCCTGACTCTTGCAAGTGGAATACCTCATGATACTCTAAATCTTCTTTTCCAAGGCAAAAGTATAGAAATGGATTTAGACCAGAGCATTCCAGGATGCAGAAGCAGGATATTAATTTGGATTTGTTTCTGAAGGATACAGATATCTAAGTACAAGCTCTGGGGACACATTTCTCCAGGGGCAGCAGGGCAACAGTGGAAGTGTCAGCAAAATAGAATTACAAACTAAATTTTAACCATACCAGTGTGGATCAAAGGGGGACTGCTTCTTTTATGTTTCCAATGTGTTAGAAGATACAACCTAATGCCCAATTAGAACTGATGTCACTCGTTGTAATGCATCAATTAAAAATTTGCAAATGGTTCCAGTTAGTTTTGTATTGTTACACTGCTCAGAAAGCCCCTGCAAATTCCCTGCAATATTTAGCAGTTCCAGGCTGCTCAGAACTGTGAACTCATCACCAAAGCTTCTCATCTTCCCTGGTTTCCTTATGACTCAACAGTTTAAGTATGATGCAGGTCAATTATTTATATTCTCTTGCACCATCACCTAGCACTGAAAGAGTTGCAAATGCCCTGTGCAAACTCTTAATTTACAGTGCCACTCTGGCTAGTTGCTGCCACAGAGCAGAGTCTCCTTCCCCACCACAGAGCAAGTGAAACAGCCAACAAAAATAGTTAAAGGCAACTGAAGTGTTACCAGAGAATCATTTCAAATTCAGGATAAAGGCTAAGCCTAAAGGCTGTAAAGGCTAAGTAAATCAATAAGGTGTTTAAGCAATCACAACTGCATTTGCAGAGATTTAACTCTGTGCATTTGCATTTTGATTACATCCATGATCACTTGTTCTCGACTGTGAAAAGAAACAGTCCTTTCATTTTGTGCTTTGATTTGATTCCCTGTACTGAACTCTGTCAAATTGCATAGATGGCACAGCTGATAGAAGTACAGAATCATGGCCCCATTGTAGGGAAAGAGACTGTGAGTGAAAAGAGCAATCGTGGCTGTGCTGTATATTTTAAAGCCCTGCAGATATGCTAAAAGAGATTGTGCACAAAGAGATGATGCCTGTAACATCAGCAGACCTTGCTTAATTCCGCTTGAGAATATGGCAATCAGGGAATGGCTTTTCCTGCCTTGAACATGATAGAAGTCTTTCTTTTTCTGTTCATTGTATGAAGCACTGTGGTTTTAAGCATTCAAGCTGCTGGATAAGAGAAGCATCAGTGAAGTTGGTTTGAATGTAAACTGGAATGTGTTCCCTTAGATCCTCATAACTACAACCTTGTTTTGCAAGGATTAGTTGTTTCTTTTATATGAGCATTGTTGTATCATATGAAGTAAAGCTTTATCAATATCTACTTTTGATTAGGAAAAACAGAAGGTCCTTCAGAAGAGATTCAGGGATTTGGTATCATTATTGGTCATCCAAACTGCCATTCCATAATGAAATATTAAAGTATCCCAGTTTCATTTTGAATGGCTGTAAAAGAAGTTGGCTAGGAATCCTGTGGACCTATAGAGGACCAGAGATCTCCTTGACAAATTAAATGGCAACAGAGATGGGTTAATTCTAGAACAAAATTTGGCATCCAGTTAGGGACTTGCTGGTTAAAGGAGAGTTAATGGCAACTAGGGAGCCATTACTAAGTAACATCTGTGTGAAAATCAGCCACACACAGGGAAATTGAGGAAGGTGTCTGGATGCTTTTCTGCTTTTTATCCTTCATATTTCTCTGCAGTGTTAGAAAGAGTCACTACTGCCTGCTCTGAATGCATGATCAGATGAGGGAGCATAGCTAGACACCAGAAAGATGCCTTTTGGACATTTCCAAAATTTTCCTTTGTCCAAAAGGACAAAACATATGAAATCAGTTCTGGGATTAGTCTCCCATTGTCTTGTAATAATTTAAATGTCTGTAATATGCCCCATTCTGGAAAGAAGACCACTGTCCAGTGAGTTTTAACTATAAGCTGGAAAGGTAAAAGCTGGACACAGTTTTACTTGGTGCTGAAGAAGAATTTGTCTAATGTGAAAATCTTGAAAATAATTTCTAATGATTTTCAGATATTTTAAAAACAAGCAACTGCTGTTAGTATTGCCTCCAGTGTTAAGACCAGTGAGATCACAAAATTAGCAAATATATATATTAATGTGTGTTTCCCTCCACCCCTCTGTCTCACCAGTGCACAAACTTTTTACGTTCTTATGGGCCAGAAAGACAGTAGGAAACTACTGGCAGTTATTAAAGTCGCTGTCTCCTTAGACTTAAGTCTGTTCTCTCTCTTCACAAAGTACAAACTGTTAAGCAAATGTCATCTGAGGGACAATAAATAAATATTCACAAAATGTATTTGCATTTATGATCTTCCTTTAGCTGATTGTTCCTGATGGGTTTTAAAATTAGGCAGGAGGATGTATTTCTTGCACAAAGATTGTTTTCCCAACCATCCTGTCTTTAGATACTGATGGTGAGGAACAGAACTTTGTTACATTCAGGTGTCTTTCAGGAGGAAATAGAGTTGGTTTGATTGTTCTGTCACCTCAAAATGATGCAACAGAAACCTTGACAGTGAGGAGCACTGAGTGGCAGGATCACCTTGCAAAAATATACCTGGAGTCATGATGTCAGAAAAATGGTTGAGAACCATACAAGTCAGAGTAACCACGTGTTGGCATGAGCTGCTGAGGACAGTAAGTGCAGAAAGTCACCATGGCAAGGGCACGATGGTCTTACAGGCTTTCACTAAGTCGAGAGTTACCAGGGACTGTTTCTGCATGGAAAAATGAGTTTTCTCCACAACCTCTGTGTGATCAAGCAAGGACCATCAAACAGAAGAGAGTAGCACACTGAGCTTTAGGACTGTGAGAGCAAAAATGTCTGTGTGCAGAGGGTTTCCAGAACATAACCAAAGGTCCCTTCTTTCTTACATCCCCTTCTCCCATGCAAAGTCTGCCTTAGGCACTGAAGTATTTTAGAGAGGATTACCTGTTTCATTTTGGATTGGTTAAAAAGTCCTTCTCTTCCCCTGGTTTGTTAAGGGCAGGTGGGGCATTAGAGGCCCGAAGACAGAATGTTATGAGCAAACATTCAGATGTTAATGTACTGGGTGACCCATTCATTTTTGGGTTTTTGATAGTGTCTTGCAAATATAATGTTATGATATCCTTAACACCTACTTAATGATAACCATCCAGTTTCTGAGTTAAAGTACCTAACTATCAAACTGATGTTTATATCAGTCTTGAATGTTTGAAATTACTCCAGCTGGAGATTTAGTCAGCAGCCTGAACTGCTGAGTAATCCACACTTGTGTTTTAACACTGTTATCCTCAGCCCCTGCTGTCAGGTTTTACCTGAGGAATAGAGAAGCTCACAAGCTCAGTAAAGGCAAGACATTTATTCAAGCACAAAATTATTTTAATCACAGTATTTAACCATTCAACATATTTATATCTTAGATCCCAATGGGAAAACAACAGTGCTTGAAAATTCAAGTCCTAAAGGACTAATAACACATTTCCAAAAGATGGCCTGTTTCTATAGTTACAATGTTTCCTTGGGTTTTTGACCAGCTAGATTTTCACAGCTTGTAAATATGCAGTGGGTTATGCATCCAATCATTTTGTCAACACCTAGGGGAAAGAGGGCATTTTATTCCAAAGGCCTGATCTTTGTAGCAGAGGATTGGCAGTGATTTCAGTGGGGGTCTGGCAGATCAAAGGCATAGGATCCAAATGAGTGTGGAAATCAGCAGAGAATGGGCTTCCTAAGTTTTCAAGAAGGGAAAATTTTTTTGTTGTCTCTATGGGATACCACAGCTTAGCTTCCTTTTGATGATGATTGCTGGAACATACTGCCAGACAGAATGATTTCTGGTATTACCCAATTTGCACAGCAATGCGAAATTATGGTTCTGACAAACTTCATATTTTACAAATCTTCTACACATTCAGTTATTTCTTTTTAATCTTACTAGGCTTGCTGTCGAGTTGATGTTTAAACCTGTCTTTTATGTATTCTTAATGAATCTAAGTGAGGATATAACTGATGAATTCAGACATCTGTGAATCCATGTGATGGCGTATGAAATTAAACTTTAAATATCATGTGCATATGTTTTCTGCCTAGTTCTTGACATGTTGAACTCTTATCAAAGTAAGATGGAGAAAATGGATTTTCTGAAGAATATATACGATTATTTCTAGATGTATTGTAGGTCTCTGCACTCCTGTGCAAAGATGAAGTTTGATCCTTGGGTGTTCCCTAGTCATGAATTAGTCTTCCAAAAATTCTGATAATAATAAAGTAATCAAATTATATGAAATTAAGAACAAGAATATAGTGCTGATCATTATTAGTTTTGCTCACTGGCATTGCTCCCTACTCTTTATTGTTGTTTCAAAGTGTTCTAGCCTTCTTGTATTGCCCTAAATAATAGTGCTAGAGAAGTATACCGGCATAGGATCATGCAACAGAAGGTGACAGACCCTAAAATAAGCTTCACAGGGCTCCTATGATGAAAGAGCATTATTTGCTGTGGAAAAATCTTGTTGATGCATTATAACAAGTGTTATATTTAGAATGAGGAAAGCAATATAAAAACAGGCAACTTGCCTGAGTCATACACTGATGTTGTAATAGGGAGATGTCTACAACAAAGATATCCTGACTCCTGTTCTTTGTTAAAAGAAAAAGGTTTTTTTTTCTGGGGCAGACTAGATTGTGACCTGGGCTTGTCTATGACTGAAGTCCTCTTCAAACACCCTGCAGAAACATCTTGTGAGACTCTGTTTCAGAGGAAGGATGGTCTTTGATTGAATTTTACAAGTGCCTACTTTCTCTCCCAAGGGAACTAAAGGAGAAGATTCAGCCAGAGATCTTAGAACTGATCAAGCAGCAACGTCTCAATCGGCTTGTGGAGGGCACCTGCTTTAGGAAACTCAACAGTCGGCGTCGGCAAGGTACAGCTCAGACTCCCCAGTCTGGCTTTATATTGTCACTTTGGTCTCTAAGTTGAGCTGAGGAATACTGTTTTCATTGGCAGGATCCTTGGTTGTATTGCTGTCTTGACTGCTTTTACCAAGAGGCATCTGAAAGCATCTCCAAGTCACAAATTTTCAGGATTTCCTGTTTCCCTGAAACTTATCACACAAATGATCTTTCAGCCTTATCACACAGATGATCTGGAACAAGTTCAGCCTTTGACAAAATCTCAAGCAGCTGTCTTACATTCTGAAATTAGTATTTTGATTTCTGCCTGAATGTCCAGACTTCTTGCTCATCTCAAAACAATGTCTTTGCAGGAATAGCACATGAAACTTGAATTTTAATCTCTCAGTCTTTGATCACCTTTATGTATGCAATGAGTTCATTGTGCACCCCTCCCTCTAGTACTGCCTGTCCTTTGTTTTAGTCTTACATTGCCATGTAATTTTATTATGGTGTTTAAACATGCTTTTTGCAAGCACTTATATCAGTAATTCGTGTACCTTCTATGAATACTTGATTGATATGAGAAGATTATTTTCCCAATTCTATGAGTCATTGCTCATTCTATGCAGGAAAACTCCCTATGGTTTTTTTCCCTTCAGAGATGCACGTTTCCTTCTCCAGATAATGTAATGGGGACATAGTGTAAATTCAGGAGATTAATTAGAAGTCATATCCAAAATTTCTCTTTAAATCCCTCATTTTGTGAGGATTCAGATTACTGTTTGCTTTCCTCTGTAAATACAGAACAAATTAGAAAGTTACAAAAGCTAAGAGTAAGAACTGACAAAGATCAGTATTTGAGACCTTCAGATTCATTGGGGAGAGGTGCATTCTTCACAGAGAGAAGTATCCCTGCAATGCCTCCTTCCTTAGAAACAAGGAGGCAATTTTCCTTAATGTAGGTTATTTGTAACCTCTCTGTCAGGCATACAGACACCCCTGAAGCCCACTGCACAGACAGATGGTCAATATTCCACAGTGAGTTTCTGTACAGACTGGATAGAGAGGCATGATACATGATTTTCCTTCACCAATGTACTCATGGAGTGAAAGTAGGTAAAGTAATGTGTAGTTTGTCTGGCTACCAGTAGTGAGGGTTGTTTATTTTATTCCTCTCACAGCCTAATCCAAATGACTTAAATTCAAGGGAAGGAGCAGGATTTGTAGCAAATATTCTTCTTTTGGCTGATCTCCAAGAGGAAGATAGACTGTTTATTTTATCTTAAATTGTTGTTAGTTCATGATTTATAGGATCAAGAGCCTTAGGGAGTATAAATTCATTCAACTTATAAGAGTACAGTTGAAGCTAAAAAATAATTATTTTTTTAAAAAATCATTGTAATCTTCTCATCCTCAGTTGAGAGGGTTGCTTCCTATTGTGCCTTGGAGTGAATTCTATAGGTCATGAGATTAATTGCTTTGATGTCATATTTATACAGGGTCAGAAATAATTCATGATTCTTTGGAAACAAATAAAACACGCAACCATGACTCAAAGAACATTATCTTCACTGAAATAGATTGTTTTTCACAGATGGAAGCCCATTTAGGAGGTCATGTTTCCACATGCCCTTGAGAGTTGTGTATGCTTTATGATAGACTTCCTGTATTCCCTGAAACAGAAGGGTAAAATACCATTTGTGAGGGAGGCAGTAGACACAAAACCATTTAGAGGATGATGATGTATGAGACCACCAGGATTAAATTCAGTATGGCCAACCCTGTCCTGGGGTGCATCAGGCACAGCATTGGCAGCTGGGCAGGAGAGGGGATTGTCCTGCTCTGCTCTGAGCTGGGGCAGCCTCACCTTGAGTCCTGTGTTTAGTTTGGGGCACCACAATGTAAAAAAAAGATATTAGGCTGTTAGAGGGCATCCAAAGGAGGGCAACAAAGACAGTGAACAGCCTTGAAGTGAAGCCAAGTGGCTGAGGTCATTTGGTCTGTTCAGCCTGGAGGAGACTGAGGGGAAACCTCATTGCAACTTCCTCAAGAGGATAACAGGAGGGGCAGACACTGATCTCTGCTCTGTGGTGCCCAGGAACAGGACCTGAGGGAATGGCCTGAAGCTGAGTTCAGAGCAGGTTTCAGTTGGATATTAGAAAAAGGTTTTTCATGTGGAGTGTGATCAGGCACTGGAACAAGCTCCCCAGGGAAGTGGTTCAAGAAGCATTTGGACAGTGCTCTCAGGCACACGGTTGGTTTGTTTGGAGATGGTCTTGTGCAGGACCAGGAGTTGGATTCCATGATCCTTGTGGATGTCTTCCAACAACTCATCATACTCTGTGATTCTGTGACCTAACATAGTGTGATTTAATGAAGCATGCTTGGCTTGTAAGCCATTCAATCAGGGTCCTTTTTAGGTATGTACAGTGCCTAGCACAGTCCAAATAGCAAATACTGGCAGATCACAGGGAGTGGAAGAGGCTCTCTTAAAAGCAGTATTTATCCTTCAGAGTCTTGTGTTCCCCAGAGCAGCACAAACTGTAAAACCAGGGCTGTCGTGATGTCAAGAATTAGAAGATGAAGTAAAATGAGTGGAGGATCCTAAATTTAGCTAGTGGTGCTAAACATTATGACAGTAAATCTTTCAGATAATTCCTCTGAATGTCCTGATAAAAACAATAGAGGTTCCAGATTCTGAGTGTGTCTTCTGTTAGCTTTGTCCCACATCCCCATCTCCTCTCTCTAAAGCCACCACCCTGTACAGGTGCCTGGTGCTACCTCAGGGGGTTCAGGAGCCCTTATCACCTGCCTGGTGCTCCAACTGACTCCACTTGTTATGGAGCATTACCAAGGCTCTAAAAGGGCCGTGGTCCATCCAGGTTGACATGGAACTGAAACAGAAATGAGTCCTCTTCTGAGGTATCACGCTTTGCCTGTTATGTGGCAATCTACTTGTAAGGGTAGCACGATCAGGTAGGTGTTAATACTAAAGTGTGTACACGGGTTTTTGCCTTTCCTATGATTATTTTCTTCCCTTTAAACAATCCTGGAACAAATGTCACGAATCTGCAGATTGTACAAGAGGAACCTGAACGTGCCCTACACAGAAGCTGAAAGCATTAAATTGCCCATTTAAAGATAATTAACCAGCCTTAGCCCATGATAAAGACTCCAGAGCAAACTTCTATTAAGATTGTTGTTTGAACATGTGGTAGGACACACATGGTTAGTCACAGTTAGGTTGAAAAAATTGACTTACAAAAAAATGGGAAGGGAGTTTACAGGCTCTTATGGCCTTTTGAGAAGAGATTAAACACTTTCATATATACTTAGCATTGGAAAGCCTCCAATCCAGCAGGTGATTCACTGGGAGGATGCTGAAGATTAAGCCATGAGGTATCTACATTCAGATCTCTGCTTTTTGTGTTTCATCACAGGATTATCATAGCAGGATCCCTCTGTAGCTGAAATTCAGAAATATCATTGTTGTCCCAGCAGGATCCTTAGGACTTCCAAAAAATACATGGCCTTTCCCTTGCAAGGTTTTTGTAGGAGAACTACAGCAGTAACTCCTGGGTTTTTATTAAGTATCTCAATCATTTGGAAATGAAACAGCAAAATCTAACCTATCCTTCTGATTGCTGTTCAACAGCAGATCATCCTGCTCTGCAAATCCTCACTTTGTTCCTGGGCCATGAACATCTGCTGAAAGATAGATCTCTTCAGCTTTCTCCTTCCTTAGATAATTCCTAAAAGAAAAGGGAGAAGAGTACACCCCCAGTAGTTATTATTTCCAGTAGAGTTAAATAGCAGATAAAGGCATTTTATTGAGGATAATAGATACTTCTAATGCTGTCATCCAGTACATTTGTAGTATATGTTGCTGGGTACACTCCTGAAAATAAATTCCCTTTTTACCTTTATAAAGATTGTGGAGAAATTGCATGTTGTTGAAGTGGTTTTGAAGCCAACATGAGGTTTCTCAAACAGTAATTTTTGGAAGCAAGGGAAACCCTGCTGATACCATTAGATTAAAAACACGAGATGCCATGGAAGTAACCTGGAAAGAGAAACCTTAACTTGAAACAAAAAATCGAGCGCAGAGAGGTTTTCCATCTCTTGCTAGGATAAGTAACTCACAGTTCTGAGCAACACACACTTTGACTTTTTTCTGCCAAGCTCTTTTCTACTTTTACTTCATCCTACTCTCCATGGTCCCACAAAAAAAACCCTAATATTCTGTGAGTACATGACTCACTGAGAGGAGCCAGTTAACCAAATATGCTTCCAACAATGCCACGGGTCAATTATTTGCCTGTTACTTGGAGAGCTTCCTGGCTTCACCTAGGCAGTTTAGATGAGTTGGAGTGAAAATGTCAATGCAATTTTAATAGAGACAGAAAAAAGTAACAGAGAAAATACGCATGCCTACATGCATATATAGATATAAAATCTACACAATGCATGTTTTCAGAGATCTATTTAAAAGCAGGTTTCTCTTGCTAAATCTGTGAGGATGCTTTTGTTTGAACAAAAAACTAGTAACCTTGAACGTATCTTGGGAAAAAATACATATTCTCAGACTTCTGTTCATGCATATCTGAGCTATTTTCTCCCCAGATTCTAACAATAGAGCACTTCTGTACTAACCACAGCAGTCCTTTACCTGGAATAGTATTGTTAGAGGCATATGAGTCATTGGCCATTAATGCACTTGGAAACACACTGTGAATTGCCAGGCACTCTGTAGCCCATCAGCAAAATGTTCTGTGCTCTGCTATTTGTTCACAATTTTAATATTACTTTTGTAGCCAAATTGTAGGTGATTTTGTTATTTGGGATTTTTTTTTAACCTCATCTATAATCTTCAACAATATGCTGTGACATATTTAAGCCCCTGCCTGCTCTAGCAAATATCTGAAAAATCAGAACAATTTGCTTGGAAACTTTTCAGATTAAAAACCAGAATGAATAATTCTGTTTTCCAAAAAAGAATTTGGAAATTTGCATCAGTGGTCAGTGAGCTGAAAGACATAAGAAGTTGCTGGAAAGTATAAATAATGTAGTGTCTCAAAATTGTGATGAAATATCAAGTCCACCTCATCTCTAAAGACTGTGGTTAGTGTCTGCCCTCCCTACAGCTTCTTGCTCTGAGCAGGAGGTAGGTGAAGTAATGCTGGATACAAAACACAGAAGGGACCTAGTCTTTGGAGAAAATTCTGAAGCCTGGGCCTAAAACCAAAACAAACCCCATTCCTTCCTGAACTCACAGTTGCCCTGTTCCAGCTGGACACATGCACGTGGATCTGCCAGATGTGGAGTACAGGGTCTAATAGGGAAGGTCTGTCCCAACTTCAAAGTCTTTTGTAACACTTCAACTCTGCAGACTTTGGTTTAAGAGTTTTGGAGGGTTTGAATAGTAGTTTTTCTTTGTTTTATAAACACCACTTTTGAGTCATAGTAGAAAGGAGCTTTTTCCTCTGCTTTTTTTTTTTATTTATCAATTTTGAGCTCAAAGTAAATGCTGGCTACTTCCCATGTGCTCTTCTACAATTCAGACTTCTTCATTCTTTCTCTCTGTGGAAGCAATTTCATATAATTTTTGTTTTGACTGCGGGATCATTCTATACAGTACTTTTCCAATGTAGTTGTGTTCAGCACTTGCACTGCAGTAAAATAGCTGCATCCAGTTTCAAACTGTTCCCCTCCAAGGCACTGAAATCTCAAGTGAGTGGGATATTTGCTGATACACTGTTTGTAGCATCACGTACAGCTGAAGCGAAAACCGGGATGGGTAAGGCTGAGGCGGCTGTAGAAACAAGGGTCCCTTTTCCTAGCAACATGCCATCACCCTCCTCAGCCTGGCTGGTGCAGTCATTTCGTGGCTGTTCAGGAAACCTTGTTAGTTCCATTTGTAGCTTTCATTTAAGGGCTTTCCCCTTGACAGCAAGGCTGTGGCAGAGCAGAGTTATTAGTGAGCCCACAGGAGCGTTGTGCTGGACACGCTTCAAGCTGCAGTCTATGGCCTTTAGTTTTTAATTAACCCGGGGTTATGGGGAATTGCTGAAAGGGTTCCTCAAATATTCAGAGCTTGGGTTTCATCCCATTAAGCCACCCCTTCCCAAACAAAATAAGGTATTTTCATGGAGGGGTGTTCCCCTCTTTTATTATTGAAGCATGGCATTGAAAGAACCAAGGTTACCAAAATACTAGCCCCTAGGAGACAGAAGAGCCAAACCCTTGCTAACACCATGTGGGATAAATTGAAAGGAATCCATGGTAATTTTTTTTTTTCAGTTAGAACATCTTTTTGCCCAGGTCACTGGGAAGGTAGTGAAAACATGTCCATTTCTATTAAGAAAAAATTACTGTTTTAATTTTAGAGTTGGAAAGTTGTATTACTTTGTAGAGCCCCATAAGCAATGAGGTTGCACTTAAAGCTAGGTGTGAAAGCCTCCTGCTGCAGTTACTGGCATTTTGGTCAACCATCAGATTCCATGGGGTATATTCTTCAAGCATCAGGCTTTGCTATGGTTCTGGTAGAGTTCCCTGTAAAAGGTATCAATCTTGAAAATTTTCACATACATGCTTCTGAGGTACACAAACTGCCTAATGAGTTGCTTGTGTGTGTGCTCTTCAGATGAGAGTCTACTGAATTAGGGCTCCTACTTGCTCTAGTCTCAATTCCCTGCAAAAGTGTTGCAAGTGGGGTCTTCTCAATCCCATACTGTGCCACACTGTATGTTCTGCTGCTTACAGTCCAGGGATGCTTCTATTTCAGCAGCTCTTCTTGTATGCATCACAGGAGCATAATCTCAGGCTCTCTACCATCAATCTTACAGTGTTGTGCATGCCTGTGAAGTTGATAGCCAGAATCTCTCCCATGGCCATTTTGAGCCTTTGCCAGAGGTTTTTTGAAACCTTTCTGTTGAAGGGGCTGCACACCCTGAAAGAGGTTTGAAGGGTGTAGGGTTTCTCGCCCAAACCTTTTTATCCACAGAGAAATTTAAAAGGGCTCGTGAAAGTCCCTTTTTATCATTCAATTGCCTGTGTTTTCCTGCGCTGTATTTTAAATGACTGGCCTGGAGTGTCCTTCAGGACACAGCTGGGTCCATGAGGCCAGTGTTTTATTCAGAGAGCCAAGAAGCCCTTCCTCTGCTAACACCCCAAATGAGCTCACCATGTGCTGGTTCCACTGCTCCTCCAATGTTTTATCCAAAAGGAGGCTCCCAGCGCCTGCAGCGCCGCAGGGCTGTGTCAGTGCTAACACTTCTCCTAAATTGTCCCTCAGGCTGCTGCTTGGCACAGCATCAGCACCGCCAGTACGAGAGAAGCACAGAGCCAGAGAAGCCCTCTGCCCCCCTCCACTGGCATTTTAACATCCAGCCTTGCTCTGAGCTTTTGGAGATTTAGTTTGGATGTAACAAGATTGTATTTTTGACAGCTTAACATTGTGTGATCTACTTATTAAATGGAACATGCTCTGACAAAGGAGGGTAACCTCTTTCTTGCCATTTCAGAAAGGGAATTGGCAAGCACCATCCTTGCAGGCTAGGCAGAGTGCTGGCCTGGCTCTGCAAAGGCAATGTCCTTCACAGGAGCAGATTTTAACAAATGTTGTTGGGGGGAATTATGTCCTGCAAAGCACGAGTTGTCAGGAGCTGTAAATGTACATCTCTTAGGAAGGACTAAAATGCAAGCTGGGGTGTGAACTTGCATGGTCACACGTATATTTGTGACCATGCAAAGCACTGCAGGACAAGAGACTTAACGTCTGCTTTTTAAGTTCTTGCATGTTTATTAGGTCCAGTCTCTCCATAAATATGGGGGTGTTCTCCTATGTCTATAAAAAAAGATATGAGTCATAATTTTCATAAAGTATGGGATATTTCAAATTTATCAGTTTTTGGGTGTCCCACACAAGACAGCTGGTAGGGCTTGATTTTCACAAAGTGGATGCTAAAAATGAATCTTTTATGGGTAAATTAAAGTTATCCACTCAAAGTAGTTACTTTGCCAGTTCTGGCCATGAGGGTATATAATATCTGGTCAAACTAAGTAAATTTATTCTCACTAGTATTTTTTTTTTGAGCCAGTGACTATGTCAATAACAAAATGCCTGTAGATTAATGCCAGCTTCATTTAATCAGGTAAAATTACTGAGCAAAGTCCCTACCCTTCTTATATATACACCCCACACATTTCTTCTTCTGGAAGAAAAGACAGCCTTTCCCTGTAGCACCTTGTTTTAGTAAGCTTCCTCCTCTGCTCTTGGTAAGGCTGATGAATACATTGTCAGTAACCTTAATTAATGTGTTTATTTCAACAGACAAATTTTGGTATTGTCGACTTTCACCTAATCACAAGGTCTTGCACTATGGAGACTTGGAAGAAAGTCCACAGGGAGAAGTCCCTCATGATTCCTTGCAAGATAAATGTAAGTCATGCACAAAGATTGTGACACTTCTGCTACTTTTATGCTAGTTCTTCTTTATAACCTGTAGTAGGTTTCTCTTAACATGGGACATTATGAACAGCTCTCTTTATGAACATAAAGAGCAGGGGACATTTCCTCCTGCATTCAACCACCACTCTCCTGGGTTTGGCAAGTGTGTGTGGGGACTGCGTTAAGCTTTTCAATGAGTTTATAATTTCATTCAGCTTGGAAACGTCATGTCTTTCCTAGGGAGGAACACAGTTTATTTTCATTGCTCATCTAACTGCAGATGTCAAATAAAAATACTTGGGCATATTCAGAAGCACTGCCTGTGCATGGAAACAGGCAGTCTAGTGACTGGAGGAGGAATAAGTGCAGAGGTCTTTCTAGTTATTGTGAGGAGTGGACTTAGAGGTGACAGGTCACTGTGAAGAGCATTGAGAGAACCTCACTGTATCTATGTAGCCAACTGGGAGAGGACATGTCTCTGTGGCAGCTCCTACCAGGGGATTTATTGGGATTTTTCTTATGGTTGAAAGTAATTTTGGAGCTCTTCAGAACCATCATACTGTAGTGATTTCTCCTTTGTTCTTCGACACAAGTTGTAGGGGTTTAACCTGTAATCCAGGGAAGCTTTTTTATGAAAGTGGAAATAATGAGTATAGTTCTGTCACTTGGGAGGTGACTGCAAGAAATCCAACATTGAATAAGGAATAATTTCTTTTTGTTCTTTTCTGAAAATCCTTGGCATTATCAAATTAGACATGCTTATACAGGTGTTTCAGCTGGTAGTTCCACTTCTTTCATGGAATGGCAGAAAGACAGACTAATTTTTCAGAAGTTTGAAATTTTTCCAGCCTGAAAATTGCGAATGATGTGAAATTTTCTCCCCTAACCTGTCTCCAGGCAGCACCTTTTAAAATGTCCAAGTGCTCCCTGATGCAGTCTGGGAGGGGAAAGAAGAAAAGCCTGTGTGATGCTGGAGCCCCGACAGTTTGCAGTCACATTCTCTTGTTTTCCTTGCCTTACAGATTGCCTCAAGGATGTTCACAGTCTTACTGCAGTCTTGGCAGAATGTAGGACAGGGCCTCACATTGCTGCATTGGCACAGAAAGAGACTGTTTTTGTGGACAAGGCTTAGAGAAATAGCCACAGAACGTTACAGTAGTGTCAGAGTGACAGAAGAATGAAAGTCACACTTGAACTGCAGGCACAGTTACAAGAGCAGCAGCTCCCAGATTTGTTTGCTTGGAGCACTCTTCCATGCATAAACCCCTGACCCTGACTGTGAGCATCATCTGGCACTTGCATTTTCTGTAGGCTCTTGAACCTACTCAGGAATGTCAGGATCCCATGGGGGCATGGATCCCATGAAGGCTCCTGCTTTAGAAACCATTGGGCCAGACCCACACGGTTGCCTCAGCATGGCTGCTGGCAGAGTAGATACCAGTGCAGTTTCAGAAAGAGGTGGTTATTTCATCAGTGTCTCAGGTTTTCAGGCTATGAATGAGACAAGATTTACCATAGTGCTACCCACATTAGATGGAGTTTCATTAAACAAAGCTGAGAATATTGCAAGTCACAAGATTATAAAGTCGCGCTATTTGAAATGTATCAGGTCAAACTGGCTTGGGCAATTTACAGAATACTTTCATAAATATTCTGGTTTTCTCTGGACAGATGTATTGATTTTTGAATTCTTAAAGTTTGAATAATATGATCAACTTGTCAGCATTTGGAGCCAGGTCCACAGATAAAAGGGAATAGGTGGATAAGAAAACAGAACCAAGAGAAGCAGCATCAAGCATTTTGTGTACTCCTTGCCAAGGCTGAATATTTAGTCTCTATCCCTAAAAATAAATGTGTGGGTTTTTAACCTTTTCACTTCTGTGAATGTCACCCCTCTCTTCAGGCTGGCAGAGTTAACAAGCCATGCAGACTGCAGCTGGGACAGAAAGCAGCTGCCCTCCTTCTCAAGGCTTTATCCATTGTGAGCACATCACATCTGTGCTCACGCCCTCCAGCGTCTTGTAGTCAACTTCTGACACCTGGAGTCTTTGATTCTATTTTTCTAAAGTAAGGCATAAGCCAAGTTCCAGATAAATAAAGATTAGGATGTCACATCAGTCTGTGATCTCCCATAGTAACTGTATTCCAGATCACACAGATCAAGTGTATGAAACCTGGAGAAAAGCCTTCTTGGTTGAGAGGGCTGACCTCAGAAAACCTTATCTTATGCAAACAGAGAAATTGTTTTTCTGGGCCTCTTCAAAAAGTGTCAGGAACTCTTTTTTCTTAAGTAGACTTTTCTACCTTAGTTGCAGTCAAATATCTCCTTAATTTCCCAGTTTATCCTAGCACACTCTCTCCTCTCAAAAACAGTATCTCTTCTTCTCCATAATGGGACTGTCAGAGGCATAAAAAGTCAGCATACCCACAGCATACAATTCTGAGACTAAAGGCAGAAGTTGAGTAGTGAAGAGTCAAATGATTTCATTTCTTTTCAGTTTTCCATGCAAAGCAAATCCTTTAAGAATGTCTTTTACATCCTATGCCATCCATTTGGCATAGTGCTGAGGTAATCTGTCATGAAATATATGGTGCTGCTGGGCCCAGCAGAAGAGTAAATGCATTTCTCCTCTTCACTATTTCCATTAGAGTTTCTAAAGAACTGGGCAGTAACAGGTTTTCATGTTACTATCCTCTTCTATATATAAGATACTTTTCTGCAGCCACAAGGATAATGGATTATTTATAGATCGTAGAAACTGTCACTCAGGGACCATACTGTATTGTAGAGCATATAGATTCTCCATAATGTAATTACCTTGGGAAAATTGACTTCCGCTTGAAACTCAGAGAAATTTATCTTTATGCTTTAGTGACCTCACTCTGTGACTCTGAGTGGCAGCAGATTCCAATATTTTTTCTTACCTTTCCTTTCCCCCCAGTCATTTCTGATCACTTCACATTTTAAAGCAATTGGAATAGCTCATTATAAGCTTTAGTATTCCTTATTCCTGCTAGTACCAGAAAGCAACTAAACTGCTGATGGGAGTGAAATAGGAAACGATTCTAAAAAAATTCCTACAGGCTTTTAAAAGTAGGAAAACAGCACTGAGTGAAGGGTCCAAGTTGCCCAGCATCCTCTCTCCAGCAGAGACTTTACCTGGATGCCTAGGAAAGAGCAACAACAGAGCAGGCACATTATATTAACAAAGAAGAAAATTATATGGTTTTGAGATCCATGAGTACACATAGTGTCCAGGCACAGATATGCATTTATATGAAACAGTCTTACCCAAGGGAGTCTAACTAGGCAAGAAAAAGCATTTTCAGACTTTTATCCAGATGCTTGAAATTTTGTCAAGACTCACTGGTTCCTGTGTTAGTTGTTTTCTTCCAGTTTTCTTTCTTACAAAAGGCTGGAAATGGCAAAGGACATGGCAATTTTAACACATTAGTCTCGCTTCTTTTTAGACTCTGTAGCTTTTACATACCTTGCTTCTAACTAATTTTCTGAGGTTTGATTTTCTTTCTTTTTAATGCAGTGCCAGTGGCAGATATAAAAGCTGTTGTGACTGGGAAAGACTGCCCACATATGAAGGAGAAAGGAGCTCTTAAACAAAACAAGGTATGGTTCTCAAATTGCTATGAACACATACTGTGCAGAATGCAAAGCTTGTCAACTTGACCTTCCCTGAAGTAACACAGGTATTTTTCTTTCCAGCCTGCAACATTTCCATGTATGTATACCCTTTGTTTCCACCTCAGACCATTTGAGTTAAGTTATTGGGACAGCTTAGCCCTCTATACTCATATTTCATGGCAGATGTGCATTGAGTTACGCCCAGGGCACAACTGGAATTGTCTTTAGTAGTGATGTTTTCTATGTCTAAAGCAAAGCAGCAATGGCTGTTGGTGCCTACTCCTATATTGTGTCTGATAAATAACAAGTTTGCTCCAGCTGTGTTCTCTGATGAAGCCACATTCAGTGAACACATGCCAAAATTGCAATTAATGTCCAGCTGATGATACCTGCAGGTCCAATCAGGTAGAAAAACCATTGCCAACAAAAGGCTGTAAGGTAAATCCTGGGCAATTAAGGAGCCATATAAGGATGTGCTTAGCAGTTCATTTGGGAAAAAATGTGTAGGAAACAATATTCAGCTTAAATTAGATTTATACTACCTTTCAGTTTCAGAGCAAGAACTGTAAGGTGACAGTAGTACTAAAACTGTACAGTGCCAGAATCTTGCAGAGTTTTTGTTAGTAAGAATTGTCACCACATCAAGAAGAAATGGAGTTACTAGCAATGTCTGGCATTGTTAGTGGTGAATACCATATTCTATGACGTATGTTCATAAATTTTCTATCAGGTTGTCTCTCTCACCTTACAAGAAGCAATGAGACTCTAATGGTGCTCAGTCTGACCTAGAAAAGCACCCTGAGAGGTCTGGGAGCCAGATCACAGGTTTTGAATCAGAATTTCTAATTACCTGATACTGAGAAATTTTTGAGTCAGACCAGGAGATTTTGATGGACAAAATAGTGAAGTTAAGACCTCCTGCTTCAATATTTCAGATAAAATTGAAAAAGCAGTTCTGAAGGGAGCCATAAAAATTGAGAAGGCCCTGTCAAAGCTACATCACACAACTAGTTGCACTTTCACAACTGCAACTTCTCTTTCCTTAACTGTGCACAGATGGGTAAAGCATCCTGAGTATTTTTTGCATTTGTTTTCTTACAGAGAAGTTGCTCTCCTTTCAATATTGGCTTTACATGATAGGAAAGGGAAAAGTCAAATGAGGAAAAAAAATCCCAGGAGTATTTTTCCTTGTTGATTTTCTGAATTAGGACACAAACACACACACATGAGTACAATAGATTACGTATAACTCCTGCCTCATGTTACGGCTGAACCATCAACACATTTGGCTGGGACATTTATATGATGCATATAAAATATTTTTAGCTCTTCCTTGCCTTAGCACTCATATGTCCACACAAAGGGAAAGATGGAAAGCAGTGGGTGGCAGGGATGGAAATGTGTCATCGTTATGGCGCAGTAATGTCTAGATAGTATTTAATGCTAAACAGAAATGCTGCAGATCAGTTTGTCCTCAGCTCTCAGCATTGCCCCATTTCCTTAGGTAAAATTGCTTGGGACTGGTATAAAATTTGTGGCTGAGAATGGGAAGATCTGGAATTCATAGGTGGCATGGCTGCATCCTTGGCTGGAGGCATTCTATTTGTGACTCAGACAATGGCAATTTTGATGGTTTTACGGTTTCTGATGTGGTGCAGGGGTTTTGGTTTGGTGAGTTTGGGTTTTTTTTTTTATTTCCTCAATTCCTTGTTTCTTCCCCTGAGAAGCACAGAATTTTTGAATTAACCTGTCATACCAACCAAACTGTCAGGCACAATATTGCAACTATTTAACTGACATAGGAATAACATGTTGTTTGCAGCACATCAAGTTATATATGGGTTAGCAATTAAAATTTATAAAAAGGCAGACACAGAATGCAATTCAGCTGAATTTGGTGTATGAAACCTTTCACTTTCTGAAATTTCACAATCAGTGACATATTTTTAAGAGGTCTTTTCATTCTGAGCTTTCTTTGTACATATATAACGTCCACCTCAATTTTATTCATTGGCAGAAAAGAAAATTGAATGGCAGAATGCCATGCTATGAGCATAGCTGGAATTGGCAACATGTCCATAACAAAGGCTTCAGCATCCCTTCATTTGCCAGCACATGGCCATTGTTCTTTCAGCAGGATAATTTAGAAAGAAATCAGAGTTAAACTGAATTGGAATTTGCATGCGTATGAAGCTAGAAAGATGTGATGGGACCAGATCTGAATTCGTTGTTGTCTTACTTGTGTTTTTAAATTAGGTTTAATTTTTAAATTCATTATTTCTGACTCCCAAGTAGTACCAGTGATTTTCAAGGAAATGAAATACGTCAGATTTTTCAGCCTTCAAAATAAAGCATGACAGAAGAATTAGAAAAAAAAAAAAGCATGTCCAGATATTTTGAAGAGTTTTCCTATCGCCCTTTATCTGCTGATGTGGCACGTTTCAGGCTTTGTGCCTTTTTAGTCAGCTAAAATGGTTCAACCCTGACAAATGAAGCTCTCCTCTCCTCTCCTCTCCTCTCCTCCCCTCTCCTCTCCTCTCCTCTCTCTCCTCTCCTCTCTCTCTTCTCTCCTCTCCTCTCTCTCTCCTCTCCTCTCCTCTCTCTCTCTCTCTCCTCTCCTCTCCTCTCCTCTCCTCTCCTCTCTCTCTCTCCTCTCCTTCTCTCTTCTCTCCTCTCCTCTCCTCTCCTCTCCTCTCCTCTCCTCTCCTCTGTTGGTTGAACAAGTTCCCCACTGCTGCCTGTCTAGAGAGTTCTTTGGGGCAGATCTTCTGACACTGGCAAGCAAACTCAACATGGCCAGGCCTCGGTCTTCAGTAAAGACATGGGTGTTTTGAGCATGTTGAAGGCAGAGAAGGCAGAAAGTAGTGAGGTCATTCCAGCTGCATGGGATCACTTCACCATAGGCACCCAAAATGCTCATGAAAAATAGCTTGTTTCTGGCCTGTGTTGGGGACCACTGGAGATGGGGGAAAGGGAATCTCTGGGCATGGGAGAGCAACCTTCCCTTCATACCACCTATGACAGCTTCCCCCACAGAGCTGAATCCAAGGAGTGGGAAGCATTGGCCTGCTGTTGCAGTCTCTTGTTCTTTGTTTTCAGCACAGCTCAGAAGAGAGGCGCAATGTGGGTCCCAATGCTGCTGCCTTTGAGAAGCATCTGGGGAAGGGCAGAGGTCTGACTTGTGGAAGGAGCTAGGAGTGCCAAGGGAGCGAGTTCAGCAACTTAAGGTGCAGGAGGAGGAAAGCAAAACAAAGAAGGAAGGAACAGGTTGGAGGAGATGTGAGATGAAAAGGACCAGAGGGATAGAGAAACAAGTGGAAAAGGCTTGAGTGAAAAATTACAGTGAGAAAGGTTAAGAAGTAGGACAGGGAGAAGAAGAGAAAACTACAGCTGGGTGACAAAGACTGACCAGTTCTCATTTAAGAATTGCCAGCTCCTCCTTGTCATTGATGGGACTGTAACAAAGCCAGGTGGGGGTCCCTGACAAGTCAGCCAGCTCAACCACTGAGACCACTGCCAGTGTGGAGGGCCAGCTGGCAGCCCCAGCTCCTTTGGCTTCCATTTTCCTTGACAGTTTGCTGTGCATAAAGCAACAGAGATGCTGGCACCTGGAAGTTGTAATTCCAAGCCTTTAGAGTCCAGGGCAGCCAGCAAAGAAGCTGACCTGCAGCCAGGCTGCCAAAATAACACTTTTCCACAGAAAGAGAAGCTTGGTGCCCTTAATGTAGTCCCTTCTCATTCTCTGCCTGACTGGAAATGACAAAACCCTTGACATCCTGACACATTCTTCTTCCAAGCAGATTTTTTTTTCCTCTTTTTTCTCTCTTTGAGGTGAAGAAGAAAGTATATTCATTGGGAGTTTCCCAAAGGAAAATATTACAGAGGTCAGGCCTGTGGGATTATTGACCTTCATGAAATTCAGGAACATCACAGTGTAACAGTACAAGCCATTTTTTCAGAGCTACAACCTCAGGGGCATTATTTGGTGTATTCTGTCAGTAATTTATAATTCCGTGGGAGAAGATAATGCCAGGTTCATGTGGGCAGAGGTAGATTTTTTTCTCTAATGAGGGACATCACTCTTAATAAGGTGTGGCTGAGAGACATGCCTACAACACAAAAGGGCCATGTGAGCCTGAGCCATTGGTTTGCTGAATGCACCAGCACTGTTTGCACTTGCAGCCTCCATGGAGATTCAACACAATGAGGATTTAACATAGCTTTGTCTCCTGTAGCCTTGGCAATACATCAAGTCAAACCTAGTAACTAAACTCAAAGAAAACAGGAACATTTCCCATGAGAAGCCTGATCTCTTATTACCCAAGATTATCCATAAGGATTGCAAGTTCTATGGTTCAGACTCTGCTCTTAATCATACAATGTCAAAACCAAAAAAGCCCTTACAGAAATCCAAATATACTATGTCTGTCTCAGACCAGGAGCTCAGGGGTAACAATCTAGAGCAATGTTTATCCTGCAGTCCTCAGAGTCAATTTTTCCATTTTAAAACTTAGTGTTGCTGATTTAGGAAGTCGTTCTCCTTTCACCGCTGGCTCTGCAGGGACTGCTGTCAGCTGAGAGTCAGCAAAAGGCATCAGTGTGACAGGGCTGAGGAAGCCAAGGAGCTAAAAGAACAGGACATGTGATTCAGATCATAGTTACAAGTCAGCACTCTGCTGTGTAGCTGGGTCTGTTTTCCACAGTTAATATATCCATACTGCCAAGCTTAGATCCTGTGAGATCTTTGTACTGGCACTTGTAGTGATGCAGGCAGAAACCATACTATGGCAACAGATAGGACAACATCTTTGCATGCTCACTGCTGGCTTCTGGAAGAGCAGTGTTTATTCAGATTGCCTGGGTTTCCCCATGGGAATTTAACTCCAGGTGACTTTTAGGGAAGGTCAGTACTTTATGAATTCTCCTTGGTATCTTTTACAATTCCAGCTTCAGTGCTTAGGGGACAAAAAGATAATTGGTTTTTCCTTTCCTGAAATTCCCTTGGGTCTTTAGGTAACTGGCATCGTTTGGCTTGACTGTGGCTGGCGATTCTGGTTCAGAGAGAAACAGAATTACAGAAATCTCCTGAGAGTGAATAATTTAATATATTTCCATCAGTGAAAAGAACATAAGTATATACCAGGATATTCGTTGTCCTGACAAAATTTTTAACACAAGGAGTGAAACCTTGCAGAACTTCGTGAGTTTAATCTGTACAAAGTAAAAAAACCTGTGAGCCTTCATGAAGAGTTTCTTGCAAGTGTACTATTATTCATTATATTGATTTTAGTCCTCACCATTGCCTAGCTCAAATTTAAACTGAAGTGCTAAAGGAATTCATGACCCAGTGGGCCACAGTAACCACTGAGGTGAGTCAGTTTGTTTTGACTGAGGTATCTGTGGTGGTTTTCTTGCTGTGCCTGTCTCTTGCAGTGGTCTGGTACTGCTGCAGCTCTGGACAGACAGGAGACTGCCGTAAACTATTTTTCAACTTGTTTGGGGTAATAATGGATAGGAAAGAAAGACAGACCTGAATGTACAGATGCCTCTATCATGCAGCATAAATATGTGTTTCTTTGTGTTGTTCCAGGAGGTGCTAGAGCTTGCTTTCTCTATACTGTATGACTCAAGTGGCCAGTTGAATTTCATTGCTCCAGACAAGCATGAGGTAAGTCATGTGCAGAGTACAGAAATTTATTTGAAGTTATCTTAGTTGCTTTAAGGCACCAGATGTCTTTGTAAGAACATAAGAATGGGAATCTTGGCCCAGGGTATAGGTCTATCTAAATCAGTGTCATGTCTCAAAACAAACTGACAAATCCAAGGGATTAGTACAGGAACAAGACCTTCTGCAATTTTCTTGCATATCTGAGGCACAGAAGAAACATGTTTGGTATTCCTACATCACAGACCACATGAAGCTCAAAATTACAGACCAGTATTTCTAAGTCCTCCTGAAATATGAGCCATAAGAAAGAGAAATAAGAGAGCTTGGGCAGACCTTGAAGCTCTACAGACCTCACTCACCATTTCCTGATTTCTTGTGGTCTGCTGTACTTCAGACACTAGAGAATTTTTCTGTGTGAACTTTCAACACTGAGAATTTGTACAGCCAAGCTTTCAAAGAATCACTGCCAGCCTCAGTTCATTTTGACAATGCTAGCATAGTCAGGGGTGGTTATACCATAATTGGGTCTCAATCTCAGCCACAGACTTGTGCTCTCCAGAATGGCATATCCCCTTTTCCTTATTTTCACATTGCTTAAGACCATTAATGACAGCTGATCATAGAAGGCCCCCTGTATTCATTCCATCTCCATGGGAGAGTGTTTTGCAACGGCTTTCACTTGTATAAAGACAGTGTAAATACCAATAGCAAGGATAGCCCCTTCCCCGCTGCCTTCTCCTAGTAAAAGCCACAAGGAAATCTAAGATATCATCGCCTTCTGGAATGTGATGGAATTAATTTACCTTAATTGTGTTGAATCATTGGATGTGTTTCTCTCCAGGAAATTTCAAGTAAAGGCTTAGCAGAATGCACTACATTTTTTAAAAAATCCCTCTTGTTTCTAAAGCAAAAGAGTTATGTTTCATTTGCACACTTATTTTTAGATATTACATTTGGTCTCAGTTCAGGACCCTGTGCTAAGATGATGAAGAAGATCACTTTAAATTGAATTATACTGTAGTGTTAAAGTGTGTGAAATTGCTTTACAAGTGAAGTGTATTAGCTGTGCCACTTCAACATTTGTTGTTCTGGACTAAAACCTTCAACAAAATGTTAATTTTAGGAGAGGAGATACAGTTATTCCCATTTGGGTATTTCTGTGGATTAATATCGGAGTGTCATTTTCAAGAATGCTCCTTCCAGGGAAGTATTTGCTGGTCAGTTTTCATGTAAGAGAAAAGAGCAGTAGTATCCCAGGCACAATGTGCCACTAGAGCTGTAGATCTAAGCAACACCTGGTTGTCGTCATCCTCTGAACTGAACATGTTTGAGGATTTCTGATATAAATTCTCCAGAAACTGAATTCTAGACTGTTTCAGCTCAGAAGTGCAAATGGTCATGAAAACCAACAATTTTTTCAGCCACTGTATCTCAAATACAGCCTACAGCTAAAAGTGGATTTTAATGGTCCAAATGTTCAAAAGCTGCTGCTGCATCCCACTGACAGGCAGTAGCAGTGAGATGCACTAACCCAATTGCTCATGATTGCGTTAACACACCTTTTATCTTCATATCTCTTTTTGGTATTGTGCAGCTTCTTTGAAACAAAATTAATAGGTTGAAAAAAATGGCCAGAGGCAACAGTCTCTGCTGCCACTTGACAGTTCCCAAATGAAAGTTTTTAAAAGGACATCTCACATCCTCTGTATTTTTCCATGGCCTGCAGAAGAGTGAGTTGTGATTAAAGTGAAAAGTACAAGTGTTCAGAGGAAGCACCCACAAGGAAGGGAAGTAGCATGTTGTGAAGCCCGTGACTCTTCATCAAAGTAGTTGGGGTGCCTGTTGATAGAAGTGCTAGTTTAGCAGCATTGTCAGTTTGTGGTGACATCTCAAGATTCTGAAAGCTTTGTGTGAAGCACCCAGAATGATGTTGGTACATGACAATTTCAGGTCAGACTTGCAGGGCTTTTTTAAAATACTTGTGCAGCCCTCGTGATTGTAGAGTGAGGCTGAAATGTGGGAGTTGAACGTGTCCTAAAAGGAAAAATTGAACGAGGCTCTTAGGATAATTTTGGCTGCAAGGAACCCTGAAGGTGTCCTGAGTCCAACCTCCTGCTCAAAGCAGGTCAGCAATGAGCTCAAACCAGGTTGCTCAGGGCTGCATCCAGATGGATGAAGCCTGTGCAACCTTTCTAGTTCTTGTCTCCCAAAGTAATTCTTTGATAAAATCTCATTACTGAACCAGTATCATTGAGATTTGGACCTCATTCTAGCACACTTAAGTTTGTGAATTCCCTTAGCCATCTGTTGGAGCTTACTGCTAGCTTGAGGATTCAGTACTATGAGATCACTCCATTGTATTTGTTTTTCATTTAAATACTAATAACTGGTTTCAACTACACAGCAAAAAAAGGTGGATTACTTATCCATGATGTTTGACAGAGAAACTGATGAGGGAGGCCATAATTAGGTTTCATTGGCGTTTTATGAAAATGAATCTCGTAAATTAATTTTTCAGTGGTTCTTAGTCTCTTTTGCATATTAAACAGAAAAAAGCTTCTGAATGAATGCCTCTGTTTTTCCACCATCTCATTAGGATGTCTCTCTCCTCAACATGTGCAGGAGTTTAATTAGGTGCATTTGCCAATATGGAGATTAGAGAGGAAGCCCTTTTTCCAGGCCATTGCACTCATCAGAGTTGTGGCCAGAATTTGGTTTCTGTGGGCCCTGAATGAGTTATATCTGGAAGAGGAGAGAACTGCAGTTCTGCTTTCTGGCTCTCTGGGATTCCTCCCCAGAGGAAGAGCTGGCCGCACTCACTGCGCAGGTGATGGACTGTTTACGTCAGGGGCTGCATCTGTTGAGAAGGTTCTCTCCTCTCCTGTAACCTGAGCAGAGACTTTTGCTTTTCTGTTCCTTTCTTCATAATGAATTCAGGGAAAACTCTCCTAGAGAAAGATTTCAAGTAAATCACAGAAGATTATATAGGCTGTTCAAATAGAATTATTTTTCTAGAATAGCTTCTTTCTTTTCCTGATATTCTGCATTCACTCCAAAAAAATAGCATGCTTTAAAAGTCTTCAGTGGCACACTTTGACAGCCTAGAATAGGCAGGCCAAGTTGTTTATTTAGTACTTGTCAGGAGGACAATCTGAACTCTAAAGTCTCTTCTATATAGCTGATCTCATATTAAAGCTGTGGCTTGTCTTGCCCACACCCTGGGTGAAAAAGCTCCCTCTGCTACTGTTTTGTTTCTGACTTAAGTGGGTTGGATTTCACTTTGGATGCTGAAGTGTGCTAACCCATCCTATTTTTGAAAGATGCCCTTTTTCTGCATGAAGAGGGGGGCTTCTCTCTCTTCCTTAAAAATAATCCTCATTTCTGCTGTGGGATGAAGTCAGCCATGGCTATCTTTAAACTCAGCGGCATCATGTAGCAAATGGTCAGCTAAATTTAAAACTCTTTTTTTTGGCATGAAATCCAGCAGAAGTATTTGTAAGATAAAAATGCAGTTATGGTTAATTTAATTTTTCTCCTGCAAACTAGGACACAAGTTCATGATTGAAATCTTTATTTTTAGACGACAGCATTTGAGTACTTCTGTTCATAGTTGAATAAATGGCTTGTAGTAATAAATGAAAGTGACTTATTCAATAGAAGTTGACTCTAGATCACCAATCTCCCTTGAATTTGTTGCTGATTTTAAACGGTTATTCAGCCCACGTTTATCACAAGCTGTCAGCTGTTGGGAAAGATGGCATCTCCTGTTAGGAAAAAGCTAACAGTAAGAAAAAGGTTTTAGAGGCCAGTTCAGCATTTGCAGCATTTAATATTATACCCAAGCAGCTTGGCATTTAATTTTCATGAAGGACATAGCATTAACTGATGTAGTTTTCACAATATGTTATTTTGTGTAAAATAGTGGTAAAGTAGGCATAGTTATGTGAGACTATCAATTGTCAGCTTCATGTTCAGGAAAGCAAACAATAATAAAAGCAGATAGTACAGGATTTTTGCACTGAGAGTCAAGAAGTATTTGGGGGTGGGATTTAGTTCACCTAACTTAAATGTCTTGGAATTAAAAGTTTAGCTAGTGTAAGATAATCAGGCTTTTTCAATAGGTACTGGGAGAGGAGAATGAGAGGAGTGAAGGAGATTTCTCCAGAGGTTCATTGTCCTAAGTTATTGTTTCCTTCTCCATTAATTGCAGAAGAACATTCACTAAGAAGTTTGGAGGAGATGCCAAATTGTCAAACAACTAAACACTGTCATTTTGTCCCATTTAATGGACTGTTTTCCATTTTCTGAGCAGCCCAGTGAAAGCCTTCCTCAAGATCTGAGCTGGTATGGTTGCATCAACCGTATTTTAGGTCTCTTTGTAAGTCCCCATGGGAGCAGTAACTGTAGAGGACCAGACCAGACAAGGAGTTTGTTTATGAAAAGTCCATTAATGAGAGTTTTTATCCTTTTCCTGTGCAGTATTGTGTATGGACCGATGGTTTGAACGCCCTCCTTGGGAAGGATATGTTGAGTGACCTAACACGGAACGACCTGGACACGCTGCTCAGCATGGAGATCAAGCTACGCCTCCTTGACTTGGAAAATATACAAATCCCAGATGCTCCCCCACCTATCCCAAAGGAGCCCAGCAACTACGACTTTGTTTATGACTGTAACTGAGGCAGTCACTGAAACTTGCTCTGAAACTGGAAATACATTATAACTGGAGAGATATTAAAAAAAAAAAAGAGAAGAGTGTGAGGAAAAAAAGAAACCCACTTTTGCACCTTGTATTTTGGCTTTGGGGAGGGATGTAGAAACACTTGCATTCCTCCCTGTTCCCTGCATCCCTTCCTTCCCCATTCCCATCTTCCCCATTGCTCATCCAAATCCACATTGCTTTAATTAACTTGTAATTGCAGGCCATTGGCCTTGCTTAAGGCAAAGACTGCCACTAAGAAGCAACCCTCCTGAGGACTTTTTTTACATTTTTAATACTGGAATAGACATTCTTAACTAAAGGACGTTGTTATCAAACTGCATGCCTGTGAAACCCACTTGGCAGGGCAGAGGCTTTAACTGGAAGG
This sequence comes from Zonotrichia leucophrys gambelii, assembly GCF_028769735.1. Classification (NCBI taxonomy): domain Eukaryota; kingdom Metazoa; phylum Chordata; class Aves; order Passeriformes; family Passerellidae; genus Zonotrichia; species Zonotrichia leucophrys. Next base: position 48,336,022 of record NC_088171.1, on the reverse strand, counting down.
AGGAGGGAGGTAGGGAGCAAAAGCAGCTACTGTAAGCAGAAGATTTCCCCAGACACTCACAAGAGTCTGCTCACCACTGAATCCATTGTGATGATGAAATTGGTTAACTGCTTCCCAGTGCTTGCACCATCCGTCACTGCCATCATTCTCTCCACCGTCATCTCAGCTCTTGCCTCCAGCCTTCACCCAACCGATCGGCTCCCAGGATGGAAACTCTGCAGGTTTTTGCTGTACCATACGCTGCAATGCTGCAACAGCTTTTAACTTCTTTTCCTCCCAGCTCTTACGATAGCCCCACACTAGCAGATCACTCGCACAAACCGTGTATGAAGCCACTAGTGTGTCCCATTCCTGTAGCGTTCCCTGAGCCTCAATTGCCTCCGAAATTGGCTTGTTGCTATTTGAAGTGATTTTCATTTCCTTGGTCCAAAGTTCAACAGTAATTTTCACAAATTAATTACAACTGCCAAACATCCAGGTTTACATCATTGTCATTGCTACAGTGTTAGAAATTTGCAAGGGATTTTTTTTGTACGGGTTCTAATTTTTTATTTTATTTTGCCAAACAAATATATTTAATGAAAACTAATTTCATTGTGAGTACTTTTGGGGAACAATATTTTTACTTAATTTCCATTTGGAACATTTGCCCTGAAGGGAAAATAACACTGTTCCCTTCAACTTCACTGTTGAATAAAAATCTGAGTTGTGATGATTCCTGAGACTTTGTTTTTCTTCTGAAGTTGTCTTTTATTCCTTATGGTTCCTAGGAATTCTGAACTCTTTAGTAAAAAGAGGAGTGGGAAGACTTTTCTTATCTGCATCTGATTTAACTTACTTGTTTGTTAGTGGTGACAAGGATGAAATGCATCCAGAGATCTCCATTGCCATGGTTACATGAGCCTTCCTGTGAGAAGGGCCCTTGTGAAATCCAAAATCCAAGCATACTGATGTGCTCACGGTCAGTTCAAGGCTGCTGCCTTTCCTGTGTTTTGCTGGGGCAGCTGTTTTTTTGCTGTATTTCCATTTTCTCCATTGAGAGTGTTTATGGCTGCAGCAAATTGGTATTAGGAAGGTTTGAGCTTTGCAGGATGGATTCCCTCTATCCTCATGGTTTTTTCTAGGTATTTCACTAAGTTCAATTGCAAAAGTCTGAGTGTAGAGGAACCTGCCAGCTCTTTTCCTCCCACTGCACATGCTGAAGACAGATGTTTATCAGTGTAAGTTTCTTTCCTGCTCAGACCCAGCTGAAAAAGCTGGTAAAGGGGTTTTATCAGAACTTGTGCTAGTGAGAAACCCAGAAGCTGGTTCCAGTTCTGACAGTCATAGAAGTTCTCAGCTGAGGTGGCCTTTGCTCCATCCAGATGGCTCTGGGGAAAACATCCTGACTGGCCTCACACCAGTAGAGGAGAGAATTGATGTCCTGCAGGTGCAAAAAAAGGAAGATAATGAGAACATTGTGTGAATGCAAGCATCAAAGTCTCAAGGAAGGTGCCTTCTTGAAGCTGTGCGGTATTTTATGAATGCCCTAATGTACCAGAAGATATATAAGATAAGTTGGTTTTAGTGGTAATGGATGATAAAGTAAGTTAATAAGAGAGACTGAGTTAAACTCTGGAGGGAGAAGTTGTGGTGAAGTGGGGCCTCAGAAGAAGTTTGGTCTTAATGAGAACAGAGAAGTACAACATGAGTTGTGGGAGTTTGAGATGGTTTATTCTCCAGAGCTTTCTCAGACTATAGCAAAGGTAGTCATGGTCAGGAAATAATAGAAGCAAAGGCACTGCCTGCCTCAGGGGATTTTTAAGGGGTCCCAGGGGCAAGGGATGGAGGAAGGAACATGTTTCTCTACCAGATGCTGATGTTGCCTCTTAACTTCATGCAGATAGAACTTGGAGCAGAACGGAGAGCTTGAGTTGTTTTAATTACCCTGACCCAGCTGGATTGGCTTTTTACTTACAGATTTCATACTTGGTGCTTCAGATGGGTATTGCTCTGTTGGCAAAAGAAACACCTTTCACTCCTAAGCTGTAAGAGCCAAACACGCTGCCAGCTCAGCAGCACTCCAGTGCTGTGGTCTCAGCAGGCAGGCATCTGTGTGAAAATCAGAGAGGAGCAAACAAAACCCCTTCTCCAGGGGGCAGCCTGAGCGGGAGATAAAGGTTAGACTTGCCTTCTCCACTAAGGTGAGTGCCCTTAATTCCACCCCAAGAGCCATGGGGACTGGTGGGAGTAGAGCTGGCAACCCAGCCCTCTGTTTTTACCAACAGCTTGTGCCCATCCACACGACACTGAGGCACACCAACACCACTCAGGCAGTGTGGGGCCCTGGAGCATGAACAGCTGGGAGCCCTCTCCTTCCACAGCAGGTGCCACAGCCCCTCTGTCCTGCCCTGGGACCGCACAGGGTGGGTGCAGCCTGACCAGGGGCATCCAGGGCCAGATGGATACCACAGCACTGCTGTGTGGCTCTGTCTCACTGCTTCCCGCAGCCCTACTTTGCAGGATCCCCAGCTCCCCACATGGCCTGGCTCTTTGTAGGGGTTATGCACAGTGTGGGATGGTCACATGAGCAGGAATGCCAAATTTGTATCCACCACCCTGCCATAAGAAAGAAGAGGCTCGAGAGATGCGTTGGCGTAATAGCCCTTCCAGCTATTTTAGCAGCACTCCCACAGCAACTTGCAAGGCTGTGGTGCAAAAGAAGAATCCTGCCTTCGGTTTTTGGAGCTGTCATACAGGCTCACTTTGTCATTATGAAATTTAAAACAAAAAAAAAAAAAGTTAAATGATGAAGAAATATCCCGCTGCTTCCCATTCTTTAAAAAAAAAGAAATTGAGGATGAAAATGGCAAATTCATTTGCTCATGCTGTTGTGTTCCGGAAAAGCTTTTAAATCATCACATTCAAGGAGATGCAGCAGGAAAAAGAACTGCTATTGAAGTTTCTTGTATAATTTCAAAACATTAAGTGGGTAATTGCTTGTAAAAGCCATAAAGGGGAGAGAGAACAAAAAAAAAAATCAGTCTAATTTTAGCTACTGTTTTGGAAATGACTTTGCTTTTGAAAGTTAATATATTCTTTTACCAGAAAACTTGAATCAAGTAAAATACGTATCTTCTTAAGTCAACTGCTTGCTCTACTTGTAAGGACAAGGAGAAGAGCAGCAATTCTAACTAATCCTGTACAAAGCAAGCTATGTGTCAGAGAAACAGGGCTTTTCTTACCATTTTTTCAGAAGCCTTTCTTTTTTCAGTATGGAGAACTATTTCATGAAACCTTTCATAAAGAAATAACATCCTCATGCCAAGAGGCAGGTAGGTGCTGACTCTCACTTGGGTTGCAAAATGACAGTGCAAGATCCTGATTACTTCATTTGTGAAATCCTCTTGTGTCTTCACTCCCTACCCAGAATTGCATTCTTCTTGCCTGGGGTGTTTGTCATCAATGTCACATCAATGAGAATGTGAAGGCTTGCATGGAAACCTGGTGGGACCCACTGCCCAGAATCTCTGTCTTCTCTGGAAGACAGCTGAAATGCAAGGGAGTGTTACAGGGTTTGCAAGGGTTTTTCAGGGTGAAGAGAGAGACAAGAACGTTGACCTCATGTTCAGAAGGCTTGATTTATTATTTTATGCTATATATTACATTATAACTATACTAAAAAGAAATAGAGAGAAAGTTATCAGAATGCTAGCTAAGCTAAGAATAGAAAAAGAATGAAATAACAAAGTTCTGTGTCCAGGCAGAAAGCAAGAACAGCTCTGCCGTGAGTGGTCAGTAAATCCAGACATCCACAGGAGACCAATCACGGATCCACCTGTTGCATTCCACAGCAGCAGATAACCATTGTTTACACTTTGTTGCTGAGGCCACAGCTTCTCAGAAAGGGGAAAAATCTTAAAGAAAGGATTTTTCACAAAAGATGTCTGTGACAAGGGAGCCCTGCATCCCCTCAGCAACCCTGTAGGCCACCAGCTGCAATCCCACAGCCTCTGGCCAGCTCTCAAAAGAGGGAGGGATGAAAGAAAAAAGAAACACACTCCTGTCAGGAGAAGAGGGAGAGAGGAGCATGGACATGAAATGCCCCTGATTGCATCTGCCCTTTGGTTGTTTTTTGTTACATTGGACTCAGGTGCCTCTAATGCATCCAGCTCTGTAGTGATTCAAGCTGCTAATCCTGAGCAATAACCAGCAAGGAAGATGCTGGGAGCAGGAGGACACTCTTTTACTGCCACATCCCCCCTGCTCTCTGTTTTGTTGCTGCTTCACTGACAAGCAAATAGAATTAGCTTCACTGTCATGTGAAAGTCGTTCATCTGAGGGGTACAATAAGATTAGTGTGAGATTTTACTCCCTTCTTGCTCCATTCTTCTTCAGAGTTAAGAAAAGATTATAAATCCGGCCCTTATTGACCTGGGGATGTCTTAGCTGTCTGGAATACCAAGTGTATGAGCCCTTCCCTTAGAGCATCCCCAGGGAAGTAAAGGTAAAATCCCTGCAAACTCTGGAGAGCATTCATAGGACAGAGTTTTTGTCACACTGCTGGCTGAGCTGTCATTGCTTTCCCCACAGCTGGATAAATCAGGATGAGATTTGCTCAGTGCTCCCTCCCTCCCTAGATGATAATTATATTTGAATAATAAACAGCCACACAGCTTTAGCAAATTCCCTGATTAACAAAGTACTTACCTATGCAGCAAAAGATGCTTGATTTCAGTTTGATAAACAGGCACCTAAATTTAGGTAAGTGTTCATGGACCAAGCTAGATCAGGGCCTGTGTAAGCAGGAAGGCAATTTTACCTATTACTGAGACTTTGCTATATGCTCAGAGGCTATGCAAATAATGACTTTTCTGTCTGCTGTGTAATTGGATTGTGTACCTCTGGTCACTGCAAGAGACTGAACAGGATGCTGTCTGATTATTCCACATCACTCCAGCTGCTTCATGCATCTTTGGGACTTAAAACAGCAGTTAAAGAATTGAAACAGGAACACTTTCTGGATGAAATCAGGCTGAAACTTGAGAGGAGAGTGACATTAAAAGCACAAGCTGTTTTAGGGCAAGACTAGGCATAAAATGGATATTGGGAGAGCCATGAATTTTGATAGTAAGGTGATTTCAGAGTGCTGAGTCAGGGAGTGCTGTCCTGCAGCAGCCTCCTGAGGGCAAGGTTAAAAAGTACAGGAGACCATTTCAAACTCATTTAATGGCATATATTTACTCTTTATTTTCACTTCTTGCTTGTGAAGCTTCAAGGGAGACCTTGAACATCACTGAAGAGCAGAGCTGGTGATGCTTAGCTTGCAGGGCAAAGGAAACAGCTCAAAAGCCATCCCTCTCCAAGTAGAGAGGCTGGTGTTGGAAGTAGAAGAGTTTTCTGAACTGATGTGTTTTTCTAACAGAGAGTTTCTCAGTTTTACTGTAGGCACCTCAGTGGAGGTACTGTGTGGAGAACAGCAGCTGTTGTGGTTTTATTGTCTCTTGGAAGAGCCAAACAAGCCTTTTCATGTTGGGAGGCTCTTGCAAACCCTCTCTCATTCTATTTGCCTCTTGTTCGTAGATATTTCCTATAAGATGTGACCTGTGGGACAGCCACAAAGCTGGCAACCCAGTGCTGTGTGCTCCAAGCAGGATGCTGGCCTATAGTTTCTGCCCAGGGAGGGTATGGCCACAAGACAGCAGTGCACGTAGAGGAGGGGAGGGAAAAGAGATGCTTAATAGAATTTTGCCAAGGGATGAAGCCAAGAGCAGGCCTTCTTTCCTGTGACATTTAAGAATCTGTCTTGAATGACTTTATTTCAGTTGTCATTAGAGGATTCTGCAGCCTGAACGAGTGCCACAGTTAAATTTTCCCTTGATGAAACCTCATGAGTCTAATTTTAATCTTGTCAGCAACATGGTGTTCAGCTTAAACTGATTATGTTTTGGGATTCCTCTTGGTTATCATGAGGGAGAGGGAGGCTGGCTGTCTTTTGTTTAATAAGAGGCAGCATTTTTTTCTGAGGTATGTCTGTATCTTCTTGGTTTCTCTTGAAATGCCTCAGGTTTAATATCCCCTTCCCAACCATCTTCCCCCAGGGACAAATGCACCCTGGAGATCTTTGCTGTCCCACCAGCAGGCCGTGCTCATGTGGGAGGCTGAGCCTGTGGGACTTCATTCCCTGCCAATTAACAAGGGAGTTTGTATTGTCATTGTAGTTTTGGAAGAAGTCAGGAGCAGCCATGGAGGAATTTGCCTGGCTTCAAAGCAAGTTTTCTATATATCATCTTCAAATGAGGACAGTGGGGATGCGGGCACAGTACATTGTGCAAAGCTGCCGACTGCTTGCCTCGTTCCCAGAGGAAAATGGCTCATCCACAGGGTTTTCCCAGGGCATAGCTTCCCTCTTCCCCCCCATCAAGCAGCAGAAGCCTGGTGCATTTGAAAAGGCTTGGAGATGTGAGCAGAGAAACATGTGAAAGGTTTCTTTGCCAGGAGTATGACATTTAAAGAGCACCAGTAGAATTATTTTGGGTGTCAGTCTCTGACATTCCTCAAAGCCCTGGGTTCCCCTTCCTGTCCCCAGCCCAGGGGACATGCAGTGATACCTTACACAAGGTATATATTACCCTCTTGTTTATCCCAAATAGTCAAAGTACAATCCAGCCAAGCTGGTTTCCACATAAACCTTCATCTCACACTCTTGGTTCTCTTCATTCCAGCACGGTCTGAGGTCCATTGAAACCTGAGTTGTTAAAATGGGCTGGTGTGCAGGTGGCTTCTCCAGCTTCTCATTAGGTTGTTTTCAGCCACAGATTTTCCTTCAGTGAGGACATTTACAGAGTCCTCAACAGAACTCTTCATAAAACCACTGCTGAGCCTCCAGCTTCTCATGAAATCTGGCAGCTCTCAGGTGGATGCATGCACACAAACATGCATAGGCACACAAAGGAGGTAAGTGCCTCAGTTTCCTTTCCCCAGGAAACAAGCCTGAAATAAGCTCATTTACAGCGTGGCAGTGTTGGATGTTCCAGGAGGCAGCATCCAGGTGAGAGGGGATGGAGAATATCAGAGCTGATGGCAGCTGGCATGTTTGTTTTGGCATGGGGCTGGATAGGATGTGAGGAGGGGAGGTTGGTGCAACATGAATAACCAGCCAGCTCTCCACCAAAAATATTGTATACCTGAATCCATGCTCAGCCAAAAGATGATGGGAGGATAGCAACCTTATTTTAGATTTTGAATGTTATTATTATTTTGAACCATGGCTATTATGCCTTGTGGAAATGCCCTGTTTAAATGGGTGAGCTGCATCACTGTGTTTTCATCACCTTGAGTCCACTGGAAGAAGCAGCACAGTGCCAGTGTGGGTGCTCCACCCAGCAGAAGGGCAAGGGGAGCACTGGGGTAATGCTGAGCTGGCCAGGAAAGTGGCAGTGGGTTTGTTGGAAAATGCCGCTGAAGGAAGATTTAACACACACAAAAACTGTGTGAATTTAGCTGAATCACTGATTCAGCTCTTCAGTTGTTTGTAAGAAAAGTAAGAAAAACTGAGAAGCTCAAGTGACTGAAATTTCCTGCTCAGCTACTTTTGGAGTGTCCCAACTGGGTCAAGGTTCTTCTGAAAATAATTAGTATTTCAGAGCCCTTTTTCATTTCTAAGATTTAAAGTGCCATTAAAAGTTGGAATCAAAATGTTAATTTTTATTTCTTCACTTTTTATTAGAAGTTGGGTTTTTTTTTTTTCCCAAGTCAATCTGCAGCATTCTTGATACCCTCCTTTGATCAGAAATTCTGGCCTTGGTGCAGCTCCAGAACCTCCATCACCAAACTTGCATGGCCTGAGGAAAACCATCCCACTTGGCTTTGTAAGTAATTCATGGCAGAAAGGGATACAGAACAGCTCCATCAATTCATACAGAATGAATGGCAGTATTTTCACCTAAACACATTTCTAATATGAAAACAGCAGTCCAAGCCCCTGACTATTGTAGCATACACAGGACTAGTTGCAGCCATGAATCAAAGCAAATCAAAGGAAAAAAAAAAACAGGAAAGCAAGTAGCAATTGCCTTCATTGATTTGATTCGATTTTAATCAAACCCAAGTCACTTTTAAATTTCCAGAATTGAGGAGGCTACACAGCAATGGGCTTCTGAAGACATATTCTTGAATTAAGCTTATTAGTCAAGTGACTATTACATGTTCCTTCAAATCACCCAGTCTGGAAGGAAAAAAAATAAAAAATAAAGCATTGTGGATTTAATCAATTTGTTCATGCAGAGCAAAGAAATTAAGCACAGCCAGCAGCAGCACTGTGGTCAGCCTGGACCTGGGCACAGGTTCCCTGCAGGCAGTCGTGTCTGCCCCAGGATGGGCATCAATAGCCTGAACTGCCAGGCAAGCCCTTGGCAGCAGGGAATTGTCACCTGCAGTTTTCGAGCACTTCCCACTGTGCAGCTTCCCAGAGGTTTGCACAATGACAGGCAAGCCTGTCAAGCAGGCAGGAGGTGTAGCAGGAGCACTGCCTTCTTCTCACGGTTTGATGAGTCTTGATAGACCCTCGATGCTGAGTTTTGCAGGGACTGAGCAGGGGGCTGCTCCAGCACCTCTGCAGGGTCTTTCAAAACTCATCTTCCCAATCAGAGGCACTGGCAGGTATTTTGGCATGATGCCTTGCAGGAGAGGTGCTCCAGATGAGACAGTCTCCATGGCTTTGCACCCTCTGCCTAGCATGCAAATTCCTCCTTGAGGGCTGAAAAAAGTGGCTTTGCCTTTTGGGAGCCATCTCCAGGCACTTGATGGCTCCCCAGTGGTGCTGGTGAGTGGGGAAGCTCTCTAGGAAAGTCATCTTGGGGGAGCAAGCAGTTCCTGATGTTGCCAGCATCCCTATGGTGTGGGAGCTCTTCACACCCCATGCCAGGTGCAGGAGATTAAAGGTGGCTCCTTTGCATCCCATCATTGCTGGATGGGGCTGAAGCTGTGCTGTCCACACTGCGAAGAGAAGGAAGGCATGTCTGGAATTGCTTGGTTGGCCAAGTTTCTGATGGCAATGAGTACCTTAGTGCTACTGACACCACCTTGTCTTCCTAACAGCAAATCAGGGCACCCAAAGTGCTGTAGGAGCACAATTTTATGCTATGTACTGAAAAAGAAAAATATTATGGTATGGTAAGAGGAGAACTTTTAGATGTTCCTCATTTATTAATGGATTCATAATTCTCTTGCTGACAGATTAGTGCATTAAAAAGGTGTTTTGCAGCATCTTGAACATGCTAGTGAAAGCCCATTTCCATTGGCCCCCTTTATAGTTTTCCAGCTTCTGAAGCCTACCACAGACTCCTGTGAGCAGCCATCCCTATCTCCCAGGGTTGTTTGGTAATGTTCTGTGTCTTTTTCCAGCACACACAATCTCTTTTTGGGAGATAGGTAAGCTTATCTTCAAGAAAAGACCTGCATTAGTAAGGTAAGAGAAGATTGGATTCTACTATTGGAAAGAAGATAATTAATATTCATCTCTGAAAGACAGAGGTGGATGTGAGGATGATAAAACTGGTGTGCAAGACTGGAGAAACTGGTGCTGAATAACTCATGAAGAGAATCCTGGGATTTAGTAATGACATTGGGAAATTTAATTTCTTGCATGAACCGTTCCCTGCAAACAGAGAATAAGGTCCCATCAATTCCCTCTGGTATGAGCACAAAGAATAGCTCCCAGCAGTCTGTCAGACTTGGGACAAATGCAGGATTAATATTGTGGTTTGTGTTGGCCTGTGCCATGCCTTCCTCATTGTCCCCTGAACCTCCAGGGGATGGGAATGTCTTATTAATTAATTCTCTTAATTCAAGCACCTGTGACTGATTTATACTCATTCTAGGGTCTGATCCTGCAGGGCAAGAGCTGACTTTGGTGAGGTGCACTGCTTTCCAAATCCCCAGCAGAGGAAAATTACTGGATTTTATGCTGAAACAGAAGCAGCGAGAGTATTTGGAAAACCTCTGCTGGCTTTTCCCCAGCGTAGCTAAGGCATGGCATTTGTTACTCATTGGTGCTACAGACTCACAACTCAGCCAAAATTCACCTTCTAGGGATGTATGGTTGCTTGGTTTCATCCACGGGTGACAGCATGATCTGGAAGAAGAGGGGAGAAAATTAAGTCAGGAGGAGAAGGGGATTTTGCTGTTCAAGGAGGCAGGGGATGAATCATCCTTCTCACAGAGATGTGGTCTTTTGCCAAAGGCTTCAGCTGGTCCCCACCAGCTCTTTCAGCTTGGTGTGCTCTGTCCTCAGCTCTGCTGCAGTGGCCAGCCTGCTTCTAATGCAGGAAACAGTTTGTCCTGGGAACAGTCCTAGCAAGGACATGCATGCCCACATCAAGGGCAGGCTGACATTGTGGTCTCGTGGCTCTCTTTCAGGTGATACCACAGCACGGGGTTATACCTGGGAAAGTGAGGGGCCACGCAGTGGACACACAAATGGAGCCAGAAGCCAGGGTTTGGTGGTCCCTGGACAGAGAGGTCAGTAGGTGTGATGGATAGGCCATCCAATGGGTCACAACACCTTTCCCACCCGCAGCTGAATCACCAAAGAAATAAATGTACTCAAACAATCGGGCAGTATTTTAAAATGAACATTTACAATAAGCCCTTGTCCTGCTGAGATATTTTTCTTTGGTCAAAGGGAAAAAGAATGTGCTTCCTTTTTTTTTTCCTTTCCCCATAAATGTGATAGAAGAAATGTCTTTCCAGATAGGAGTCTTTTCTGCCAGGAGGTATCTGGTGTGTGTGCACGCATGCATACCCATGGAATTTTCCTTTGAGAAAAAAAACAGACAGTAATTCTGCCTGTCTCACTGCCCATCTCTAAAAATGCTGAAATCAAATATTTATGTTACAGCAGGATTGCTCAGTGGTGTGTCCCAAGTGCTCCAAGCAGAAGTGAGCAGCTTTAAGGAATGGTGGAAGTCTTAGCTCTCTGTGTACTGGGAAAATGAAGCATTTGGGTAAATATAATATATGGCTTCCGTTGGAAAAGTTATTCTCTCTGAGAAATGCCTTATAAGAGAGCTACAATGTGAGGGGAAGCTCTAAACATGTGTGCTCCCAGATGGCTGGAGTGGAAAGGAAGAAAGAACTGCTGAAAAGGCTGAAGACCCACCACTCATGCCCTGAAGGCCACTGTTACCATCTCAGTGACCCCACTATGCCAAGAAGAGCAAAGTACAGAATTAAGGTAAGAATGGAAAGATTCCATGACATACAGATTTTATAGGCTGTGTCATTCAGCAGGTCAAATTTTAATTAAGTCTTGGGTCATGGTATCTCAGCTATTCAGTATTTTAAAATTTGCCAGATCTTTCTGGGAGCACACAGCTGCAAATCATGTTGGTTTATTCCTCCTGTAAGCAAATCCAAAACAGCACCTCAGACAGCCCATATTCGCCTGTGTCCTCCTTTATCTTGCTGAGAGGAAGGGACTGATTCATTTTTACCTGTGTACTGTAATCTCACAACATCAGATAAGCCTTTCTCTCACCACCAGCCTGCTTTCCTGTGGCCTGTGCTCTCACCCTCTGCTCTGGGGGGGTTAAACCACCTTGAGACAGCCTAAATGACAGCTCAGCAGCAGTGTGCAGGAGGCCCCCACACAGCCCACATCTCTAGGGCTCGGGAATGCACCTCTGGCATTGTCTCCTGGGAGCTACAGCTAAGCATGGAGGAGCTGTTGTGGTATAAAGCATCCTCCCTCTTGCAGCCTTGGTAGAATTGCTTGGCATCTTCTGAGGAAAACAGACCCATAGTGCTAAGGGAGCCATTTAGTGAGGTGGATCCTCCTCAGGGATGCTGGGGAGCACCAAAGATGCCAACCCAGGTGTTGAGTACTGGCAAAGTTGGCATTTGGGAGCCCATGGAGCAGCTGGCACTCTTGGTGGGAGCAGATTCAAGTCCCTTTTCTGAAAACACAAGCTGACGCCTGATAAATATGGGCAGAGAGTTTTGGTTAAAAGTTACAGCTTACCTTCATCTGCACTGACTGCAGTTATTTTTGCTAATCATCAAAAGAAACTGGATGTAGGCTTAAAGCAAAGGAATTATCTAGACACATGAATTATGAATTTTGCATCATGAATTATTGCCTAAAATAGTGTGATGCACTAAATACATCTAGGGCAAGTGTTCTTTAGATTTGAAAGACTGGAAAGGACACCAGCTTCAGGGGAAAGAAATAGTTTCTTTCTTTATCCTAAAAAAAAAAAAAAAAAAAAAGAAATAAAATTGGGCAACTTTCCTTTACCTACTTTATACAAATTTTTCCACAGTTATGCTTTTGGGTCTTGGCTGCTCATCTTGAAAGGCTTCCCTGGGATTTGATTTTCAGAAGGTCGGTGGTAAGCATTTGCCAAAACCCATCTGTAATCAGGGAAATGGAGAACTAAAAACTGAGATGGTTACTTTTGGATGGAACAAAACCCAGATGGCTACTTTCGGGCAGAAGCATGACTGTCTGTATCTTTTCTACCTCTTCTTACTTCCCCATTGCTAAATTCCAGAAACTTGCAATGTGGCATCATTAAAATTTCTTAACCAACTTTCATGGTTTCCACACCAGAGCTTTGGGGCAGGGGACATCTTTTCTGGAGGGCACTCAAGGAGTTTGGCTACAGAGGGTGAAAAGGGGAAAAAGTTGAGTAGAAGAAAAACATTGGTGAGCACTAGATACCCCAGATCACTGGGTAGCTGCATAAATCACTTTTTTAGCCTGGCTTGAGGTCTGAGACTTACCCCACTTGGCGTTAACACAGACTCACTGATGGAACATTTTCTTATACACTGTGGCTCACTTCTGCCCCAGCCCAAAAGAAACTTTGGTCTACTACCATTCCATCTCCTAGTACAAAATGGAATTCCCTATCTTGCACATTATCTTTTATCTGGACATTTCCCAACACCACTATCGCTGTATCGCTCGGAGGCAAGATTATTCAGGCTTCCTGCTGGGGATCTGCAGCATCTCTGCTGCACAGAGAGAAGCACACACAGAGACTGCAAAAAGAGCTGTTTCTAGTATGCATGGACTAGATTTGGGCATACTCAGACATACAATTATTATCATTTCTGCTTCCTGAAAATCATTTCTTGGCATCTGATCGTTGCTGAAAGTGACTGTGAAGGTGACGTGTTGCTTGTGTTAAATTCAGAGCTTGGAGATCTCCAGAACATACCTGTTCTCTGCTCTGTGTGATGGGGATCTGGTGAAAAATGAGAGACTTACTAATGGGGTGCCTGTCTGCCACCTTTTCATGAGACTGAGAGAGCTGCATTTGTTGTTTGGTCCCCAAAATGCATTTCCACTTACTCATTCTTCCAGAAGTGATAAAGAGGTACCCTTTTCCTTCAGGAGGTGCAGTTTGGGGGGTGAAAGTCATTCAGTCCCTACTTTGTTATCTTCCATGCATAGTGTTAGAACAAGATGTTTACTCAGATATTTCATTTTGAGAAAATACTCCAGTGAGGGGAAGGAGTTTTATTGGAGGTTATTTAACACCCTCAAGCTTTGTTGCTAATTTATGTTGGTAGCTTTAAATATAACTGAGTATTTAGCTGAAGCTAAATGAATGGTGGCAAAAAAGTTACAGGGAGAAAAAAAACACAAATACTCCAGTGTTAATTTGTTTTCTAAGCCAGGAAGATGGAGAAGATACTACTTCTGTGTCACACTCCAGTAAAACCCTGGGTAACATTCCTGAGTCCTCTTCTTTCTTTTTATAATTTGGTTGTACAGTATAGTAGCAGTCCCAGTAAAATATCTGTATTCTATTTGAATATCTGTATATAGGCCTTGCCCTGATAAGCCCCGGTTGTTTTTGATGGGCTGCAGCTGTGATGTCCTTAATTGGGCGGCAGCTGTAGCTAGTGAAGATAACTGTGATAAAAGGGGGTGGGCTTGGCCACTCAGGGAGAGCTTGGAAGGAGTCCTGACTAAGAAGCAGCAACAAGCAGAAGCAGTATAAGTCTGTGCTGTGAAGAACTGCCCCGGAGAAATATCACCAAGAAGGTATGAGACTCTAGAAATATGATTGCAGCAGTATAGGCCTTTAGAAATATGAATACGACAGTACAGCATTCACTCTGTTATTTAGGCAAAGAAAAAAGAATTCCTGGTGTGGTGTCCAGCAGCTTAATTTAAATACAAAATTTAAAGAAAAATTTAAAAGGAAAAAGGGTCAGGAAAGCCTGAACCATACTTTTTCATGGCTGTGGACATTCCAGTGCAGAAAAAGGAGGTTGGTCCAGCATCACCAGGCTTGGAATCCTTCATCAGGGAATACAGATAGATTTGCAAGGCAGAAGATTGCCTGCTCATTTTTTCTGAACAATTTAGTTGGGCAGATTTTGCTAAAGCCTATGCCTATACCCCTCATATTTAAATAACCTTGTACTGAGCATATATCAGGGTTTGAAAAGGATTCAATAACTCATTGAAATATATTACAGCTCTTCTTTATGCATCCAGAGCAAGAGCAGAAAGACGTCAGAAAGGTATTATAAGAGAGTGAACATTTATCTGAAATGCTATTTATATTTCATTGAATTGGCTGAAAAGGACTGTGGAAGGCCAATAATGAGTGAGGGAGGCAGGCAGCCATCCCACTGTGCGTGAAGGATGGTGTCTTGATGGATGATTTAATGACTCCAACGTGTGTGGAGGGGCCAGAGACCAGGCAGCTGACCAGGCAGAAATGTTCTGTGTTTAAGGCACAGCTTGAGTGGGGGAAGAAGAGTGATGCAGTGCCTGCTTTCCCCCTCACTAACAGTTTGATGGTCCTTGTGCTGCTGGTTTTGATTCTCATGGGGCCATTCCTCATTGTGAAGGCAGAAGTCATGCCTGCCTTCTCCAGGTTCAAGTCTCTTCTGGGATGAATTAATGCGTCAGATTTGCATCAGGCCCCAGCTGCTCACCTTTCTGCATCCCTCAAGAAGGGGCCTGAACAAATGCTGCTGTGTTTGACAAAGTATTTTCTCTAATACCCTAATTTCTGGAATGGGACAGAAAAGAAATGAAAATACAGCTCTGAATCTGAAGCTAGAGGAAAGAGGTAAATCTGTGGGATGCCCAGACAGGGTAAGGAAGCAGAAAAGATGAAAGGTGCTCTGAATAGAGAGCCATTTTGGAGAGGCATGTGTCTGCTTTATGGTGAGGTGGCTATGAATAGTGGTAGATAAATACAGCTGCCCTTGTCATCTTCTTGTATATACGCGAGTCTAAACCATCAATGTTGGATATCAGCATAAAATCTAACGCAAGTGAAAAGACAGACAAGTGCAAACAAACCCTCCATGAATTTTCAGCAACAGGGCTAGGCAAATTGTGACAGAAGAAGTTTAAACTGAGTATTAGGAAAAATTTCTTCATGGAAAAGGTTGTCAAGCATTGGAACAGGCTGCCCAGGGAAGCAGCTGAGTCACCATCCCTCGAGGTATTTAAAAGATGTGTAGATGTGGTGCGTAGGGACATGGTTTAGTGGTGGATTTGGCAGCACTGGGGTAACAGTCGGACTTCATTATCTTAAAGGTCTTTTCCGATCTAAATGATTCTATGATCTGAAGGGTGAAATGTTAAGGGATGACCTCATGCCTGACTCTGGCTTGTCTGTATAAGACTAGATTACCAGTGCAGTCTTTACTGACTGCTACATCACCCTCATCTTCTTGAATTAGAGGAGGTGTATTCCTCCAAGTGCTTTGATTTCTTTTATACAGCTTGACTTCTCTAAAGAGCATGAAGGCTCTGTACATGGCTGGCTGGCCAGAGACTTGCCTAATCAATATTTGAGAAATCAGCCTGCACTGCCTTTTCATATTCACCTATGGATGATGGATACTATTCCTGAAGGGCTATTTTGGAGGGATGTGGTCCAGCACAGCTGCAGGTCATTTATTATCAAAGCAAATCAGTGGAACATCTATTTAAAAAGACCAAAAAAACCACAACATCCCCCACCCTGTTATTGAATGGCAAAGTGCCACCATGGTACATATGTTGTAGAGATCCCATTTCTGAGCACAGAAGTCCCAGTACAAGTCTCGATCAATATGTTTAAATAATCCTGTGAACTTTGGTATGTGCTAAAAATGCCTCCAGTGACATTCAGCACTGTTTCCTAGCCCAAACACTGGGAATAATTATCTTTAATTGGCACCTGTTCTGTGCTGAGATTAAGAGGCTGTTGAGCTGCAGTTCTTTTATTTGCATTACTGGAGGAAAGATCAAATGGAACGAACATATTCAGACATTTATTTTTCTTCTTCTTTGATGTTGTATCGTTTCCCTTTTAAGAGCTTACAACCCGACAACATCTGGGGCAAGCTTTTGCCCTGCCACCTTCCACCACAGCTTCATCAGCACTAAACTGGGAGCCTGATAGGGGGTTGCATTTCTGACAAAACCCAATAGTGCTGCAGAGGTTGATGCAGTAGTCAGGATTTTGGCTTGCCCAGTGGGTTACTAGCTATTTATGGCAAGGCAATAATCACACTGAGTTGGTAATGCTTGGATCTCACTTCTCTGGGATTTAAATGAGTATCCAAACTGCAGGGCAGCAGAGAGTCTGTCCCAGGCTTCCTGACTTGTATTTACAGCTGGCTCTGAGTGACTCACTTATCTAAGGGCTCTAACAAGTTTTTCAGTAATATTGCCACACTCTCTTGCTTCTTAATTGCTAGAGTTGAGGGTTTAGGGTATTTTTGTCTAGATAATAGCAAGAATTATATCTTCTTTAGATTGGAAAAGGCCCACAGCTGTGCCTACCAAACTTGAACTGGAAAATCCATGCTAGTAAGATTACTTCTGGA
This sequence comes from Zonotrichia leucophrys gambelii, assembly GCF_028769735.1. Classification (NCBI taxonomy): domain Eukaryota; kingdom Metazoa; phylum Chordata; class Aves; order Passeriformes; family Passerellidae; genus Zonotrichia; species Zonotrichia leucophrys. The sequence goes on along the minus strand of NC_088171.1, from coordinate 48,319,186 downwards.
TTTGTAAGGTCATCTGCACACAGTAAGAACACCACAGCCAGGTTTGTTTTTCTGCACCAGTATCAAACAACTAAGGAAATGTACTGCATCACCAATAATCATAGAGTCATAGAATAATTTAGTTTGGAAAAAAGCTTCAAGCTATCAACTTTAACTGTTAACCCAGCACTGTCAAGTCCACCACTAAGCCATGTGAATCACTATAGGGCTCCTCTCACAGGCAGTGGTGAGAAATACACTTTGAAGATGCACTTAATCTGATCTCCACTTTGCAAAAAGCCATCTTTTGTAGAAAATCTAAGTCACCCCTGTTGCAGATATCTTTTTATGAAAATCCTTTTCTTGAGATTTTCCTTCCTGAGAAGCTGAGAGGCCTCAGGGACAAAATGTAAACAATGGTTATCTGGCGCTGTGGAGCGCAACAGGTGGGTCTGTGCATTGGTCTCATGTTCTTGTTTGGAATCAATGGCCAATCATAACCCACTGGCTTGGACACAGTGTCCGAGCCACCAACCTTTGTGATCATTCTTTCTTTTCTATTCCTAGCTTAGCTAGCCTTCTGAGAAACCTTTTCTTCTATTCTTTTAGTATAGTTTTAATGTAATATATATCATAAAATAATATATCAAGCCTTCTGAAATATGGAGTCAAAACCTCATCTCTTTCCTCATCTGAAAACCCCTCTGAACACCGTCACACACCCCCTTTTGTCAGCCCTAACAGCCAGATCTTTCCAGAAGTGCACAACCTGCACACAAATGTGCAAGGTGATGTAGCTGTATTTTTCATGGGTTCCCTGTTTGAAAGCCTTAAGAGGTTTGTTCCCACATTTTGTTATCTCCAAACTGAAGTCATGACAGTGATTTACATTTCTAAGAGTTCAGATATCAACCCCCTTGCAAGCTGGGACAATTAATTCCATTACAGGTGGCAGAATAAAGGATAATCATCTCAGCTATAGCATGGCAATAACTTGGAACAAATTTTTGGATATGAGTGTAAGAAAATACCGGTTTAAATGCTTTCCCTGCAGCTTTGAATGACAATGAGATGGAGAGACTCTGAAATAGACACATAACTTGAACTGCAAGCAGCAACTGATAAGGAAACTGGGGCAGAGGGAATGACTCAGTTGGCTGTGGTGTAGCCGCAAATCCACATGGGGCTCTGGAAATGTTCATCCGTGCCAGTGATAATGCACCAACCGCAGAGATGCTTATGACAGTCAGAGAAATTTGGAGCGCAGTAATGAAAAATAACCAACGCAAGAAACCACTGGGAACTTCAGAGTCAAAGGGCACAAAGGACAACGTTTTGAAAATAAAAGGAAGAAAAGGGACTGAGAGGATCTTTGATCTAAAGGCTTCTTCCTGCAGGTTTTATCTCTCCAGACACCAAAATACAAGGCTTATATCTATTCCCTTAAGAACTGAACAGCACGTCAAAGAGGAAAGAAAGGGAGAGAAAACCTTCCAAGATAACATTTAATCATCATAAAAATGCATGCATGAATGTGGCAAAGAGAAAAAAATGCAGATATCTTAAAAATCAATATGTAAAAGAACCTAACCAAATAGGAAAAAAATTGCAGTAATGTGTGCAGTGACTTGGACAGAATAGGATAGATAAATATACACTGCCAGCTGATCTCCTTTTGTAAGATAAGTACTACGTATTTCTGTTTTCAACTAAGTGGCCTCTAATCCTGACAGATGACAAATAAATTCTTGTTTGTCCTGTTTTGGGGCTTCATTGAAGTATTTTCCATTCTCTTTTCTTTTTGTTGGCTTTTTCCAATGTATTTGCTGTATACATGAACAGATCTTTAGGGCCCCATTATAGAAAGCAGCATTGAGACTCACTTCATCCTCACATCTCATTTCACAGCTCTAGTGGCAATCACATCTTGCTCCCCACAGGGAAGGGGTGACTCTTAAATTGTGTTTAAGACCTTACTCAGAAAATAAGAAACCCTAACTCAGTTCCATTGCCTCTCTATCAGGGGCAGCAAAGATGGAGTCTGATACCATACCTGTCCCTTCGGTGATTTGGTGCCACCACACAAACCAATGTGCATTAGGTGTCAGGAACTCCTATGGAAGCATGAGAAATGGAGAAGTGTTTGTGGGTCCTTCAAACTCCAGAAACCACACTCCTGCTCTGGGATCAGCCTAGATTTCTAGGCTGATCTTCACCAGCTACGGATTTCTTCACCAGCTACACATGTACCCTAACGCTGCTCTGCCATCATGGAAATTCAGGCTTGTCTTTGCGTGTTTTGCCTCAGGTTTCTGGCAGCCATCACGTGTGCAACTTTCAGCTCCGCTTAAACTGAGAGAGACTTGAGGGTGTGGCTGGAGAGCTTGGGTGGAGAGTTACTGAGTGGGGCATTCCCTGGGCCATTAGCCCCCGTGGCCTCTTTGGTGACCCCCAAACAAAGCCATCCCCTACGTGGTGTACGTGAGGATATGGTAACTGAGATTTGCTCTGGGGACCCCCACATGTGCTAAAACTCCCAGAAACATAGACCAGATGAATGTGGGTGAGCTCAGCAAGATCTTCAGTGTGTTCTGGCATCCTGTGAGCAAATACAGAGAGCTGCAAGGCTTTCCTTCAGAGCAGAATTTAACCAAAACCCTGCAGAGTAATGTACATCCCTCCTGATCTGTGTGCTGAATGGAGGGAGCTGTGGGCCCTCCCATTTCCTTAGCAGGAAGCAGCAGCAGGTGGGCCCGCATACACCATGGATATTCGTGTGTGTTTATTTATCCATATATTATCACTAGCCCAAATTCAACCTTGAAAAAATTCAGCTGACTCTGTGTCTTCTGCCTAATAGCAAGCGAATGACTGTGGAGCTGGGTTATTTCAGGGCACTGAGGGTTTCCCATCTGCAAGAGGTGCTGAGCTCATGGCACCTCTGGCTCTATGCTGTCCTTGCCTGCTCTTTAAAAGGAGCATTCAGAGAGACAAAACACTGACTGCATTCTCAGCTCTATTTAGGTGAGTAATGCTGCAGGCAGGTACCTAGCGTGGTGTGCAGGAGCATTTCTGCAGCGTTCATTCCTCCACCCACTTGGCTCTCATGCTCACCAAAGGCAAGTGTCAGGGCTCTGAGGCACTCACAGGCTATGACAACCCTGAGCAGCCCCACCAGCCCTGAGAACCCACCTGAACCACACTCCTCTGCCACCTGGCTGGACCTGCTGCAAGCCCAGGTTGCAAACACATTGACAAAATAATAGAGCTGAGGAGACACAGATGGTCAAAAGCTGTAGGGTGACTCTGCCAGACCCTCTTGGGCAGGGGATGCCCCAGACATCACCTCTCTGCACCTGGTGCTTTGCAGAGGGCAGAGCTCTTTTTGCTCTATTCTTTAATTCTAGGCTGGCAGCATCTCCTTGGTCACCCTTGACCTAGGTCTGCTTCTCTGACTTGGGTGTTGTGCGCAACCTAATGGAAGCATTTATGATCAAATCCCTTCCTTTGGGACAAGTCAAATTTGTTTTTTACTTCCCATTGAGATCATTTGTGCACTTACTAAGATTAAAAGGCAACATCAAGTGTTCCTCTGCTCCTGCACCAAGACAGCTTTAGGTCTTAATGTGTCAAGGACTTGGAAGTAATATAAAATCTGCTTGGCAAAAGGCAGGATTTGCTATCTGATTTGAGTGGGAAGAAGAAAGATTTCACACCGGTCTGGGGAGGGGCCAGTGGGGAGGGGGTTCACCTTCCCAGCTGGCCTCCTAATCTAAGTATGCAAATCCCTCATTTCTCTGACCAGACTGCATATTTTAAAAGCTTTGGGGGCTTTTTTACTTCAATTGGTTTAAGAGCTTGACTAACGTGTAAGGTACAGTGCAGAGCAGCTCTGTATTACACACAGAGTTATCTCACAGCTCTTTCCACAGGCTGAAATGAAAGAAAATAACACAGCTGATTACAGGCTTGAGCTACATGCTTTGCAGGTTTACATGCCTGGGAGCAGCTTGGGATCTATCTCTGTACTTTTTCAGTGTCGTTGTTTTGCTTTGTGTTTTGCAATAGATATAAGCAGAAGCCATTCCGGGGACCTCTCTGCTAGGAAGGTTTTTCTTGCCTATTATTAGCACTCTGCTTTTGCAGCAAGCGCTCATGAGCCAATATGCAGAGTTTTAAAGGACTTCAAAGTGTCATTGGGAACCAAGTGATATGTGTGTTAAAAAGGGTTTAATGGAGCTGCAGTCGCTGTAGCAGTGTCTTTTTATAGCAAGTTTTTACAGCGTTAAGAAAAACATCCTGCAGATTTCAGTAGGATTGGCATATGGATAAGGTACTTTGCACTATGATTTTTGTTTATCTGCTCTTAAAAAAAATTAAAGGAAAACAGCATTGCTAGCTATAGGGAGAATGATAAGCAGAAGCAGTTTTGCAAAACTCAGGCAACAGCTATTACCTTCATTTTGGATTTAATTATTTTTATATTTTTCATAGGAAAGCATACATTTGAAAGCAAATTGCTTGGCTTAAAGAATGGAAATACAGAGTGATTTGTATTCATGTTGAAGATTTTATAGTCTTTTTTTTTTTCCCCAGAGCCACTGGATTATATCATCATTAGCACAAGGCAAATCCTCCTTATTAAATTTGAAGAAAACTTTCTGGGACCATCTTTAAAAAGTCATAGGGGAGGCTCCCAAGGAAGGAAGTGGTTTGCAAAAAACACATTAAATAATGAAGCGGATCTGATCCATGTGTGATAATATTGGTCTGCAGGAACTGGCTGGAATTTGCTGGTTTTAATACCTTCTCTAGTTTTTCCTTTTACAACGCTATTTATAAGTCTCTTTTAATTATTCCTGGGACGCATGTAGGGATACTTTATGAGACAGGCTCCTCATTGTCCTTTAGAAACCCATGTCATTGGCCTACCCACATCTGAAATAGAGAAGGAATCAAAAGGAAAGATGTGTACCCATTGCCCACTGTGAGGGGAAGAGACTTGCCCAGGTTTACACAAAAAGGCAGAGGCAGAGCAAGGACAGCATTGTCCCTCCAGTGCCTCAGTCCTAAACTGCCTCCTTAAAGCCATCCTTGCATCCACGGAGTCTGGGATGTAGCTGTTTGGACTTGTTCCACCTCTGAATTCACATAATTTAAACATGTTTTACTCTGCTTTTGCTTCAGGCTGGGGAATGGCTGGTTTATGCCTTGTCTGAGGGATTAAAAAAATATAGCCAGGGTAACCTTTAGTTGTTGTGACTGCCAAAGCAGGAGCAGCACAGGATTTCTCAAGGCTCTCAGGCAGCTGGGGGCTGCAAGCGAATGTGTTCAAAGCTGATGGGAGCAGGGGTTCAGCTCCCCGTGCTACCCTCACACTGGCAGCTGTCTCCCATCCCTATGCCTCAGCCCCAGCAGAACTAAAGCCCTGGCAAAAGCCCAGCACGGCAGCCCCGTCCCTCCCAGCCCTGCAGCTCCGTCTGGAGCAGCTTCTTTCATTTTTCACACTCAGTCCCCCCGAACGGAAACCTTGGTCAGAGATTTTGCAGAGGCACCCAGAGAGATACTTTCTTTCTTTCTTTCTTTTCTGCGGAGGAGGGCAGAGCAGTGACGGCACAGGGGGAAGGGTTTGTAGAGTTGTTTTTTTCTTTTTCCCTTTTTGCAACACTGGTTGTTCAGGGGAGTGTCTTGCGTTATTAATGCTGAGTGGCTCTGTGGTTCAAGGTCGTTAGTCATCCGCTGGTACTGCAGGAGACACCGGAGCGCTGAGCCACAGCTCCTCATCCAGCCCTCTGGGTCCTCCCAGGCCAGCAGGTTGGGAAGAGCTGCACATGGGGGCCTGTGGGGGTCTGGGGAGCAGCCTGGGCATGCCACAGGGGCATCCTCGCAGCGTGCCCAGGCCTGTGGGACCGCTGGGTTTATGGGTGGCAGGGCCTGGGAGGGGCTGAGGGTCGGGAGAGCACCTGCAATGTGCGAGTGTGGGACCCTCCATGCACCCCACGAGAGGGTGGATGTCTCTGTCCCCACCTGGCAGTCTGTCCCTGTGTTAACTACAGCTGCACAGGCACGCCAGTCTCCTTCTCCTCAAGCTTCACCCATGCAGGATACTCTCTGAGGAGGAGTGGACCCTAACAGGTCCACTTGCACCCCTCCCACCTGATTTCTTCCTTTTTTACTTCCTTAGGATGAAGGAGTCTAGGCAAACATTCCTTAGTTTATTCTGCATCCTCTGGCTCTTGCTGCTGCTGAAGACTGCCTCTTGCTCCCCTCTGCCCCGTGGAAAAGACCCACGAGCCCCTTCGCTCCCCTTTGGGCTGTACAAAGGACACACCTGTGTTGGTATGTACCCAGGGTTTGTTTGCCTGCTGGACTGGTTCATTCCTTACTTCACTGGTGAGCTGAGAGTTGCTGTTCACATCATAAATCGCTCCTTTATCTCTTTCAACAGCTGTACTGCAAAATACTTGTAGTCTTTGCTGAATCAGTCACTGACAATTTTGCAAGGCTGTCATGGGATCTGGAAATATTTTTATGATTTTGTTTTTGACTGGCTTCTTCCCAAAGTTCATGTTTTCACTCTCTGGGAAATGGCATCTGAGAAGTTGGCTTTAATGTCTGCAGGTCTGGGATCTGGAAATAGGATGTTATGAGGTGCTGGTGTTTCTTAGGGCTCATGATGCATTTTGCTTAACTGACAGGAAGGCACAGTTCCCTTCAGGCTTTCCCAGGGTCTCCTAATTGATTTCAGTTCCTGGAAAACTATTCTTAAGAGTGGTTGGTCCATCCCTTGGGCCAGAGGTCTTTGTGGTCTGAATAGTCATCTCTGGATAGCTGGGTTGCAAAGGCTGCTTCCTCACGTTTCCTTTCCTTTTGATGTGCACACGTGTTTGCATGATCCACACTGAACTGGGGCAAGTTGGCAACCCCCTTTTCACGTGACTTCAGTGACTGTGGCGATCCCCATTGTACCTATATCTGAGAGTAGGTATCCCACAGTCTCAGGTGGCTGAGTGATTCCCAGAGCAAGACTGGTAACACTGGACTCAATGTAAACTGTGGATATCTCTGCACCAGAAATGCCCTTGGCATGGCACTCCATATACCTAGGGAGATGTGGTAGCTTATAGTTTTTATGTGTGCAAATGGTATGTCTTATGCATTACAATCAAATGCTGTACTTTGTCATCAGCAGGACTTGTTGATCTTACAGGCCTTTTTCAGCCTAAAAAATTCTATGATTCTTTTAGCTTCCCAAGGCACCTTTGTGCTGGAAACATAAAACCCTGTCACAGTTTTATGTCCTTCAGAAGGAAACAATTCTTTCCACTGTGGCTTGGGGAATACAGTTAGAAATAACAATCCTGAACTTGATAAAAGCAGATTTTTGCTTCTCTTCTGAGCCACACACAGTTTTGGTGGGGCAGGGTGAATCAAAAGGAGAGCAGAGTCAGGGTGGTGAGGGGGTTCAGCCCCCAGCCTGAACATGAGAACAGGAGGTGAAAAGCAGAAATGGCTGTGAGGGGCTGTCCTTGTTTGGGCTGGGAGCCAAGCAAGTGGTGACCGAGCAGCTGCCAGAGCTAGGGGGAAGTGGTGTTGTTTAGTGGTGAGATCTTAAGGCAGCTACAGTTTTGATGGCACAGGAAAGGCAGTGACTATACTCATCTGTTGGATTTTTATGCGGGTGGCTTTTAGATGTCAGGTTGTGAGCATTTTCTGGCCTTTCTGTCCTGTTGACTCAGAAAAGTTCTAAATTCCACACATTGCATTGAAGTTGCCTTGCGCAAGATAATATGTCCTTTTTTTCCCCCCTCCTAAAGGGAGGAGAGCTGTGCTAGCCCCATTTCTGGGACCACTGTGGATCTCTTTGTTCAGGGAGGAGACACTGCCTCCCACAACTAGTTTATCTTTCTGAAGTGTCCCTTCAGCTAAAAACATCCTTGTGAGCTTGACTCAGGACCCAAACAGACTGTACCCACCTCTGCAAAACACAAGATAAAAATGGTGTGGCTAGTGTTAAAAGGGCAGCCTGGCAGGGAGGGCTGCTGGCTCCTAGCCCAGATGGCCACCTCTGGGCTTTTCCTGATTAGCTGCTCATTCAACTAACTCTTGAAAATGTCCCTTCCTTTTTTCAAGCAGAAGGGGAAAGCGCAGCGGAATTGATGGTTGCACTTGCCATGGCTTGGAGCAGGGGTAAAGTCAGCTCTTGCATCTGATTCCATGACCAGCCTTCTTAGGAGCAGACAGTAAGGCAGGATCAGCTTGTTATTTCCTTCCAACAACTCGACCCCAGATACTTAGTCGGCTTAGTTTGCCATCTGGGAAGGTAATGAGAAAGAGACATGAGTACTTCTGTGTCTTCTCGGCCTCATAGATCAAGGCCAAGATGATTTCTCAGAACCAGAGAGAATGATAGAATTGTTTGGGTTAGAGAGCACCTTAAAGATCCTGTAGTTCCATCCTCCTGACATGGGCAGGGAAGCTTCCACTTGATCACCTTGCTCAGAGTCCCATGCAACCAAGCCTTGAATAGTGGCAGGGCAGATTTTTTGGATTACCTGTTCCAGTGCCTTCTCACTGTCATCATGAAGAATTTCTTCCTTAAATCTTATCTAATTTTTTAATGTGAGAAATTCCTATTGCTAAATGCATAGATTTCCTTGCATTTTTTTTCTTTCACACAAGTTTAACTGTATGGTGAGGTGTCTAATCTCTCAAAGTTATCTGTCTCAATTTTCTGAGGGAAATGAGGTGGCTGCACATTGAATTTCTGATCACTCCTGTGTACCACCTGCCTGAGATTGCTATGTTAGTAGCCAAAACCAGTCAGAAAGTGAATGCTCTTTCACTAACAAAACAAAGAAAATATTTCCAATTAAGCCTTTGCACTGAGAGTATCACACTTCTTGAAGAAGTATGTGGAAATAATATGACAGGAGAGCAAAAGGCAGCTCTGGTACCTCTGTTAAATGTAATACAACTTGGTTGCTTCCTCCTTCTGTTGCCCTTGCTTGCAGCACTCCCTGGGTAGGCATCACCATCTGCCCCAGTATATTCCAGTCATATTGGCAAAGCATTTGGGTAACTCAAGGGGCTTCCCTGCCCTTAGCAGATCCTGGGAAATGTCTTTTGGGCAGGAATCTATGTACCAATATGGAACAGGGCTGGAGGAGAGAAGAGTGTGCCTCCAGTGAGGTTTAGACAGCAAATGTCACACAAAAAGAGACACACAAAAAATGATGTGACTCTTTCTACAGTTATCAAAGGTTTTAATCACCTTTGCTAACTGTAGAAAGAGTCACAATTTTTTTTGCATTTTCCTGAAAAATGTGGCTGTTTCATTTACAGAAGGGCTTTTCATAATTGACTTGACATACAAACAAAACAACTGGAGGGTTCCCACCTAAAAAGGGGTTTAATGCTGCTGCATTTTAGAGTTACAGCAAAGAGGGGAAAAAACACCCAATAATAACCCTCCCGACCACAGGATCAGATGTAATAACTATCCTTGTATCCTAACTATCTAAGATAACTGGTCTGTAACAGTACCTAACCACAACCAGATAAATGGCTTTTTTTTGGCCTTGTCACGAGACAAACTTTCCCAGCATCTGACAGTCTTTTTCTCCATCAGTATTTCCTGTCTCCTCAGGCTGCTAAAATGCCACCATCTTTGCATTCTGTGAAATCAGCTCAGGCCCTTTCTCTGAACCTTCTGCACACTTTTCATGTGATATGTTTTTCTGGCTTTTCCTTATGAGAGGTAAAAGGGCTTTTCTAAGTTTTCCTACATGCAAAAGCTGGTGAAGCTGTTTTCCTCCTGCAAAGGCAGTGAGCTTCTGTTTTGTGCACGGGTTTGGGAGCTACATGCTGAGTCTGGCTTTCCTTTCTGGGTTTGTTACTAATAGACAGCATGGCTTAAGGGATTTATTTGGGATGAGCCATAAAAATCCTTTTGTTGAGTGCAGCCTGACTGTTTCAGTGTGGCATCCTAAGAAAGAGATGCTGTGTACTCTTCTCTCAAAAATTAAGCATGAATGAACATTTCATATGCTCAGGTCTTTACTTTCTCATCTTCCAAATGAGGAAAGTACTGCCCATTTCAAAAGGCAAGCAAAGTTTTACTTAAGTTAATATTAAGATAGTACAGTAACACTGGTAAACTGTTGACACTGGTGTTAATATTTCATCATTTTTCAACTGATTTTTAAAGCTTTTACTCAATTCCACCCTTACATACCACACAGCCCCTAAAGGTTTTTTGCAAACTGCTCTGCTTTCTAGCAAAGGTGACTTCATCCAGAGGTACCTGAAGCAGCCTCAGGAAAGGCAGAAGCTGCCCTGGAGGATGCAGAAAGCGGGGAGGACACTGAAAGACAGATGGGAACTTCTGTATTTGTCTTCCTTCAACACAGTAGGAAAGGGAATTTGGGGAATGGTAGATTAGTCAGTTAAAAATCAAATCCTAGAAAAATCTTGAAATAGTTAATAAAACTTTTTAAAAATGCCTTTCAAAAGTAGTGTCAGATCAATCTAATTTTCTTTGCCAATGGGATAATGCCATGCAGACATGGAATAAGAAGCAGATATTGTAGCTGGGCTTTAGTAAGGCTTTTGCCACTACCTCAGCTCTAATCTTAGGCTTGAGAGATGTGTGACAGTGATTGAGCTTCTACAGGGCAGAACAAAACTGATGGGTAGTCTTGTTCAGAAGGTAATTACAAGTAGCTCACTCCCTAAGCAAAAGAATGTACAAAATCAGGTCTTTCTTGGAGTTCTCTTTTGAACATACTATCATTCTATAGTTTCACTAGCCAGGGTAACTAGCTATTAAATTAAATCACTTCATGTAAAGCTGAAATTGTTTGCAAGTAAAATTAGGGCAGAATTGAATTCGAAACAAGCTTGACAACTTGGAGTACTTGCATCTGAAAAGGTAATTTCAGTATGGGAATGTTGAAGGCACTCACTTCAGCAGGAATAGTCAATGACACACACAGCAGATGAGGATCAACCGGCTGGGTAGCATCCCTGAGGAAGATGATCTGGGCTTGTAGTGGCACAGTGATGGCATGCTGTCACAAAGCACGCACACGCGGCACGCACCGAGACGTGCGAACAGAAGTCAGCTTGCAAGACATGTGAAGTAACCTGTTACCTTTCTCAGCATTGACAAAGCCTCAGAGGAATTTCTGCCTTCCCTTTTGGGGAAGAATGATGCATAGTGACAGGAGGTTTCAGAGAAAAACAAGCATAAGCTATGAAAGAAGAGTGAATAAATTAGAGTTAATTAGTCTAGAGAAGAAAAACTTGAGGAAAGATATATCTGTCCGTGAAAGCATTAAAGGTGTGATCCATTCTCCAAGAAGTAACAGAAGTGGGTTCTCATGGGGACATTCAGGTTAGGAAGAGGATTTTCTTGTGACAGTGATAAGCGAGCAGAGTAAGAAGTTCCTGAGAAATCTGTAGAAGACCTCATTAGGGATCTTTACAAACTGTGTCTGCCCTGTGCCTTCAGAAGGGCCTAGGTGGTTTAGGTCATCTGTTGGGGCAGAGGTTTTGTAAGAGGACTTACTTCAGGCCAGCATTTCTGGAGTTGTGTGCTGTGGCTGCAAGAAGCATTTGCAAAGAGCAGCATTTATTTGTTTTCCCCCCACAGCAGACTGCCCTGCTCTACTGGCGATTAACTTTGGTTGCCCTTTTCAGAATGAGGCGTTTAGTCAGGGAGCCCTCAATAGAGCCAGACAGCAGTGCTCTCCATTTTCTCTGCTAGCAAGCAGAGATCCTGTGGGTCAGCAGCCAGAAAAGCAAATTTCCCCATCTTTGTGCTCGATATAATGCCATTCTCAGCAACCTTTGTGGGTCACCACCTCCATTCAGCCAGCAGCACACAGTTCCTAGCATATGAAGAAGCATGTTTTCGAGACGTATTTTCAGCTCTGATTGCGTTAAAGAACGGGTGTTTCTGAGCCACCAGCAGAGTAAAATGCTGACCTCTACCTGTGTTGATTTGCCTGGTAGTCATTGTCCTCAACAGTTTGCCTCTGTCTAGCTGTGCATGAGTGCAGGGATGAAATATGCCCCTTGGAGTGGCAGCGGGACCGGTGGCGTTTGGAGTTCCCGATAACTTCACACAATGGAACATGCCAAATGGAGATGGAGGCTTTTAACAACTGTGCTCAGGCAGAGAGGCTGTGCACATATTGTCTGGGGGGGCACCATGACAGAACATATAATTTACAGCTCACTGAGTTCTGTAAAAAAGCCTTGCTCAATATCACTGAGCACCACAATGTATTTTACTCTAAAAGGTTGCGAATCTACTTTGATTACAGCTCAGTCAGTTCCAAGCCATAGCAGCTCTGCCCACTTCACCAGCATTGCTCTGTTTCATCAGCCACAAATTTGACCTGATGATCAGCAATAAATACTAAATTTGACCCTAACATTTTTCCCTGTGACTGTACTTTAGCTAGCACAAACACAGGTATGGGAATAGTACAGTAGAGATACTAAAGCAACCACTTAGCAACTTTTCAGCAACTGATGGTAAAAACTTCTTTTCCAAAATCACCCCAAGTCTTACTGAAAGCTTGTGAATCTAAAATGTAAATACAGCTATTGATCACAATGAAAAGATATGCTCAGCATGTCAACACATCCATATCTATATGTGGGTAAATACGCAATCACATCTATGTGCATTTGTACACATGGGTAGTCTTGTACATTCTACATTACTGATGCTTGCCTTGAGCATAATAATCATTTTATTGATTGTCTGTTTGGATGCTGATTCCCATGTGTGTGCCTCTCACTCTTGTTCATGTGTTAACCCTACAGAGAGCTACTGCTCATGTTTAAGGCAATTATTTTTACTTCTTTTAGGAACTGTATATCTGAAAAAAAGTTTATTGTATTTAGAATCTTGAAATAAGGAAGCCTTTGCAACAAGGATAAAGTTATCCACTTACATTAACACTCCCTGCCAGCATTTGGGTTTCAGTAAATTTTCAATATTTTTTCCTGATTTGGAAAAGAAAAATGTGTTAGTGACACACATACATACATAGGGCTTTTTTCATATTAATTAATGCAGAAAACATTTCTATTGGAAATGCCTAGGGTTATAGATTTTGTTAAATAGGGCTCTTTGAAGTGTAATGTAGGAAACACTAGGGATACATTTGGCTGCCAGGTATGGAGTCTTCCACTAGATGGAAACTGAATTTTCTGTACTGTCATAGCTTTATCAGAGTCCTTGTTGTGTGTGTAAATGAAGCAAAAATTAATGGCTGGAGCTCTCAAGTTAGGGTGCCTGAGGTGGCCCACTGCTTTTGCATGAGCAACTGAAATAATAACTGGTATTCCAGATTTTGATGGAATTTGTTATTAATGTGCTCAAAATGCTGCTATTTTTATATTAATATTTTTTAAATTTCTTTAGTAACTACACTATGTGTAATTTAATGCCCAGTGACAGGTTTGTTAATAGTGTATCTTTTAGTATTTCCAAGATATTTCATAAGACTTAGCAAATTAAGGGTGAAAGGGTCATGTATATGCCAACATATTTGAATATGGATACCTATAATTATGTTCAATCACCTCAGTATCTCTATAAAATACATTAATTCTGTAAATGGGATAGGAAGCAAAGTCTGAGTTAAAAGACTATCGCTCAGATCCATTTCCAAATTACCTTTCAAAGCAACAAATCCTCTGGCTCTATATGGGAAGATAACTGCCTATACTTTGCATATACAGGTATGTCATTTGAGCTGAATATTTCATTGAGCTGGAATGAAATCATGAGGTTATAGAGGGCTGTTCTTTGAAAGTATCAGCTCAGTAATGAGAAGCAGTGCAGGAAGGGAATAGAGATATTGGGCCCTCTTAGGAAAGGAATATAATAGTAAGTGAGATGCTGGCACAGGATGCCCAGAGAAGTTGTGGAAGCCCCATCCCTGACTTTGTTCAAGGCCAAGTTGGATGGGATTTGAGCAACCTGGTACAGTGGAAAGTGTACCTGCCCATGGCTGAGGGTGGTTTAAACTAGATGATCTTTAAGGTCTCTTTCAATCCAAGCCATGCTATGATTATATGAAAAGGAAAACATTCCTGGATTGTAAGTTTGCATAGCCACGGTCTCCCTGCACCTAGAATACTCACATGGATGTCCCCGTCTCAGAGGAGAAAACCCTATTTCTTATTATCTCCCCACGTGAATTTCAAAGAGAAATGGTTGAACTGGAATTGGATTAGACTAATTTGGAAGGAGGTATTTTTATGCCAGAACAACAGTGTCAGCACAAGGAGTAGCGATATCCTCTTTTGTAGGCAGGTTCTTGGGTGTCCTCACCTGTAGGCTTTAAGAGATGCCTTGGAGCTTAGGATCATACATAAATGGAAGAATCTAAGACTGTGTTTTGGGAAACCCTTCATCTTCTGCATAAAGCCAGGAATGGGATAAATGGCTACATGTGTGCGGAGCCTTGCTGCAGCAGACAGATTTTTGAGGCAGAGTTCTGCTATATCACCGAGCAAGGTGCCGGTTCCTGCTCTACCAGGAGGAAGCAGTGGCCTCAGGGTGGCCACAGCCTGCTCAGCAGGGTTTGCAGAGAAATATTTCTGTCCAAGGTCCTTTTTTGGACTCGTGTCTTCCTTGTATTCTGGGGGTACATTTAATTTATGGCTGTAGGGGTGAGAAAGAAATCCAGCATCCAGAAACATGAGCAAAGAATGGTAAAGGATGATGTGCCAGGTGCCAGAAAACCCATTTAACTGGGTTTTACTCGGACAAATATACCTACAAATCTGAAACTTAGAGAGACAGCTTTCACTATCCAAAAACTTCTTGACATCCCTAGGTATAATTCTAATTATAGAGCCTTTCAAACTCGTGTGGCAGAAGTGGATTTAAGTTAAATAGTCTGCTCAAACTGCCAGAGGCTTCACAGCTAAGCAATGAATTCTTCTAGTTCTGATTTTATTATTGGGGTAGGGGTTTTTTTTCTGAGCTTATTGGAAATGGCATTTTTTTATTACACACTACCTTCAAATATATGGGAAGAAGTACTTCCTGATGTGTGAGTTTTCACCTTACTGCACTGAGCCAAATGGTTATGGTCTTGTCTTATCTTTTCAGAAATTAATAGCAGATGGGACAAGCCATCGCTAAAAGCGACAGGCATTTATTAATACCACAGTCTAGTTTCTAATGCCTGGTAGGTATTATAATGCCAATGAATTTCTTTCAGAGAAAAACATCCTTCAGCCTGTCAAGGTATTGAAACCTATTATTGAAGTGAAACAGCAGAATCAACTTACTGAAAGTTGTTTCTGAAGAAAATCATGTGCAACAGTGCAAAAAAAAAAAAAAAAAAAAAAGAGCTTTATTTAATGATGCAGCCTATTTATGTTGCCTTATATTTGTCCAGCTCATGATGAGAAATAAATCACATCTAAATATCTAGTGAATTAAAAGCAAGCAATAGCTGCTAATGACTGGTCAGATCTGGATGTGCTTTCTACCGATGCCAGAGCACTTAAAAGTTGATATTCTTGTACATGTCATAAGTAATTAAAGCTATGAGATTTTTACAGTCAAAGACATCTGATTTCCCCCTGCCCTTTTTAGTCTATAATTATTTTCCATTTTTAGCCAGTGGAATTAAGACCTATTAAATACTAGGACAAGTGCTCAGCATTTCTGTTCCTGCCACTCAATGCAGAGGAAGATGATAAAAAGACACCAGGTTTGTAGTAAAAGCAAGGATAGTTTGAAATAACTTTCATAGACACTAATCTCTTGAAGTTTACCTATAGCCCAACACCAGAGATAAGTTCTCCTAGAGGATAAATCTGAATTACTGGGGAGGCACGTTTCCATGAAAGAAAACCAGGTAGAGCATAGATGGATTAGCCTCTCTCTGCTGCAGTGACTCCCCTTGGAACATTTGTCCTCCCTCCTCACAGGGTTCCACCTTTTTCCTGAGTATTTTAGAACCTCCTGCCCAAAAACCTCTCCTGATGGCATCAGCCTAAATGTAAGGCTTTGAGATCAGCAGAACCAACACATAAGCAAGCAACCCCCAGGGCACAGCTCACAAGGAGTAAGGAGGGGTCAACCAGGGGCAACTGATAAAAGCCCAGGCAGATGTGGAGGACAGAGACCAGATCAGCCAATATCACGTATGTTGGTGAAATGTGTTCCCTGGGAGCACCTTTCCTACCAGAGGATTGGGAGACTCTCCAAATTGCCTTCCAGAGACTCCAGCTGCAGTGCCTGCAGATCCTTTTGAAAATCAGCCAAGACTTTATCAGCTTGTCCCATGGAGTGTGGGATTTCATGTGGAATAACTGCACTTGAGGAGGGAGCATTTGGATAACCAAGGTGTTGTCTGCATGTGCCCAGAGTGGGGAGGGTGTAATATCATGAGCAGAAACATCCTCTCTGAGAGCGAGGATGAGTTTATGAGAGAAAACATTTTGAAGTTCGTCTCTGTAGGTTTTTCCCAAGTAGTCAGGCTGTTATTATTGTTATTTATATTCATATAGCATCTAGTAGCCTGAGGTACTGCATTAAGTACTGCTCAGACTCAGTGTTGGCTCCGTTAATCCTCATGTGAAGCAGATTTGCCTTTGGGCTGGTTCAACAGACACAAAGGTGTCTATCTGACTTAATCAACATGAAAAATTTTCTTTTAATTGCTGGGAGACTGCTCTTTGAGTGGGGCTACCGGCATGATTGTGTTTGTGATTAGGAATTCTGTTTATTTTGCAGAGCTGAACCAAAAACAGCAGTTTGTTTTTTTTTTTCTCACCCCCCCTGTGGTAGTTTGACAAACATGACAGAGAAACTTACATCTTCAGTGGGAACTGTCTTTTTGTATAACAGAGAAAATGAAAATGTCAATGGTATTTTTGTCCTCAGCCCAACTTTTTGGATTTTGAGTTCTTTGTCCATAATCCCCTTTTTCTGCAGCCCCTGGCTGCAGGTGCAGGAGCACTGGGTTACACAGTACAGGCAAAATGAGAAACACTTCTCTCTGCTGCAGTAGGTGACACTGCCAACTCCAACCTAAGCAATTCTATGATTCTGTAGAATCCTTCAGCTCATGAAGCAAAAGAATGAGAGGTAAAACAACAAAAGCTGTGCACCTTGGAAAATATGAAGAAAATAACCTTGGAAAATATCTTCTCCCTGCCTCTCTGCTTGGACTCCTTTTTGTCTTTCTGACATCTAGACAGCATGATTGATAGATGAACATCTGACCTTGGTAGGAGTAGAAAGGAAAGCACAGAAAGATTGTGTGGTTTTGTGGTTAAGTTATCATTTAGGTAATTTAATTTTTCTGAGCTTCCATCCTCATGAATAAAATAGACATAGAGGTGAGGGCAAGGGTAGTCCCTGTTGTCTGCAGGTTGTTCATGTGTGTTAATAATATGGCCTTTATGTAATGACTTTTAGATGTGTTATGATGTGTTTTCAGAATGTGCAGTGCCATTTCAGTGCTAAGGGCTGGAGTCAGTACAGCAAGGCTATTTCCACCCTAGCCTGGCAAAGGAGCCAGGGTCTGGTTTCCGTGCCGGAGGCCAGTGCAGGGCATGATTTGCACTAAAACAGCTGAAGTCTCTTGCACTCTTTAACATCCACCTCCACTACTGTAGGAGTGCTGGATGTCCTGTCTCTGGAAGCGTTTGAGATCTGGTTGAATACGGCTCTGAGCAACATCATCTAGGGGGAGATGGCCCTGCTTGCTGCAGGTCTTGGACTATAAAAGTCCCTTCCAACCCAAACTATTTTATAATAAAGCTGTAGTAAGGTTAAACCTGGACCAGAGAGCCCTGACCTGTTCTTTGAGACCAAGACCTGAATACACTATACACTTCATCTTGGACCTTCCCTTTACTTTTAGTTTGGATCTTTATTATTCAACTTTTTTTTCTCAGCTGTTGTATTTTTAATTAGCTGTTAATTCCTGGGACTAGATAGCCTCTGGCTATTTGAGGAATTGGGGAGGGGGCAGGAACGATGGAATATCTTGCTTCAGGGTTTTTCTTGGTTGTATCTGTCTCTATTTAGTCTTCAATTCTTTTATGCTGACTGGCGGTAATGGTTCTTAGCATGCTTTATAAATTATTCTGCAGAGGATCTTGAGTGAGCCTTTTATTTAATAAGTATGGGGAAGTGGCTTTCATCCCTGCAAAAGTGGTGACAAATTCGCTGTAATTTCTTCTGGATTACTGTATTTGGTACAGAAGACTCAAAAATATTGGTCTTACAGCAAGTTCCAATTGCCCTACCTTCTCTTTTACTTGCTATAGAAGCATCAGAGTTATTTATGTTGAAAAACAGCGCTTTGATTTAATAGCACATTGGCAGAGGTGCTTGGAAGTAATTGAGAAGCTCACTTTGAAGAGTTGTGCCAGTCTGAAAACCCGAACATTCATGTTCTTGAGCTTTAAAAAAGGTGAGTCAGCAGCCCCATCAGATTGCTGCAGCTCAGTTCCATTTCTAGGCCCTGATAGAGCAAGTGTCAGAGATGAGATTGCTTGCCCAGGAGAGGAAACAGGATTCTTTTACAGGGATTTCAAAGAGAAAACTTTACTCAGGCTGCTGGAACCTGGCACCCTGGCTCCTTGTCTCCTCTTGGCCTGGCATAGCTGCCTCTCTTGCACAGGCTCTGAGTCTAGGCAGGGCTATCACAGGTCTGACTACAGTGGGCAGACTTGGCATCGCCAAAGCTGTGTTCCTCAAAAAATGGTGAAGCCACTGCAGAGAAAGCACAATGCTGACCTGCAGCAATTTAAAATTGACTTGAAATGAATGCTCATCATGTGGATTTTGAATGACTGTTCCATGGGGATCTATTTAATTGAATCTATTTAACCCCCAAAGCAGCAGGGGGAAAAGTGCTGCACATCTCAAGAAACACTTTGCTAGCTCTGTTCACACCCAGATTAGTGATGAGAAATAACCAGATTCATAGGTCATAGGAAGTGGTTTCTTTCCAACCGCAGAGGCAGAGCAGAATGAACTGTGAAGTCATTTTGGTTTTAACAAATGTGTAGCTGGGCTCAGCAGCCCTGTGCGTGCTGAGCATCACTGGGCTTCACCAGCAAGTCTGTGAAGAAATGATGCCATGGATGCTCTGTCATGGCCAGCACATACATCTGTGGCGCGACTTCTCTTCTATCGACAGTCACAAACATTTGGTTTCCGGTTTTTGTACCTCTCTGTGCTGCTTGTGTGGAGAGGTATAAAAGTCCTGTTAAGTACAGACCTATACCTTTTTTCTTGTGAGATAAAATGAGAGAGCTGGTGATCAAGCAGGCAGTTGTTACAATGGCTATCCCTTTGACTCCTCAATTTTCAACCTTGAAAGAATGGAGTCATTTTTCCAGGAGCACCATACAGTGCTGTAAAAGCCAGGCTGTTCTGTGTTCTCCTCTGGAATCAGCATCCTCTCTCTAATAACTTACAGGGTTTGAATGAAGGCAGGAATCCACTTATATTTTTTCCCCTTGAACACTGCCACGGAGCATCTCAAGAAATGAAATGCCCAAAGATGCCAGAAACACTTCTGTGGTGCAGGGCGCTTCACAACATTTCACCAATAATGGTATTCCCTCTTTTTGGTTCTTTGTTTTCTTGAAGGATGTGTGCTCGTGGTGTCTGTCATCGAACAGCTTGCACAGTGGCACAACAGTACAGTGAAGGCAGCTGTGGAGAGGCTGTGTGACTACATACCTGGTAAGTACCAAATAATGCGCCATATGTCACGCTGGTGCTGATGTATTTCCCTGTTAATTAAAGACTCGCATGGGAAGTCTGAAAAAACTTTATCCGCCTCTTGTGCAGTACCTCAAATGTGTGCAGCTGGGAGATAGCAAGTTGCTATTTATGGGGAAGTCAGGACATGGCTTCACTTAGATTCAGAGCTGGGGTTTTGTCCCAAAAGTTCGAGTGAACAGGGCTATATTAAACCACACACACACACGTGAGCACCAACACATGCAGGCCAGTTCCCTTCCTTTTTTCCCCCTTAGTCTCTTTGTTAGCAGCTTAATAATAGATTCAATGTGTGCCCCACCACTCCTCCTGCTTGTTGATACGGGTCTTTGTAGCAACAGTGAAGATGAAAATGTTTTCAGTGGGTATGGGAACTGCTATTGTAAAATTTTAAAAATGAGATGAGGCTGACAGGTGTAAGATGTGAGCATTTGATGTGCACAGAAAAGCTACTGCCATGTAATTTGTGATACAAATTTCAAAAGCGATATCTATTCCATGTGAATATATGTAAGACTTCCCTTTTTCTGCCCCTTATTTTATCTACCCAAAGGAGGTTGGAGCTCCACAGGCACACCCCTAAATAGAGAACAGTTTGAATGCCAGAATAGCTCTGGGCCTCATACACCAATCCTATAACTATTTAAGTAGCTAGATTTCACATTCATGATATCTTTTTAATGTTATTAATGTAAAAAGATGGCTTAGGATTCTTCATTAAAATGTCATTTTTATATGATTTCATGAATTGTGTCTCTGAGAAACCATCTCGCTCTGTAGACCCCAGTTTCACAGAGGATATGTGTAGAATATTAATTCCCTCCTTTCCAAGGAAGGATTTCCCAAGGCAGAATGGGGCAGGGAGCTAATTGCTAGGATTCATTCATCGATAGAATGACGCTTATCTGATTTCTATTCCATAAGTCATATCCTCAGTGTTGTAAATTACAGGCACATAACCATGAAGTTGCAATTAGAAGCACTGATCCTGCTATTAAAACACAATTTTCTTCTTTAAATTATGACATGCTAGCTCTGTGCTCATGATTCACTCAGTGGACCTTGTTCTTCTGACATGTCAAGATATTTCTTTTCAGCTGCCATTCTTTACACACATAAAATCCTATTATCCCTTTAGTTGAATCTGTATAATCCGGTTACCTTCTGAGATGCATGGATATACCCAGTAGAAAAAAAACCTGACCCTGAACTTGAAAGAAGTGAAAAATCCTATGGATTGTGTGGGAGCTACAGTGTAACCCGATTTATCCTCTCCTGGGAGGTGAGCACTGCAGCCCAGCAGGAATCAACAGTTTCCTCTTGCTGCTTGAAACAGCAGAAAAGCTTTGGATGCTGGTGAGGAGCAAACCTACTAAAGCAGGTCATGCATTTCACACAGAGACAATTTCATTATTATGCACATGCCTACAATCCATAACAAGAATAACAGCAACAAATTAATGGCAGCAAGGCTTTTCCTAAGGCGTAGAAACGTTAGAAAGTGGGTTTTTTGAGGGCCTCCTATAATTCTGATTACAATTGAGTCAGGTTTGGATCAAGCCTTCTGTAAAGTTATGTGATGTTGGAGAACAAAAAATGCTTAGAGAAAAAGAGAGAAAATTTCAGTACCTGTCAGTCCCACTCAATCTCACGGGCTGTGTAGAAAACAGAAGCACAGCCTCATTTGTATGGAAATGCTTGCAATGTGTGTGATTCAAGCAACATGGCAAATAGACCCGTGACAATAGGAACAGTAAAGTCATGAGTGAAGAAGGCTCTTGAGCAGATAGAAAGGCCAGGTCTGGGGGAAGGGGCAGTATTTACAGTGTAAGAGGTGTTGTTAGCAAATATGTATGTTTACCTGGATACTGTCTGCTTGATGACACAGAGGTGTCTGATACCTGAAATGTGCTTTGAGACCCTCTGCCTCCAGCTTTGCCTCTGAGTCATGCTCTGCTACTGTGTTGACCACGGCTGTGCAAACACCTTAGAGCTCAAGTGCAAATGGCAATGTGATAATAGCATCCTTTTTGCAAATATTTGTTCTCTGGGACTCAGCCAGCATTTGTGTTTCCAGGACTATGAAGCTATATAGAAAAACCTTCTGGACTGTTCTTAGGGGATCTTAGGGGATCTCTTTTATCTGAAGCAAGTATACTCTACATTTTTCTCTGAATTTTCCAGCATTTAGTTTTGTTTAAGCTCTTTTTTTGCCCCTGAACACCCACAGTTATTCATAATTTTTCTCTTTCTCTCCCCCTCTTTTCTGACTTACACTGCTTCTTCCTAACAGAGATTTCTCTCTGCAATATTCTCGCCTTGTGTGTGTTAGCAGAGCTGGAGATTTGTGAACACATGAATGCAGCCTGGCTCCAATGGCAAGTCCTGTAAATGCTATCTGTGGCTTTGGTCTTGGTTTTTTATTGAAAGCCAAAGCCTGAATGGCATCTGAATCTTCCAAGGAGACTTCATGTGCTCAACAATAATTTAACATTATTGCTATTCCTTTTACCTTCATCATTTTTATACCATGGGGTAATTACAGGTTAAGTTTCCTATATGCATTAAGGAAATCAGTGTGACCGGCAAAGCCTATATCAGCTCCCCAGAGCTGATAGGCAGCCAAACTCTGCTCTCTTCTCAGACACCAGGAGAGGTTACAGCAGCCAGCTGGCTCCTCCGGAGCCAAAAATGTTGTGGAAACCAGCTGGTTTGGCAAATTCATAAGGAGACCACCTGTGATGCACTGGGGAGGTATTGGGGAAGCCAGCCACGTTTGCCTGCAGGCTACCTTAGGGAGCCAGGTACCCCACTGGCAAGCCTCATCAGAGAGTGTTCTAATCAGCAGTGATGCCAAACACAGGGTTATTGATGTCTGCAACATCTTTCATTTTAGGTGAACAAGAATAAAATCTAATTCTAGTCAGGAGACCAATTTTTACTTGCAGATTGCTTCTAAAGAGCCAATAGTGAGGAGTTATGCGGCAAAGGAGGCAAAGAAATGAAGCTAATAACTTGATTGAAATAAAACACCTGTCATGGAATAAGAGAAATCAGCTACTGTATTTACAGGAGCTGCCTGCAACACCCTGAGTAGGAGGGTGTTGGGAAAATTAATCTCTTAATTCTCTGCTATGATTTCCTGGTGCCAGTCCTCCTTTCTCAGGTGCAGGTTGGCAGCTGGGGTGGCTGCAGTCCTGGCAGGAGAGGACTGCAGGACTCTTGTCCCTGCCACAAGGATTTGTACCCTCCACACAGCAGAACTTCCCACCCTGTATGCAGCAGCCCCCCAGCCTGGCACTGGTTAAATTGAATATTCAGCCCAAAGTCAGAGGGAAGTGACTGCTTTGGGTGTTTCTGTGGCTTTTCTCAGTGAAAGATGAGAATACTCTGTGCTTTCTTCGCCAGGTACAGATAGTTATCTGTCTGGGTAATGGAGGTGCAAGAGAAAACTCTGAGGAGTTTGAGGAGCTGCAAGTTTGTTGTCACGGCACTTGTGTGAACCTGTCTCTTATGACATTTCACAGCACCACCCCAGCTGGAGCAAGCCTGGCACCTCCTTTGCAGGATATGTGCATGGTTAACCAGCTCTAGTCTGTTCAGGCCAAGAAACAGGCAGTTTTCCTTCGTGGGGCTGTCAGATCATTGCCCTGCTTGTATTCAAACCCTCACTCTCCCTCAGTGTCTTTGCCCAGATCCATGGATCACCTGTTATTTACAACAGTACCTTAAAGGAATCTCTGATGAGTTGTCTTATCAATGACATGCTTCACACATATTAAGGAAAGCACCTGAGCCAGCCTCCCAAAAAGGCACATGGCTGTAGACTGTGAAAGAAAGCCAAATGAGAAGTGTCAGGTATTTCTTTGAATGCAATTACTCCTGCACAACTCCTGCTCGACACAAAACATATTCTCTTAACTCCACAAGCCCCCAGAAGCTCCAAGGCAGTTCTAGGAGTAGCATCAAGCCCAATATCACTTTCTGCACTTTGATTTATGTGTTTGTTTTCCTTCTTCTTCCAAACCTACTGAGATGTTTGCTTAGAAGATGCTGTGGCATGCACAATTTCTTTTGACTTTTCCATTATGCCATGCTCAGAAAAATTACCAAAAGCTAGTTATCCTTTTTAGTCTTTATCATGCAACTTACCTAAAGCTAGAAGGATTTTAGGTAAGATTAGAAATGCAGATTTTCCCATTCTCTGTTGCTACACTGAGGTCAGAGATTCACATGCCTTCCCCTAAGGTAAACCAGCATTCACCTCAATGAACCAACTGTTTCTGTATTTTGACTGCTACAAAACCAGTTTTACCATGTTCAATTACTTTAAAAAAAAAAACTTTAAATTGTGTTTTCTAGAAAAACTGCAAGGTTTCTGTTATGTGCTTGCTGAACTTTATGGACCACACATAGCTGAACTGTAAGTATTGCTGTGTCCTCTTAGATTTTTGCTTAGTTTGTTCTTGACATGTACAGATGTGCTGTCAGGTTGAAGTGGAGGGATTTCACCCCTAAATTCACATTATTTTTAAAGCAGAGATGCTTCACAGTGATTCTGGTTTGGCATTTGGCACAGCTATTCCTGAGTGAATAAACACAGGCTGCCACTGGTAACCATTTTGATATTCCATTTAAATCTCAGATCAGGCCCACCTGACATAATTATCTTTTGAAATTCAGCTCATTTGGCTGAGGGAGGAATTTGAATAACCCATGTGTGTGAGACAGGTTCTATAAAATCACACAGTTGTTGCCTGGCTCTTGCTTTCCATTCTATCTTTAATCAGGCTTTCTAATTGTCAGCCCCTACATGCTCTCAGCCCCGACCTTGATATGCACTCTTGGGGAAGCCTACTATTTAATCTAAGTGATTAAAAAAATAAAATGTAGGTCATTTTATTCCTCTTTGAAAGTTCTTAGTTTAATTAACAGAGCTTTTACTAGACTTTCTTCTTCCCTAGGGCTTTTATTTTTGTTTTTAAAACTAACCAAGGGACTGCAAAGTGCTTACAGGACTAAGAAATGCTGTAATCAAACATTTTAATTTAATTCCTAATTAGCCCAGAGGTGTGTCCCAAAAAGGAAGAAACAGTCCTAGCACTCGTGCTTGGTGATTAAAGGTTAAGGATCTTTGGAGGATTTCTGGTTATGTTGTTGAGTTAATGATTGAACTTTCATATGTGCCAAATTGCATATGCATTAACTTTAACCTTTAAATATTTGTCAGGCTTATGATTGATTAAAAAACTAGAATAGTTATAATGCATTTGATTCAGGTGCTGCATGTAGAGCACAGTCCTTTTCCATCATCCTGGATTCCAGTTTTAAATGCTGAGTAGGATGTCGTGGCAGAAAATCATTAGAACCCAGCACTGTACTGAGCAGCGGTTATGGGCCACGGTGAAGTGAGCTGAGATTATTGTGTGGTGTGTTGGGAAGATTTAGCTTCCCGTGGAAATAGCTTCCACTTTCAAGAGCCCAGAAAAACATAATAGTCTTTGTTTATGCACCATTTCATTTAGCATAGACAAGGAAATGAATGCTGATGTGGTTTGCCATTCCTTGAGGCTGTGTAAACAGGATCCAGGACAACCACTTTGTCATCTCTACTCTCCTCCAAAGGTGAGTTGTTTCCAACTTTTCTTAAAACTACTGATTGTGGGATGTGTTTTAAGCTGGAATTGAGCAGTTTGAAGGCTTCCACTGCACATGCATTGTCTAGGAAATAAACATTTAGAGCATGGACATTTCTAAAAAACATCTGTTTGAACAAAAGTGCATAACACACATTAGCTGGGTGGACCATCATCCACTGGGTTGCGGGTGTGTGGCAGTCACAGGGCCAAATTCTCCTGTACCAGTCTGGATCAGGGAGGAAGAGTAGGGACTTTATTGTTAAGCAATACAATAACCCAAAGCATATACTCAGCTGAGGTTCATCTGTGCCACCACATTACCACAGCACAACAAGTGATCCCCACATTGCCTGATCTGCCAGGACAGCCTGGGTGGGCACAAGTTACCTGCTGTAAATGCAGGGCAGTTTGACTTGGATTAGTCTGCAGTGCAGGAGGTTTAGGCTAATGCGCATTATCTTTTCCCCACAGGCTGAAATCATATTTAATTACCACCACTTCTTTGATGTACAGTTACTTGCTACAACATTTGCACATCCTTGATTGCATGTCCCAGACCTTTGCTATACTTGCACATGTACATGTCTGCATAGGTGTCTAAACATGTGCTGTTTGTTTTGGGATTTTTTTGGTTGTGAGTAATTTTTTCCATCCCAGCCATCACACTCCTCCAGTCACACTCAAACCTGTGAGTGATGGGGGTTGTTTGGTGGTGCTGAAAAGCAAGCCATTCATTTCAGCACCTATTTTTGGAAATCTTTTTCCCTTTCATCTGGTTGAGTTTCTAACTGCATGAGGTGTTTCACACAGGGTCTAGTCCAGCAGTCCCTGAAATCAAGCAATCTTTTTATGGGCTTCAATGATCTGCGGTTCACCTCCAAGATGGATTTAGTTCTGCCAATATTAAGGTCTGGGGAAACGCTTACCTTCCAAGAATGAGAGTAATATTTGGTTTATAGCAGGTGTGAGTCTATGCTCCACAATATGTCAACATAGAGATCTATGGGTGTGCTACACACAGAGGTGAAAGAAGATGAGTGCAAACAGCAGAGATGGCCCACACTGACTCAACCCAACCAGAATATTGCCCAAACTTCATCAAACAGGTGCCATCAGAAATCCCCCATCCTGAGCTGAGGGTCAGAAGTGCAAGGTGCCTCTTGAGGTGAAAGAGAATGCAGGCAATGAACTGCACTGAAAGAGAGGGATGGGCTCACCATGGCTGCACAGTGAGTTAGGCTATGGAGCCTGGCGAGATATGGCTGTATAAATCAAAGGGGCTCCTGAGAAGAAATCAAAACACCTGTGTTAAAATGCTAGGCTGATCAGACAGAAGGGAAAGGATGCCACTCATGGGGTTGATGTCACATCTTTGTGAGCTCTTACCCATCTCTCAGAACAGGGTAGGACCATGGTGTTGTCTCCTTCCACTTCCAGCAACCACTTCAGTGAGTGCACTGTCCATGAGGAAAACAGCTGAATGTGGTGGAGCTTTGGTTTATTTTTTTTAAACAAAATTGGGACTCTTTTTTGCATGGGCTGGAGACTGTCCCTCTGAGTAAGCAGCTCAAGCAAACCCTCTTCCCTTCCAAGTGGTAGTTAAATCCCTTTCTGCCAAGGTATTTGTTTCTCAACAGGAATAAGGGGACTCTACCACAAAACCAATTATTTTACACTGACTGTGCCCTTCCTTTTGCCTCTCCTTGTGCCCTGAGAGAGCATGAGGAGATGGGAGGAGAAGAGCAAGAGCATGCTTGGAATTCATGCTCAAGTGGTTGATAAATTGCCCACAGTAACTCTGTGACTAGTCAGACTGAGTAAAGATGAATTATGGGTGAAAAAAATTAATATAGAATCAGAGACACAGGTGCATAAAATGCAGTTTGCCTCACATTTGCTTCTTTAGTTTGTAATTTGATTGATCACTTCAGTTTTATGAGTCTGCAAATGTTGGCGCAGTCCCCTGCCGAGTGTTTGAACAAGACTTTAATACTAATGACTGTTCTGTTCAACTCTATTGATTTTCAGGTACTTCACTTATTCATTTAGACTTTTGGATGCCCATTTTCCCAGAATTAGTATCATATTTGTACTGGCAAAGGGAATGAAAGAAGTAGCATTGCCTGTCCTTGGATGGCAGGCTTTAATGCTCAGGCTTTAATTACCTCTAAATAAAAATTTGGAAAGTGGAAAATATCAACATGCTTTTTCCATCATTAGTTTATTTTCTTCTGTTTCTGCAGTGTTGCTTAAGTGAGGCTTTGTGTTTTGAGGAAGGAAGAGCCCCTGCTTCAGAGGCCTTTCAAACTGTCTACATAAGGGAGACACTGCAATCTGTGTAAATGATACGTGCATCATTCTACATACTTCCCTGGTCTCTGACAAATTAGCCCAAATTATTATATTTTTTGCCAAGCTGCCTGGAGCTATTAGCACTCTGTGATTATTCTGGAAGACTTTGCTCTAATTATGAATAAAAAATATTACTCTGTTCACATGGAGCTCAGTGTTCTCAGCAGGGAACTGGAGGAGAAGGGCATCCAGCCTGGGCAAGGGCAGCCCCCTGTTGCTGGGGCTTGGGCAAGGTGGGCTGCTCTCCTGGGAAGCAGTTTCAGGAGCAGACCTCTGATGCTGGTGGGGAAGATTGGAAGGGGCCCTTACAGCTCCTGGATCCCCAGCATGACCGTGCAACCAGGTGCCCTTTGTAATGAGTCCTGTGAGCCCCTTCTTGCCACCAAAAGTTCTCCCCTGCCCTTTTGTATGAGGGTGGCAACACTGGGATCTCCTTCAAGTAAAGAGACAAACTAATGGGGCACATCAGAAGTGAAGGTGGCTAAAAGTGGCTGAAAAATGGACAGTGTCTGAAGCTGCTGTAAAATGCTTTGCAGTTTTTTGTAATGCACTTTGTAGTTTAATCCACATCAACAACAGATATCCTAAGATGGGCTGCAGCACCACTGCAAAAGACTAACAGTAGTACAAGCATCCAAGATAGCTGGTTTAGGATGACTGGATGATGTTTTAGCCAAAATTGTTTATCACCTCATGTGCTGGAGGACTTTCTGCAGTAGTTTGTGTAATACAGGGATGTTCCTCTAGTGAATGAAAAAGCCTGAAATAGGGTGAAGAATTTTATGTAGTGCCTACCAAGATTCCTTTCTGGCCCTGGGAACAAGCAGGTTTGCAGGAGATTATTCTCAGCTTGTCTCTAGATTGTTTTAAGCCAGCTGGCCTGCTTGGTTAAATGACAATTCTTTAATTGATTTGTTGGGGCCAGAATAATGGCTCGACTTCAGCACTGTGGTCGTGCTCTAGCAATCACTAAAACAGTCTGTGTTGAAAGTTTGTACTCCATCTTTCTGCCTTTCAGGGTGCCTCTTCTGTTTCCCATCACTTTTATGCTCCACATTTTCAGAGACCTTTTGGCTGCATATTTTGTCTTAAACTCCATCAATAGGATTTTGGTGGAAGTCCTTTTTCATTGGCAAAAATATACATATTTATGCTCTTATAATTTTATCTTGCCAGAATAAGCATCACTGCCACAAGCACTCAGGTTGGTTTGTGTACCTTATCTATCAGGTCTTTCACTGACTTTCTACAAAGCCACATCCCTCATGGGTATTACTGTGGTCAGCATGCTGTTTGGCAAAGTAGGAGCCAACTAATTCTGGGTGGAAAAAAGAAACCCTTTGGGGTTTAGTAAAATGAAAATACTTCTGCTGCTATCTCTCATTCATCTTTCTCAGTAAAAATGTGAGCTTCCTCCTTGGAGGTGAGACAGAACCAAGCTCCAGGGTGGGAGTGCGTCTGCATTCCTGATTAAGAGCAGGCTGCCAGTCCAAAGTAAACCTCGTGACTGGGACCTGTTTCCTTCTTTTGAGACCACAAGCAGTAAAACAAACAGCATCTGGGAGGTAGGCTAGGTCCTGTGGAGCCAGATGCCTTCCTTTTAGCCTTTGTTCTTGGACACTTGTAAAATCCACTGAAATGTGAGTTTCTCCTGCAGCCAGAACTGAGCCTTGAAGAAACTACCTATAGATAGGTAATAGCAGAAGGCACAGTTTGAGTGCTAGTTCCTGCTCTTTCACTTGTTTCTCTTCATTTCCTCTGCTCCTCCTCACTGGGAGAAAATAAAATAAACCCTACCCCAACTGAAAAACAACCCCAAAAAGCCAAATCATACAATCCCAACATTCCACCAAGTAAATCCAAAGGAAGTAGAGTGGCATGGGGTTTGCAAGGTGGTGCATGCAGCTGTGCCATGCCAATGTAGAAGCTCAGGACCCTAGAAAACAAGCGGGCACAGAGATATTTGGGGTGGGAAGGTGGCAGACAAAATTGTGAGGACAAGGAAGCGTTGCTCATGAACAAATCTAGCTGTGCTATTTGACAAGCTTTGCAGAATTTTGCTATCTTGCTAGTCTTGGTTAAAGGATGATGAAAATTAGTTAGAAGGGAAACTTGGAGTGTTTTGTAAATATCTGGTCTCCTGGGAGAAAGCTGGCTAACAAGGATGATAAATGAGAGAGAATTAGAGCTGGTTCGTGCATTTGTTTACGATGAGAAATACATCTGTTTGCCAAAAAAGAAATCATTACTGGGAACGCGTGGTCTCTGTGGAGAACACTGGAAGAAGGCAGTGAATTAAATCCCAGTGACACCCTGCCCTTGGTCCCATCCATGGCTGGATATCTTGTGCACACAGGGTGGCAGGGCTGCTGCAGTTGGGGTGGATGGTGCTGGCTGCTCCCCAGGACTCATCCATCAGCTGCTGAAGCCAAGGAAACCCCGTCCTTGGTGGTGCTCTCACACCATGGGAAAGAGAGGAGGCTCCTTGCTGGCCAAGGTGCAGCAGGGGAGGTTGTACAGGTGGTATGGCCTTCAGTGGCAGACTTTGCATGCTGGTGTCAGCCAGGGATTACAGGTGAGCTGTAAAACCAGGAGCATTTTCTTCCCAGTGGGTGTTTCAGCTGCCAGTCTTCCACAGTCCAACCTGGAGTCTTGGCTGAAGGAACTTGTGAAGTGAGAGAACGTGTCAACTTTAGTGCTTCAGGGAGAGCATTTTCTACACACAAGGTCATTCCAACCTTTTCCTCCCTTGTTTTCTGCTTTCTGAGTGCAATATTGCTGTAGCTTTCTGTAGCACGCATTTCTCATGTGCTGCTGCTGTGAGCAAGAAAGGTCTCTCCTACCCTGCCCAGCAGAAAAGGATTGATAAGTCCTACATCTCTGGGAATTTTCCTACTATTATACTCAATTTCAAGCCATTTTTCACATCTGCCTCTCAAGTAATTTTATTGCAGAAATGACAGCAGCTGGTATTGTACAACATAACTATGGCAAATGTAAGATGCATGATTGGTTTTGGGGACAGCATTTGCCCAGGGGAAGAAAACTAGAAAACAATATCTTGGCTCATTGCTAACTTCTCTCATCTATTGGTGACATACCCTGATTTTTAGAAGACTATAGACACCATGAATTAAACATATATTAACTACATATATTAATGTGACACATATATTAAAACCCAGCAGCTTAGAAGTCTATGTTCCTTGCTGCTTATGCTTATTCGTCCGTATCCCTTTGTGTTGTTCACCATAAATTTTTGACCCTTGAATATCACGGTTAATTAATTTGCTTTGATCACTGCCTAAATCAATTATAATGACATGCTAAATTTTATCCCCAGCACAAAAATGCTGGCAATGATTACTTTAAATACAAATTAAGTCTGCTTTAATATTCTAATCTGGCATGGTGCTGTTCAGTAAGGTGCCATCACATGAGGGACATTTTCTTTTTTTTCCAAATGCTGTAATAACAGCATTTGCTGAAGCATCCCTATTTTCTCCCTTGCTGAGTTCCTGTAGCTCTGTCCAGATGAATATAAACTTGTGCTGACTTTACCTCAGAGCCCTCAGACCCAGTTGATTTTAGCTTGCAGTAATGTCCTTAGGCTGGGCTGTAGGAGGGACTGATAGCAGGTCATTTTCAGACAGAACAGTTTCTCCCCACTAACAGTTTTGAGCAGAAATCAGGTGTTAATGTGTTTGTGATATTCTGGATTTTTTTTCCATTTGAAACATTTTCAAAAATAAGTGATTTTTATCTCCTTTTTTATTTTAAGGTTGGAGGTTTTTTTGCCAATTCTCAAAGCCTGCAGTACATTAGTAGTTATTCCTGCTGAAAGACAGCAAACAGGCAGTGCTTTCAGCCTTCATCATGCTGAATGCTGAGGAGGAGGACAGAGGCCATCACTTAGTTATGTCACATATATCTCACAGATATGGCTGTTTTCAAAGGTGGCCTAATAAATGCAGCACAAAATGTGGGAATTGTCATCACTGAGATAAAAGAATACTGTCCTGAATTGAAAATGGAGCAGCAGGGGGGAGCACACTGGTGTTACCTTACCCTACCAGACTCTTCTGACAGTCTCTTCTTTTTTTTTTTTTTTTTTTTCCTAAATTGGAGTTGTGAGAACTTTCTTTCCTATGGAAAGATTTGTCTGAATTTAGAAAGTGCCGTTCATCAGAGTTGTTAAACAGTTGTTAAATATTGTGGATGGCATGAGCATCCCCTCACCTCCATGACTGGGAGGAGTCCTGGTGGCAGGAGAAGCAGTGTGATCTTTCTGTGCTGTGATACAAGACAAATTTCTTAAGGCCAGGTCAACATTTAATGGCACAGTGCAGAAACAGCAGCTACTTATTGCCTATGCCCCAACAGTTCTGCAGGCAGCACCCAGGGCTGTGGACCACACCGGGTGCAAAGATGTATTTGTTGAGATTTTTGCAACGGCAGAGCCTTGAGGAAAGCTTGGAGAGCAGGACAAAGGCAGTGTTTTGGCAGTTCCTGGCCATGGCAAGCAGCCATCAGGGTGCATTTTACCTTGCTGTACCAGACATGGCACTTGTGTCCTCCTGCTGCCAGCAGAGCTGTCCTGGCTGTCACTCACACTCATGGATGGCGCCCCTTGCACAAAATTTCCTCTGCTCCTCCAAAGAGCTTGTGTGCAAAGGGATTTCAGGATTTATTTGTGTATCACTAATGGTTAACTTATTTGTAACCCATGGCCTTATGATGGCTAATCTGATGCCTCTCCAAGACCTTTTCTTGGAATGGTTCTCCTGCTCTTTCTTTCTATGTAGGTATAAGTACCCACAATGTGGGGGTATCCCAAAATGCCTCTTCAGCGCAAGTTGGCATGGACCCACCAGAAAAACTATCTTGCCACTGTCAGCAAGAACTTGCCCTCCAGGGAGGGCAGGTATTTCCAGAATAAAAAGCTCACCTTCCTGGATCCTAAGCAGGGGATTTTCCTTCCAAACTCTGTTCCCTGCTTTGTACCTTCCTGCACTCCAAGTTCCCCTGCCGGGATGAACCTCAGCTGAGTATAGCCCTTATCCATGCAGGAGCAAATGTTTCCTCTGTACCCTCCCACAGCAAGTCAGACTGATGTTACATGAGTAACGCTCTTTTAGCCTTTTAATGGATGAGTTTTCCTTCAGGAGGGGTTGCTAGAGAAGTATGTCCTCTGCAGCTCACGCAGTGCAGTCAGGATATGAATTTCAGCTCTTCAGCTGATCTGGACTTTTCCTTGGGAAATAAATGATGCCCTGGAGCAAAATAAATGAACTCTTGCTACTGGAGTTTCATAGAAGGTGACTGGATAATTGATTGTTAGTCCAATAAAAAGTAACTGATGAGGAGTTTGTGGACTCATACATCATTTCTGTGCTGTGACTGATATTAAAATAGAAAAAAATGGTAGGAAATGGGGGGGAAAGTTGATGGGATACTGTGAGGCTGATGTGGTTGTTTTTCATTTTGTTCTTGTTCTCCTAGGTGGGACTGAGTGTTGCAATAAGAAAAGCAAAAAGAATTATGAAAACTTCCAAGGACTTGGTAAGAAATCGATGGCATTAAGGTGTTTTACTCTGTACTGGCATTTTATCAGGAGTGAGTCCGTGTTTGTTTTGTCTGTGAATCCTCCTGATTAGCATTGAATTGGATGCTGACTCACTCCTACTTGATACAGGATCTGCTCTATCAGGTGACCCTGGAAGAAAGAGAGGGAGAAATAAAGGAAAAACATGAGAGGATGGGGAGAGCATAAAAAAATAATGAAATATGCAGCTACCTTGCAGCTGTGTGTAAGTGGGTGCCTCATAAACTGACCCCTTGCCTCAGAGCAGAGCAACTGTGCTTTGGGACTGTCTGAAGCCCAAGCAATGGACTGAATGCAAATTCTGCGTATTTTTCCTGTATTTATGAGTTGCTGCCTTTGCCTCTAAAATTTGAAAAATAGGATTTGAAATCTTTCTGCCTCCAACAGTTCTCAGATTTGTAGAGGATCTCTAAAGGGTAGCAGAGAAGAGTAGCAGCTGTTATTCTGCTAGGTTCACTTAGGTGAGTCAGTTCAGCCCTTGAATTTGCTTCCAGTTAAGTCATTTAATGCAGAGGAAATGCTTTAAGTGTTTGTGAAGAAATTATTTATATTGCTTATTCCTGAATCCTTACTGTGATGCTAGTCACAAAAGTGAAAATTGGGGTGCCTAATTAGCCTTTGGGCAGTTGCCAAATTACCAAACCAGGGAAATAAACAAAGCACTGGAGAGACTGGCCTCAGCTCCCGCAGAACAGCAACCAGCAGGATCTCTTACTCATTTCCCTTCCTTTTCAGTGCTGTGCTACTGATGGCCTGAAATTTCTGCTCAAATTGCATGAAATTTTTATTCTTCTCTCCCTGGAGCAAGTCCCCAGGTTAACACCTGTAACAAGATGCTCTGAGTCAAGCAGAGCATCCTCTCTGAGCTGGCACGGGGCTGGAGAGGGACTGGCAGGGCAGTGCTGCCCTGTGGGACACAATTCCTCTGCTTCCTTGCATGTGCTGTACCCTTGGCATATTGGACTGAGTCCCTCACATGGCCAGCCACATCCCACTTCCTTGGGATGGGCATGCCACATCCTTTCAGGCTGTCCTGGGCAGGGTGGCATGGTTGGCACCAATCTTTGGGTGCAATAGGCACTTCTATTTTGCCTTTACTCTCACATATACTCAAAACTGCTCAATGCCCCTATACCTCTCTCAATCTCCATTGGCCCTGGGCCCCTTTCTGCTCCTAGCTGCCCATTTGCCAGCAGGAAGGACAAACAGACTGCAAGCAGAAAGGTCATAGTTGGGTATCAATGTATTTCCAAACCTCCTGCACAATGCAAGGTCAGCTCAAATTAAAACACATATCATATGCTTGCTGGGGCCTCACCTGCAGTTATTCCTAGAGGTTTTCCTGTAATGGCCCTGGCTGAAACTTATTTTCAACCTGGAAAATAGAAAATAACATTTCTAGGGGCATTACTTCAGCTTGCAATTTCCCGTTCACCCAGACTGAAGTTATTTTCAGATCCAGAAAAACAATGCAGTAAGAAACACAAAAGAGAATCTCTAGGAGGGAGCACAGTGTGAATCATGCTTGCATAAGCCATGTATCCCAGAGCAGCAGCAGGTGATGAAAGAGTAAGGAAACCACCTGCACAGTCTCAAGGCTCCCAAATCATGATCCTACCTGCACAGGCAGATACACCTTAGTGAGAGCTGAGGAGCTCTCATTGCCTGGGGAGAAGATTACCTGGCTGAGTGTGTGGGTGAGGAACCAGAAACATCCCAGCTGTGGTAGGACATCCCTGCATAAACATCAGTGAAGAAAGAAAGACATTCATCTGGACTCTTTTATGCTCTGGCTCATGTTAGACCAAAAAAGTCAAATTAGATCTGTTAATTCTTCCCATATCTGCTCTTTTTGTTGCTTTTGCTTCATTGTATGTTTGGGGAAAGCCTTCTGAAGAAATTTTTGCAAGTTAACTGTCCCCATCTTGGCATGGCAGCTGTGTGTGACTGCGCACAAAAAAAGAGATGTGATGATGGCTGTTGTAATGAGAACAGGAAATCCATCTGGATCCCAGGATTTCACATTTGCTTGGAATTTCTTAGGATCATTATGAGTTTGGAAAAAAGAAAAGGTAATCAGCAGATGTAGAGATGCAGTGAAAGCAGCTAAACACCAAAAAATTTAAATAAATGTCTTGATTCATTAAAAGGAGTGAGCTATCTGTAAGGCACTGGCTTAAACCAAACACCAACAAGCATTAGGGGCTCATTGTTATTCTTTTTAGTAAAACCAATTAAAATAATTACAGAAATGTCATTAGGGAATGTTAATAGGCAATGAATAGGATATTAGTGTAATCAATCACTGTGAGCACCTCTAGCATTAACTCTTCTTGTGGGTGGAGAAGATACTAAGGGGCATCTTTGAGCAATAGCAATGAAAGAATGGTGATTAGAGTTGTGGCATTTCAGGAGAGCAGGCACAATTTGTACAGTCTGTCATGACTGCGAGGTCCCTGCACGTCACAGCCTGGCAGTGGGACAAGTGGGAAGCCATGGAGGGAGCCCAGAGCGAGCTGACAGGCAGAGAAGGACATAAGCTGATCTCCTGCCCACTCACCCATGTTACACAGGGGCATGTATCCCATCTTCTGTCAACAACTCATGCTGTAGCCTGTCTCTGCTGGGAAGGACCCAATAGTGCCTGTTCACACAAAGATTCCCTCCTTTTTTATACCTGTATTCCTTGCCTTTTGAGAGTAGCCCAAGACAGCCTCAAAGATCAGATGAGCCGCTCTCCTGCACAATGCCAAGCAGAGCTAAAGTATTGCCTCCAGATCTCACTGTCCCGCCTGCTGTGGGAATACAGAGGCTGTGGAGGCTTTGGAATGCTGCTGCAGCTGGTCCTCAGCCACAACATTGCCAGGTTATCATCAGCATCCCCTCCTACCAAAGCTGAGCAGTCTTTGGCACTGCAGGGTAACCTTCCTTTGAAATCAACAGAGAGCCAGTCAGCAGGAATTTTCAAAAGACTAGCTGAGAAAAAGACAGGAAAGATTTTATTCTGTTTACAGCAAAGGGTAAACTTTCAGCACAGCCTGTGAGCAGAATAAAAGGAGGTTTTACTTATGTACTTATTTTTTGCAAGCCCTGTAGTTTGTCTTTCTGGTGCAGTTTTGACTCCAGGTGCCTTAACTTCAAAGGCTTTGCATACCGTGGCTTAAGCTGAAGTGAAAAGCTGACAGCTCAGATGAAGACCCTGCAAATCTTAGCCTGATGGAAGGCTTAAAGAGTCTCTGGTGCTTCTGTTGGCAGGATTAATCCTGAATGAAGGAGGGGGCAAGTGATTTCTTTCCTCTTTCCAGGAAGTGTACATAAGTTTGCAAATCTCTTTGAGAAAAGCTGGCATCCTGTCTGTGCACCACTCATTTCATGCTCACTCCCCACCTGACCATACACTCAGAACTAAAAGGAAGCCTGTGTCCCAGCCATGCTGCAGGACACAGCCCTAAGGCAGCAATACCCTCCAGGGCAACTGGAGGTGCAGCAGTGGGACCAGGTTGGCCTTTCAGCCTAAGGAAAGGCCCAACTTCCTTGGCTGCTTTTGGATTTTTTCCCCATTTCTTCTGTGATTGTGTTCTAGTTTCTCCTTTCAATCCACCAGCACCTCAACCCCCTCCAAGCTGGTGTGACTAAAGCTTTGTCATTTGAGTGTGTTGGACAGAATTGAAGAAAGTTAATTGGTGGCTTTTTTTCAGGTTTCTTGTCTCCTTGACCTTCCTTTTTCTTTTCTACTTGATTTCTCTTTTGCCTTCTTCAGAAAGTACACCGTTACAGCTCCAGCTCCACTGCAGATCTCTCCTCCTCCTCCTCCTTTTCAGTGGTACCTAAAAAAGGTACCACTCTTTTTCATCTTCACCTTGCTGCATGATCACTTCAGCCACCAGCATAAATGTTGGCTGCAGCCTTTGTACTAGGGGCTCTGTCTCCTCTCCACAAGCCCAGTTCTCCTCTCCACCCTGAGATCCTGGCTGTGGCGTATTTCTGTGCCTGACCTCCTGCTCTGGGCAGCATGAGACCCATATTTCCATAGCCTCTTGTTACCTGTCCAAGCAAACACCTTCCCTGGAGCTGCAAGGCAATGCCCTATGCTCCTTGGCCTCACTGCCTTGCTGTGCTGCCTCAAAGTTCTCCTTTGTCACTCAGAGCTGTATACACTGGGGTTATAGACCCACGTAGTGTGTAATAACCTTCCACTGGACTCCAAGCCTGCTGCACCCAAGCTTTACCTTCTGTTTCATGATGGGCATGGGTTGAATTATCATTAGGTTGAGGACTATCTTACTCTTTCTTTTTTCTGTGTATATAAAGTATGTAACAGAAGGCAGCTGGTCCAAGGACAGAGCTTTCAAGTGCTGTGTCTGTATAAACAATTACCCTTCTTTGCATAAAGTTATGAGTATGCCCATCTGCTCATCTGCTTCATATTTACATGGTAAATGTAGCCTCAGTGAATGCAGAGAACTGGGCTGTGCACGAATGAGCCCTCTGAAACACTTGGGCACCCTCAGTGTTTCAAGACCAGCTGAACTTACAGTAAAGCCACAACAGTAGTGTGTTTGTGGGATTAATTGCCCATGCAACACAATTCATTAGGAAGGTCTCCTTCAGCTTCTGAAGCTTCCTGGCTACCTGGAACATCAACTGGATTGGCCCAAGGATATGGGCTACTAATGTTGAAGGAGTTTTTCTAGCAGCAGCTGTCTTTTACAACTTACAGGTTTGGCCAAGATAAAATCTGGATTTCCAGGTAAACATCTCATTTAAACAAATCAAGGGTAGTCTATACACAGTCTGGATCCTCTCATTTCTCCTCTTCTTAGAGTTGTCCCTGGCCTTTGGCATGTAGA
This sequence comes from Zonotrichia leucophrys gambelii, assembly GCF_028769735.1. NCBI lineage: Eukaryota > Metazoa > Chordata > Aves > Passeriformes > Passerellidae > Zonotrichia > Zonotrichia leucophrys. The sequence goes on along the minus strand of NC_088171.1, from coordinate 48,280,966 downwards.
AACCAGACTCGTGTGTGGGCTTTCACTAGTTTTGCCCTGTGTCAGGTGTCACCACATTTACCAAACATGAGAACAGTAATTTTTACAAAGAATGAAAAAGAAATTGGTTACATAAGAGAAGACAGAGAGAAGACCAGAACTTTTTCTTTCCTTTTTGAGTTTTACACATCTTTGAAAGCAAGAATTGCTGGTCTGTAAATGCTCAGCCTTAATCCTTGACTGCTGTGTCGGATCTAAATCCTCTGGCATGTAGCATCCTTATTGGCATCATTGGAGTTTTTCGATGTTTCTAGGCAGAAAATACATGGTTTAGCTCTGTAATTTACTGACACTGAATATCCCGAGCTACACCACCTCTGTGAACTAATGCATCCATCTACTTTTATTTTTCTTCCTCTCCAGAAAAGCTTCATGGGGTTCTCAAGTGTGTGTGCATTTCCTCTTCTGGCCAACCTCTGTGAGAAGATTAAATTGTAAGTATACATTTTCAGTCCTTAACCAGAAACAGAACATGGTAAATTTGCTTCTTTCATAAGTCATCCTTAGCTAACAAAGCTTCCCATATTTACTTGTGTTGGTTTCCTTTATAAAACCACTGTCTAGGTAGTACAGAAGGAGCCTGCACAGAGTTCAGGTAAGTAATATTCTTCACAGGGATCCTTGTGGTTGGTTTAGTGCTTAAACCATTTGCTCAATTTTAGCATGTCCCAGAGCTCAAATATGTGACACTCTCACAGATGTGACATCTCCAACAGGAAGCCACCCTTCTACTGAGATTTTCTGAGCCCAAGAAACTTCTTCACTTAATTTGTTCACTCAGCTGTGGTGCCCGTGTCTCAGTGCAGGAAGGCCACCAGCACCTGCATGACTCTGTGAGGAACCCAAATTTAATGTCAGTTGTGAAGCATAGAACGATCCCAAGGTGTTTAAGAAATTCAGGTGGATGGCATCCAGGAAAAACAACTCATGACAGTGCTGACTTTGAGCCAGTTTCTAAGAAAGGCCAGGGACATGAGCTGGGCAATTACTCATAAAGTGTATTTGTCGATGTACTCCAATGACTTGGTGGAATACTCGAGCAGGTCTAAGAATAAATCAGGATTATCAGCTGTATATTTGACTGATTCAACTGCCAAGACTAACTTGCTCACTTATTTCTGCTCATTTAACTGAAACTGCAAATATCAGGAGTTTATTTGGAATGGGTTGATTGACATGAAAAATCTTGCAAGTGTCTTTTGAAACATTAGTCAGGATACATAGGCTGAGTTTGAGCCCTGTGAGTTCAGACCGTTGAAGGGAATGAAATTTTATATTATATGTTGGATTGCATATATTCAACTCAGATTTTCTGATCTCTCCCTCATGCACTCTGTCTCCCTCACCATATTTGTTTTTTTACTTTCCTTTTTCTGTAAACTAAAAAAAAGAAGAAAAAAATAACAAAACAAAACCAACCAACCAAAACCCCCCTAAATTTTACCACAGTTTTGTTGTCCTAGTTTGTTTTAGAGACTGCAGGTTTGACATTGAAGCCATGCAGGAGTCCATCAGCCTCACCTCCAGAGCTCAGTCAGTGGACATTGAAATACAGAATTTGCTCTTTTGGGCAGGATCACTTTGCTGAAGTACAAGCACAGAGGCACAACTGAATATAGAGCAGTGAATATCAAGCCAGTTATTATCTGTTCTGTACACTTCACTGTGTTTTTTACTTTCTTAATAGATTCCCTTCCATATGTTAACACTATGGGGGTTGTTTTTGTTTTTTACAGTGTTCTAAGAAATAAACTGCCTTTTGAAGATTTTGATGGAGATAAATTTAGCACCTTCCCAGTAAGCAAAGCTTTTCCTTTGGTACAGTAATCCCTTGATAATGAGGATGTCTCTGGGATTCCTCCTACTTTCTGCAAAGCCTTATCCATTCATGTGAAAATAGGAATAGGAATAAAATGAATGGAAGGTTTTCTTGTCATAAAATGTTGAGTTTTTTCCTGGATGAAAAAGCAATCATTCATGTGTGCCACCTGGGGAAATGCACACATAAAGCTGTGCTCCCTGCAGAAGCAAATTGCTCTGCTGCTGAGTGGTTGTTTACTGAATTAATAAGAGGTGAAGTAAAGTCATATTAAACAAAAAATAAATTGCCAACTTGTCTTATTTCTGCACTAAAGCATGCTAGGTGTCACTTATTAAAGCTTAGCAAAGGGACTCTGGAATACAACCTGTTTACTGGGTTTTATTCCTACACCTTGAGTTAGATTCTCATTTTAGATATTTTAAATTAAAAGTGCGAGAGCAATAATGGCTGTCCTGTGTGTGTGTTTCTCCTGGCCTTTAGACGCTGAGGGGCTATCACTGGAGAGGCAGAGACTGCAACGACAAAAACACAACCGTGTACCCCGGCAGGCGGTAAACATTTTAATTACCTTAAAGGCTTCTTATTAACTGTGGCTTCGAGAAGAATGGGCTCCAGATTTTGTTGTGACCATACTCTTAGACTAGCACATCACTGCTTGTTGCTTGACTTTGCTGTGAGGGAGGGGATGATCAGGATGAGACTCATTTGCAGGGGCGGTGTAAATTTCTTTCCTTTCTCTAAAGCACCTGCAGCTAAAATTGGTCAGACAGACCAGAGATGGGAAGGGAAACCATGACATTGACTAAAAGGATAAGTTTAATTCAGCAACTTTCAGTATTAACTTTAAATTAATATTGCATTTTGCGTTTGCTTTTTGCTAGGAAAAATTGCCTCTCCTAGATCCAAAGAGGAAAAAACCTCACCCTTCCATGCAGAAAGGAATTTCTAATTCCTTTTTAATTTTGGTGGAAAATGGCATCTGGGGATCTGATTTCCCAATTCTTTTTTGTGTCATTTCTTATCCTTTTGTTTCTCCATTTTAGTCCTGATAATTGGGATGCAAAAAGTGACTCTAACTGCAATGGCATATGGGTAAGTAAATGAAGTCGTACCTTCCTATTTGCTGCTTCTCTTTTGTCCTTTTTAGTCTTTGATTTAGTTGAGAAGTGTTCCTTTTTTATTTATTCTGGTTTTATTAGCTGATATTCAGTTTGTTTATTGATGCTTATGATTATTTAAATTATAGCTTATATGATTATTTAAAACGTACATATACTCATTAAAATAATGTCACTGCCTCATTATTATGATGCAGTGCCTCCTGCAGGCAAACATTCAAGAATAACTAAATTCTCAGCCCCTGTTTTGCACTGACATTCTTCAGGTGCTAGATAGGTACTGTTATCTAATCTACCCTTTCTCTTCTCCAATAGGGTGTGGATCCAAAAGATGGAATTCCCTATGAGGAGAAGTTCTGCAAAGGTAAATCATTAGAGTCAATACAATAAACCATGTGCCTTATGTATTAATTTTATAAATATTTCAATATTTGCACATTCACAAGACTAGGGAAAGACAATAGACTTTATAACATCATGAGAAGAGCAAAGTTACTGAGTTTTTTTGATCTTGAGGATGGGTAAAGATGAAACTTGTAAAACACAGGCTGCTGGTAATTTCCTCTTAAAAGTCAGCTCAGTAATGAAATTGAATACATAGAATGGGGACAGCAGCTAACTGAGATGTCAGCTCTGCATCTTCTCTGGTGCCTGTAGACTAACCCAGAGAGAGGCTTTGAGATTAGGGAAGCAGCTTAACATTTGCATTTGTCCAGTTTTACCTCTTGCCATAAATACATACATTTTTTTCCACATAAGGCCTTAAAGGGGTGAAGTGATGGCATGATCTGATCTCCCTGGCCATGATGTGAGTGGGTGCCTGTGTGCCCACACTGCACAAATAAAAGCCTCACAAACTAGCAGTAACTGCAGTTGCCACTCACCTCACCTCACACTGAAATCAGTATCCTGGGGATGAACCGTTGCCTGGCAAGACTCCTCAACATTTTTAGATGAAAGGCTAATCTACAAATGTTAAGTGACATTAATTATAAACCAGACAGATTGTTCTAGCAGAAATACTCGTATGAGTAGCACATCCGCCACCCAGTTCTGTTATAAGGAGCTTTGAGCAATTTTCTGAGTAATCCGATTTCCCTAAATGTTTAAGTACTTTTTAATGCATAATCTATGGATAGCAAAAATAAACACTGTCTGCACAGCAGAACCTCTGCTGAAATAACACACAATTTAAATACAGCCAGGATTCTTTTCTGATTAGCAAGACCTCCCCCTGTTTTTCATGCCCAGTCTCCAGTTGTTTCTCTAGGGTTGTTGGCAAATGCCTGTTAGATGGTTTCTGCTGCAGATGGAGTGAAATCCTATTGCAGTGTCTGAACATTTAAGCCACGTGAAGGGTGGTGTAGCCAGTCACCCTTTGACTCCATCAGCTGCTACTGCTGCTCCTCTTTAAGCACTCTCAGAGCTGGGTTTCAGCTTGCCCTTTCTGCCCATGTGACTAACAAAATGCATCCATCAGGTGCAGACTCCAGAGGGGTCGTGCTCCTGGGGGACTCGGCCGGCGCTCACTTCCACATCCCTCCCGAGTGGATGACCGTCACGCAGATGTCAGCGGTGAGGAACCACGTTCAGCTTGCCAAAACCACTGATTGCCATTTGCTCTCTCTGCTGTGCTGCAGGTTGCCAAGGGGAAACAAGTGCAAAATGCTTCACTGCACTGGAATTTGTAGTTATGGTCTCACGTGTATCGGTCCCCTCTGGCATCTGCTCCTGTGAAGATAAAAAAGCACAGCCCTGTGCTGCTGCCGCTCCTCCGGCATCTGTGCAATTGGGTCAGGGAAGAGTTTGGCTGCAGTGTCCCGGTGCTGTGCCAGACACACAAACCAGGACATCTGGCTTTCCACGCACGTGCCTGCAGCTCAAGGAGACCTGTGCTGTCTGTGGGATCAGACCTGCCATTAGCAGCCCGCTTGGGATGGCTCCTTGCTGAGAGGGTGTTTGCAGAAGTGACCCTGCTGACAGCCGGGGAATTTCTGCTTTAGGAATCTGGCTTTGAAATGACGTGCCCTGGATTGTTTTCCCTCATCCTGTGGCATATGTGAAATAGGTCTCATAACTCCAGTGTTCTGGTTTTGAGGATTGTTGAACAAATGCATTCGCAGGTGTTTGAGGGTCATCCAAGTATTTATAATAGATTTGTCCTTAAGGGAAGAGTTCCTGTGACCATAAAATATCCCTGTCACACTGATGTCTATCCTTGGGTGGTTATCCCAGCATTTCCTATTTTCGAAAACAAAATGCACCTGACTGTGAACTATACTGAGCCTGTTGCAGTTCACTGGCATGTAATGAAATAATTGAGAGGAAAAGATCATTCCAGCAAACTGTAATTATGGGGTGGAGATAAATGTGCAGGTATGTTCCTGACCTTCACTGTTGTTTCCTATCCTATCAGTCTCTAGCCAGGGAGGACTGTACCTTGTCCTTCTCTGCCCAAGAGTCTGTTGCACAGGGGATAGCAGATAGATCATCATGCCCACCCTTCCTGATGAAAACCTTCTACACATCCACTGGTGGCTGTAGAATAAGATTACAGACATTTCCTGGAGAACAATTCTTTTCCCAGACTTAGTAGTTATTGTGCTGTGGGAGGCCTGAGAGTTTCATGGGTTTTTTCCCACTTTTGCTCCTAGAGCTGATTTAAATGTTGCAGATTAGCCATTGTTTTTCTTTGTTAAATGCTTATGAACAACAATTACACGAATGACACTGATGACAGAGCTGATGAGGAACATAATAAATTACCACTAATGATAATTGAGATTATCTCATCTAATAAAGATGATCATAATACTGATGGCAAGGATGATTCTGACAGTAAGGCTGGTAGTAAAGTCATGTCGGCAAGAACAGTTTTAGACTATGTCAGCATTTTATTATCATTGTAATGAAGATTTAGAAAGAATTTCTCTTGCTTGAAGCTTGCTGATCCACCAGCTGGATGGGTCAAGGTCTGCTAATATAATGCCAAGGCACAAGATTCAAGGTTGGGAGCTGGAGTGCAGATTACAAAAGTGAGTTTTGGAGGCTCTTTGTTACTGTCTGATCAGTGCAGAGCAGTTTGCATGGGGAGGGAATTAGTGCACTCTGTGTAAGGCCCAAAAAATATATGTAAGGTTTGGGATAGGAAACAACATGTTTTTTTCTAGGACTATTTCCAAGCTTTCCTACCAACCAAATGGCAAAAATAAATCAGTTAAATATTAATGCATACATACAGAGATCTCAGTTGTATGAAAACTAGTGTTTGTGATTAAACTCTTGCAAAAGTAAAAGGTTATTTAATTTGGAGCTCACCATGAGTGCAGAAGCTGTCACCTGAGCACAAAAGCACTAGCAATACCATTTCTGAACTAATTCTGACTTTATCACTGCCTCTTCCTTTTCCTTGTCCTTTGTGTCTTGCTTTCTCACTGGAGGATGTCAACAGCAGCAATTTAACTGCCTTGGGGTTGTGAAGGTGCAATATTGCTGTCTCTTTTGTTGTATTAAAAGCCACTGGAAAATATTCTTCATCTCTAGGCTTAGTTAACAAATTAACTGGCTTCAATGATTTTTCAGTGTGAGGCTTCCCGCAAGGAGAATTTTGAAGCCCATCCAGAGATGGTTTTGTGACCAGAGAGAGTGCAGAGAGTCTGTGTCCTAATCTTGCAGGAAACATCTTTAATCTGGGACCACAGCAAGAATTTGAAGTTAGGCCTTGGAGAAGAGAGGAAAAGGCATCATCTTTGTGTACCTGCTGTTCCTTTGTGCCGTCTAACTCAAGACAGTTGGCTTTGATTCTGCCAAAATTTCTTTGATAAGGCACATAAAAATATTAGTTTGTCAAATGGTTTTATCCACACTCAATACTAGAGCATGTTCAAAGCTTTAATTTTCATTTCACTAGAACCTCAAACCTCTACATGGAATTTCAAATAGCACTTCCACGCCCCTGCCCTGTGCAGATTTTTTATCATGGGTACAAAAAAAAGTTTTGTGCCGGTTAATTTAGATTTATTCTGAGAATTATTTTATTACTTTAATATTTTTCTATATTTGTTCATATTCATTTTATATGCTTTCTATATTTCACATATTTCTTATTTATATTTATCCTTTTGTGTGTTTACATTTACAAGTGTTTACATCTACAGGTGTAAAGTAAAATTTACACTTGGTATCAATGCTGTGGGCCCATCTGCTAATCCGCACCACATCAGTGGCAGCTGTTAATTCCAGTTTTAAAGCTAATTAGGTGAGGAAATAATTTTTTAGGAGAGATGCTGAGTATTTCATTAAAAGGCTCTGCAGAATGGTTGTTTTCCCTAATTTTGCTTTGCATAGTCTACCTTGCAAAGGAGATCCTATGATGAGTACGGAAAGAAAAGAGAGTATGAATGAGAAATTCACTCAGGAAGTTGTCTGGGTAGCTGGATATTCAGCACAGGGGTGACAAGATAAGATTTGGGCTGAATAGCTTTGGAATTCGTATGTCCATGCCATTGACTTGAAGAGCATTGCTGGGAAGATGCCATAGATTGGATTTTGGATTTCCTGGTCTAATTAGGAATTTACTGCCCTCTTAGCTTTGCCCTGTAAGGGTCATAACCCCCAGTGTAATCTGGGGTGATGCAGGGGGACATGCTGCTGTTATATGTCTCATTTTGTACAGGATGCATCAAGTTGCATCATTCACTTTTCCCACATCAAGTCCTCTGGCATGCTAGATATCAGAGGGGGCACTCTTGTTTTCCAGTGCTATTTCCAAAGCTTTAGCTGGGAGCCAGTCACATAAACAGTTAGCATCCCTCTCAGAGTAGGTTCTTCCCAGAAGGAGCACATGGAGGCATTACTTGGTGTGGGAAACACCCATTATGAGGTGGAAGCATCTTTGAAAACTGCAGCTTGGACATGCTATTTCTTCAGTTGAAACAAAAAATCAAAGAAAGAAAACAACTAAAAAACCACCACTCTTCCCTATATTGGGGAAGTCCCAGGTGTCTTACACAAAGAGAATTATACGTCTCTAAGAAGGGGTCAAGTCAACTTTATTTTGGCTTTCTTGGGTTTGCCAGATTTTTCTTTGAAGAGTTTCAGCAAGAATTGAGCTGAATGTTCAACCCTTTAACCTGAAAATCTGGATGCTAAAAGTGAAGTGTAACGCAGTAGACGTGCACTTTATAAGGCCTAGGAAAGCAGAAGTACTAGGGATTTTTAGAGGTAGATGTTTTTTTGCAGAAAGCTCATGTTGAAAACACTAGTATGTCTAGTGATGGATATTGTGCTCCTGCTGCTCTGTCCATCTGCTTACTATTGACTTCCAAATAGCTACTAATTACAGCATTTTTCTGTTGTATGTCTGGAATAGAAGCAACCTTCATATCTCATTTTAGAGACATTTTTATTTTGAGGTAAAAGCTCTATATTTATAAATGTGATGGAAATAATACCCTTTCTGGAAAGATGCAATTTAAAACTGTTGGATCACTATTTTGTTGCTGAATAAAGATAAAAATAAATCCTACATTATCCATAGTCCAGTAGATACCTAGTTGCCCACAAACTCAAGGGGTTCTCAGATATCCTTAAAGTAACTGTTTGATATTATTTATTTCCTATTAGCAGAATTCATCATTTCTTTAAATGTGGATTCACGATGTTCCAAACACTTTTCCCACTGACTTCTCTTTTTTCGAACCAGTACAAAAAAACCCAGGAGTTTGATGTTTGCAATTCTTTTTAAAAACATTATCTAGCATTCCTCTAGATCCAGAGAAATGCAGGCAGGTTTCTCCAAGCTTGTATTGTCATGACTAAGACATTTCATTTTGTGGGAAATAAGGTAATAATTTTGCTAATTTCAAACCTCTGTCCCTTGAAGCTTTACAGAGCAGAAATGCAATTTTTGCTTTTTAAAAAGATAGGCTGTGCTTTTCTCAAGAGCTTAAGGTTTTCTTATTTGTATTCTTAGAATAATAAAGTTGTCTGTGATACTTAATACTCTCACCAGTATTTGAAAAGCATTAAAATCATTATAAAAAGAAACATTCAATTTTCCTTCAAATTAAGGTATACCTCAATGATTTTAAGATTTTCAGGATGGAAAGGCTTGTATGAGTGTGAAGTTTCCAGTGCCCTTTTGTATTCTGATTCTGAAAATCTCTTGCTACAGCAACCCTGAACTTTCTTCCATTTAAGCATAGCTTGGCATGTGTGCATTCAGCATCAGCCATGGCTCTGGCTGCCCCATGCTCCAAGACAGGACACATCTAGGAGAGGAGGATGTTCACTGGAATGAGACCCATCTAAAGCATTTGATGCTGAAATATGGCATTTGAAGCTAGGCTGGAATAATTTTCTACTGATTCTCTGCTAAAATCTGGCACGTGGGCTGAAGTTGGTTTCTCAGCCAGAATAGTCTAGAGAATGGTATTTAAACAAGGCTGTGCTCAAGAGAGTTTTATGCTAAAAGTCAACACAGTTGCACCTCTAGAGTGGGACACATTTGCATCTGAGACTAAGCAACACAGTCTGTTAGGCTGTACTTTCCAAACTACATCAATGCAGAGTTTAAGGTTCAGCATTCTTCTGAATTTTCCATTAACTACTCATCTTCACCCTTTGGACCTGAAATATCTTCAAAAGTCTGGCCCTTAAGTGCTTTGTTGGAATAGTGTCAATGCTAAATGCTTATCCAGTTTTCAAATGCAACTGTAATTTTGGGCTCAAACGTTCCTCTTCAAATCAATTTGCAACTCAATTAGGCTCTGGCAAATTCATATTTAAGCCAAGTTTGCAGGGGGAAAAAAACCAAACAGTTAGAAATTACTGGGACTTGTCCAATGAATATATTGTTTTGGAGTGCCAATGGTAAATAATGAGAGAATTGTTCATAAAACTATTTGTTTAAAAAGTATTAAATAATTTTTATCTCTCTTATACTCTAATATATGTGGCATGTATAAGAGATCACATCTGAAGGGTTTTTTCTGTCCTAGTGACTGTTTCTCTCACCTCTAATGCTAACCTGTGAGGAGGAAAATATTGCAGAAGGCCAAGCTATGCTGTATCCCTCTGCTTCTGCTCATAGCTGTGCCCTTGGATTAAGTACTTTTTGTTTGCACACAAAACTAACAGATTTGAAGAAAGCAAATTTGAAGTTTCCCTGCAGCCCTAAAAAAATGAATGTTTTTTATTTTATATGTATGTACACATACACACAAGGACACGTGTGTGAGAAAGAAAGAACAAACTGAAGGATAATTAAGACAGGCCCATTTTCACCTTGGTAGCTAATGCAGATGTGCTGTAAGTGGGTCAAATGTGCTGTTACATGCTTTAAAGTGGCATCTGCTGTGCATTAGACTGCTCAGAGCAGTGACTTCAGGATTTCCTGTCCCCCACAATCCCCCCTTGAATTGCCTTTCCTCCCTTTTCCCTGCATCTCTCTCCATCCTCTTACAGTCAAAACCCTTAGACACATACTCAAGCCATAGCCTCAAGTATAGCTCCCATTCACCTAAACAATAATTTTCTTGGAATTAGAACTTGGTGGGGAGCACAAGATTTAGCTGTTTTCTAGCTCTTCAGTTACTCTCACCCTCCTGGATAAAGAATTATCCACCTGCTTGTTGTTTATAGCAGTGAGGTCTTAAGGAAACCCCGCAATTGCTTGAAGAGAAAATGAAGCTAATAAATTATATGGATTAAACCAGCCTGTAGGTTCTCTGATTTTATGTTTTGACCTTCTTTTGGTTATTACCTTTTTCATCAGCAGTTTTCCTCTTTATGAGCACACTGGATATATACATTTGTCTTTGCAAGCATACCCCAGACCAGGAGAAGCTGGAAATTTACTCCATGTTCTGTCCTTCTGAGGTGGCACAATTTATCAAGGCTATTTTCCTAACCTTCCATGAATTTTGGGACTTTCAGAAAACAAAGTGGGAAAGAACTGGGCACTGTGTTTTGAATGTGCAGTATGGCTTGCATCTGTGGAGAGGCTTTCACAGGGGCAGTCACTGTAAAAAAGCATTAGGGACCAATATCAGCAAAACAGAGAAGGGTAAAGGATGCATGTGTTTGCACAGGAAGAATATGCCAGATGATGTGCTTTTCTCCCTTTTCCTTGCCATGCTCAGAGGCCTTTCTGACCCTGTTGCTTTAGTGCCATCCCCAAAATTTAGTGAGGACCAGGCAGAGGTTTTCAGGGGATTGGCTGTTCTCACCTCATCCTGCTGTAGAGGGCAGGGAAGCTTTGAGAGAATTTGACATTATGCCTTTGCCATATTCTCTGGGGACATCACACTGCCATCTCTTGCTGTGCCCAAGGCTGCCACACCTTTGGGCAGGATGGATGCTGGAGCAATCAGCTGCTGCCTTGGGGGTCTGCACCTGCAGTACCTGCTCACATAAGGAGGAGTTTTGGACTCTTTCAGGAGGAGTTTTGGACTCTTTCAGGAAAAAAGGGCACCAAGAGCTGCAATTCAAATATCTTCCCTGTTTTTCCTTCCTCCTTCTCCTCTTACGCCTGTCTTACAAAAGCCAACTTTTTAAGAATATGCATGCATAGTTGCCACTACTATGGCAGTTAAAATTGCTGTTGTCTGGCTAATGCTCTGGCTAAGAACTGTTCAAATTTGCTAAGAGGATTTTATGTCTGTGAGGGTGAAACCAGGTTGATTTTAAAATTTCTCTTTCAGAAATCATTTGCTAATCTCCCCATGGCTTTCAGTGATGAGTTTGACTGGCCCCAGTTCTCAGAGATCACTGGATTTCTCAATTCCACCATCGGGTAAGCAAACAGACAGGGTGGCCAAGCCATAGCAAGTCCCTAGGTCTCTCAGAGCACAGCAAAGAAAAAAAACCAAAACTGCTTGAACAGAAAGAGAAAAATACTATTCAGCTCTGCATCTGCTCTTTCTAAAACCAAGATCAACCCTGGATCTTGGGTTTTAAAAGATATTTTAAATACATATAAGCAAGTCTTCCTGAAATTCAGGGTAGGTTTTAAAATCAGTCAAACTGTAATTTAGAAGGAGAAAAACCCCAAAGAAATAAAAGAGAAACTATTTTTTTACAAAATTCATGGGAAGGAAAGCATTACTGAAAGTAACAAAAATCAGCCTTTCTCTTTTCTTATTTTTTTTTAATCTTCCTCTTTTCCTCATGTTTCCTTTTTGCTGATGAAAATAGTGGAATAAAGGGTATCCCCATGGTTATTTCATAGTGTTCCCTACTGGGAGGAAATCTTTCTTCTCCTCTTCCCACATGTTTTTTTTTTTGTTGTTGTTTTTTTTAACACATTTAGAGGGAAATAGCAAAAGGAGAATTTGAAAGAGTCTGTGACCTAATTTGCTGTGTTAGTTTGGCTCATTTGGATGGGGAAGGTTGCAGGCATAGATGGAAAAAAATAAACTCCCTGCCAGAAGGGAAGGAAAATAAAGTCCAAAACACAAAACACCTTGAAATGCCTGCAGTTGTAACTGTGATTAATTAAAAAAAAAAAAAAAAAAAAAAAAAAACCCCAAATTTTTTATTAATCATCTCTCTGGCCAGCATTAAAAGGCCTTTGAATACTGGAAGAGCTGTAGGATACAATCATTACCCAGTGCCTGGTGTGACCTAAGTTTCAGATAATTTTTATTTTTTATGTCTAGGATAAGTCAGGAATACAGCTGAATGCCAAACCAAGCATGGGTCAAGCCTGAAGAGGCTTTCTACCAGCAGAATTTAAAAGTTGGCAGAATAACATTTTTTTTCCCCGGAAAAATATCTGTGGCACCATATCCTTGCACTTTTTGTTTCCTTTTTTCCTCCCTGTGCAAAATCCAGGCTCTCAGGCTCAGCTGCATTCACACAGTATCTGCTTTAAGACAGTTTACTACTTGACAAGCCAACAGGAAAGGTCTGTGCAACCTTCTCTATCAGAGCCATGGCAAAACTGATGTTTAAAAATCTGTTACAATGACCAGCCTCTCAGTACACACTACTTGTCCGTGCTCCAAAGAATCTGAAGCTCACAAGTGATCAGAGCTAAGAACTGCCCCTGAAGTTGTCAATGATAGCCTTGGTCCAGAGTTCAGTTTTTAATCTCTTCCACTCCTGAAAGATAAAAAAAAACCAACAAATAAACAAACAGCTGCAGCCCAGATTGAAATGACTGTGTACTCATAGCTGGGAGCTTGATCTTTTCATCACCCTCTGGGCTGTTATCCTTTTCATTTGTTTTGGTTTTTTTTTTCCTCCACCGTGCAAAATAAAGGAGAAAACTTATAACAGCCAAGCGTAACCTGTTTTCAGATTAATCTGTCCAAGATTTATGATGTTGGGAAATGATTGTCCTGCCAATATTTCTTCTCTTTTACTTACTGTTCCATAACAACCAATTGAAAAGTCAATTTGTGAACAACCAACAGAATTGTTTTGATAAATGATGTATAAAAAAAAGGTTTTTAAATGCCTTATCTGAAAGACCAGGATAAAAGCATTGTTCCTGGATGTAACAATGTCAGAGAAACTCTTCATCAGTTTACAGTTTCTGAGCAGGTATCTTTGCTTTATTTAAGCCACCCTGTTCAAGATTAAAAAGATTTATGGCCACAAAAAGAGAGAGATGGTGAAATAGAAGCATATACATAACTGGGGTACTGAGTTTTTCAGAGACAAGAACACACTTCATTTTTAATATCAGCTGTGTTTTCATCATTATCATATGACTTTAGCAGTTTGCATTTTCTCAATTTATTTCAGAGGGTGGACAGACTCTCTGTATCTACGTTTACGCAAGAGAAATCGCTGCAATCACAGAGACTTGCAGAACATTTCCCAAAATGGTATGGTAACATCTTTACACTTTTATTATTATTATTATTATTATTATTATTATTATTATTATTATTATTATTGAAATTGCCAGTGCTGATAATTGATGCTGCATTAATGAACATCTGTCAGGAACAAAGGGAAGCCCCTTCTTAGTTGCATGCATTTCTTATGGAAAAATAAAGAACAGCACCTACTTAACTCAGCACTTATTTAACCCAGTGGGGCTGGCATCCTAATGTGCTCTCAGAACAGATTTTTAATAAGTAATCAAAGACATAAACAAAACTTACCACTGTTGGGTTTTGATTAATTTATTTTGTGGGTCTGGCGTGCATCATCTTTCTATTTAAAAACACACACATATATATACAAATATATGTAACATATATACATATATATATATAACATTTATATGCACATTACATATATAAATATGTAATGTACATATTTATATATTACATATATAAATACGCAGCAGACCTGATCTACCTAGAATTAAGGAAAGTGTCTTGCATGGTACCCCAGTGTGCAGTGAAGAAGAGGAAGATTACTACAAGAAATAAGAAGTGGGTAGAGAAGCAGCTAAGCAGGGAAGAGCAGTGGATTTGAGAGTGAAGCCGTGTCCCTTCTGCATCTCTCCTGAGGCTAATGCTGCTTAACATTTGGAGTGGTGACCTTAGGGCAAAGACCAAGGCCCATGTTTGATGGCTTCTGTGAATGATGCTAAATTAACCATCCTGGAGTGGGGCACATCCTTACACAGGAATAATTTACATGAGCCTGGGAACAGCAGGGGCAGGACTTGCAGGAAATACATGCTATAAAATTGTACAAAACGTGGATGAAAGAAGTAAAGATGAGACTTCTCTGTAAACTAGTGGCCCATCAGCCAGAGGTGGCCATTGGGGTGCAAAGAGAAATTTCAAGAAACCATCAAGTGTGCAAGGTAGAAGAGGAAATAGAGTAAGGCTTCAAGATGCATCAGGCATGCATTTTGTCTAGAGACAGGGAGACAGTCCTTCCTCATACAAGTCCTGATAAGACCTCAGACTTTGGTCCTGTTTCTCTAAGGAGGACTGACCTTGATGGAGACACAGGGAAATGTTTTGGGGAGGATTAGGGCAATGGACACTTCTGAAGGTATAATACAATACATTGACATTTGATCAAAGCATTACTTAAAAGGTATTTCCAATTTGATTTCCTTTGAGGCATAAACAGAGGTGGAAGAATAGTTTAAACTGAAAGATAGTTCTGGTACAAGAACATGGGTTTTCATTAAACTTACCTCTGTTTGGGGGGATTATTTTTTTTTCAAAAAAAGCTATCAGGAGTGAAAATCTTAAACAAGAGGAATGAAGGCAAACAAGAAATCCTGAGTTGTCAGAGGGGTTGTATGAATGAGTGACAGTAGTCTTATAAATTGAGTTTTATGATGTTAGCTTTTGTGTCGTGGATTAGCTGATGTCCCTAACAGCAGGCTTAAAGTACACTTGATTATGCTGTGATTATGCCTTTTTGTTTCTATTGTATTTAATTAATTTTCATGCTTCAGAAAACTGGCTGCAGAAGCTTGGGAAAATTTATTTTCCTCGGGTAGATAATTTGGCTATATGGGATGTTCTTCCTTTCCAGCAGATGATTCATGCTGGCTACAAATGAGGAGCCCTGCTGTCTCTAGAACTACTTAGAAACTTATTAAATGGTTGGAATTTCCTGAAAAAAATTTTGATCAGAAAGGATCTGCCCCAGCCCTCCACCTCCAGCAAACAGATGCATATAAACATCTCTAAGGCAGGTGCCAAGAGTACAGTGCTGGAGTCTTTTGGTGGTGCTCAGCAACAGGATAAGGAGCAATGGCTATAAGATAAAATTCAAGAAGTTTCACCTCAAGATGAGGAGGAACTCCTTTACACTGAGGGGGGCAGAGCACTGAACAGGCTGCCCAGGGAGGGTGTAGAGTCTTCCTCTCTGGAGACATTCCAACCCCACCTGGATGTGTGCCTGTGTCACCTGCTCCACGTGACCCTGCCTTGCACGGAGGTTGGACCAGATGATCTCCAGAAGTTGCTTTCAACCCTAAAAACTCTGTGATTCTGTGAGTCTGTGATCTTACCAGGCAGAAGAGGTTGCACAGACAGGTAGTATGATGCAGGGATCACTTCCAGGCTCAGGTGGGCATTTTCACTTTAAAAATTGCATTCTGGCAGCACCAATGACACTGGCAATGCCTCTCATATGCCTTGCTCCTTCCTGTGGCACACATGGTGCTCCTGAGGCTTGGAGTCTGCTGTGAAAGTGTTTTACAACGTCTTTGGTGCCATCAGCCAGGCTCTTCTGACTTTCTTGCCTGTAACTTGCAGGGCATTAGTGGCTCCCATCATTGCAGTCCTCCAGGTGGCCTTTCTGGTGAGACAGAGTTTTAAAAAGGGCCAAACTAGATGGTCATGGATGACTAAGCCAATGGTTCTTCTCATTTATATCCAATTCACCTCAGCCCGATACCCTAATTATTTTGTTCTGCTCTTTTTACATTAATGGGAGTGGTATTTCATGTGCTTCCTTTCCCCAATTCCCTTGTAGATTTTTTTATAATCTCTCACTGTGTTCATCATTCGTTTTTCTCTCCACATATCCCCTTTCCACTTACACTACAGACACCTGCAGGATATAAAAAGAGGTGAGCCTGTGTCACGGCAAAAGACTGCAGAAAATTAAGAAGTGAATTTAAAAAGGGAAAAATTACCAGCAAGAGAAGAATCTCAGGATATCTTCTCTAAATCATCACACTGACACTACAGTGTAAAGGTTCACTTTTATTGCCTCATTTGGTGTAATAGTTTCCCAGAATGGGAGGATTTAAAAAGCTACCCTCAGTGTCAATAAAGCAAACAGCTGAACAGCCTGACCTAACCCCACCTGGGGACACCTAAACCTTCCTCTGAAAATGATGCTTCACAGCCCCACATGTGTGCAAGGAAAGGATGCTGATCTGGTGGGGGAGATATGCAGCCAAGAGCTAGAGCCCAGGGATGGCAAGCCAAGCCAGGCACCAAGAACAATGTTCCTGTCCAGCTCCCCAGCACTGTGTCAGACTCAGCACAAAGGGACATTCCCCCACTGCTCTTATCAGGACATGCATCTTCACCATGGAGAAAGGCTTCCCCAGCCTCCGTGCTAACAGGATTTCTGCCTTCCCTTTCTTAAAAAATCCCATTATCCTCTGGAGGTGATGGACCCTTCCCTCACAACTGGAAGCAAATCCAACCTTGATTTCTCAACCAAAACTAAAAAAAACCTTCAGCAGTCTGAGAATATTTAGAAAGCAACAGAGAGAGAGAGGCAGGAAAGATCCAGGAGTAGATTCCAGGCCACTGAACAGTGTAAGGGCAACTGTTCTGCTTCGTCTCCTTATTTCTCTCAAATGTTTTCATCACAGATTTCATCCTGTATCACAAAAGCTTCCCTGAAGACTCAATTTACCCATAAAAACTCCTTTCTAAAATACCCATTCATTTTCTTGATATTTTGATTTGTGACTGTGCTAATGCTTTCCACTGAGCTTCTTATAACTACCTATGCTTGTGGAGGTAATACATACCCAAGAACAGCTTATTGCTTTTTTGTAAACACATTTTAATTTCTAGAGGTCCCACTAGCTTATTTATGCTGAAACCACAGCCACAGTCCAGGGAGCCTTGTGACAGAATGGCTTTAACAGAGGGTGTTCAGCTCTAACTGAAAGAAGGGCTGTTAAACAGGAAAAAACCCCAACTTTTGGTAGTTATGTTCCAAGCCATAGTTTCTGAGGTTTTTGTGGGGCTCTTACCCTGCTGAAAAGAGCTTCTCAATAGAAGGGCAGGATCTTTGAATGGATCAGCAACCCCCAGGAGAGAATCAGCAGATAGATACATTCATTTTCAGCTTGGAAGAACTGGATTATTTAAAACACAAAGGATTCCTTGATATATGCGGTTGGCAACACTGTGAGTGACAATAACAAAGGCACCACTATTAAAATGCAAAGTGTACTATTGCTACCTTAGGGGTTTATATCTCAGATCTCTTCCCCCATACCAATCCAGCAGGGATTTAATGATGTTCTGTCCACAAGTTTCCCCTCAGGAGCTGCAGGGAGGGCAGGATTTACTCCTCAAAGCAAGCTTCAGGAGCACAAAGCAGAAAAGAGAAGAGAGAGATCAGGGAAGCATTGAGATGAGAATAGGAGGAGGATAATATAACAGGAGAAGGAACGAAAAAAGAGGAGAGTGTGAAAATACTGAAAAATAAGAGCAAGTATGACCTGCAGGATCTGCTTCTCTGAAGTTTATGTTTCTGTACCTTGCTATGAGGTGAGCTTCCTGCAATCACAGACCTAGTCTCATCTTGACCAAAGCCTAAAGGAGCCTGGTTTGGCTCCTTGTTTGCTATCCCTCTTATACTGCAGGTGATGGAGTTTGATTTGTGTGCTGGAGATGGTTGGGATGAATATGCATAGCCTTTAAAGACCTGCTAATAAGTTTAATGCACAAAAGCTTTACTAAATGGGAATGCTTTTCTCATTCAAAATATAAATTAAATGTTAGAGATGCTCACAGATGTTTAGGTGTGGCCAGCTCCTTTGCTCAAGGAGGAAAGATTTTCATCCAACTCTTTGGATGAATTGCTAAATTTGAACTCATCTTGGGAGGAGTGCAGCTGGCCTAATACTACTTAGAAAAAGTCTGACACTTGTGGGGAGAGCACTGCAGGAACCCAAACACTGGTGTCTACAGCTCTTTGAGGTGCTTTATGGTATCTTTCCCACCTCCAGCTGCCTATCCAGAAGTGCACAATCTCTCATGCATCTTGTGATGTATCTGCCCAGCCCTGCTGCAGGTGTCTTGGAAACTCTGGGATGTCAAAAATGGCACTTGGTGCCTATGTTTAGGACCTGAATCAGTCCCAATGTGGTATAGCTGTGAGACACTTACTCTCTCAGAAGAGTGAGAACAGTTCCCTTTGCAATTTATAGGGAAAGTTAAAATAGATTGACTGTTGACAAGTCAGGTTGGCTGGTTTACAGGAGACTACTATGTTCAACAGATGGGAAGAAGCTGCCAGATCTGGATTAAAAGCCAGATCCAAATAACCCTGCACTTAAAAGTATTTGATTTTCTACAGGCTGAAGTGTGCAATTCAGATAAGAAAGCAGCAGGTCCCTCAATATAGCTTTACTTCTTGGTGCCAACACCTCAAAAGGTTACAGAGAGGAATTGTTGCTCCATTTTTACTTTTAGGGCTTCTACATTCTTGGAAATATGCAATGTAGTTTGGTTTTGCAATCAGGGTTTTTTTTGTCACTATAACAATGTTGTACTATTTCTCTTGTTCCCTCTATGTGTGATCAGGTGGTTCTTCAGGAAACCTCCTCTCTTTAATAAAAAGGTGCGTGCCTAATGGGATTCAAGAGCTAACTTGAGGTACAGGAGCACTGATGGAGTTCTACCTCTTTGACAGAAACAAGCAAAGCACTGTGAGGATTATTTTATCCATGAATGTTCTAAGAAGCACAGCTTCCCTTGACCAGTGTGCTCTGAAGTGCTGGCTCTTTCTTCTCTAGTATAAACATTCATAAACAGAAGAAACCTGGGTTTAAGAGTGAATATCATCATCTCCAGGGCCTTGAACTTGGCTCTGTTAAGCCAGTAGAGCATTTCCAGTGATTTTAGGGGAGCAACTAAGCCTTTCCATAAATCTGTGTTGGGTCCCCTTAACTATGTGTAGCAATGTAGATAGACATGGGCAGGCCCACTGTTACTTCCATATGGATATAACTGAGTAGCTACTGAGTAGTGAGAGGCTGAAACTCTCCTTTTCAGATGAATTTGGGTGGGTTGTGGGTCAGCTGGGTTTGATTTAGTTTGCTTGACTCTGATATAGTTTGTGTCCTAAAGGATTTATTTTTCTCTCATCCTGACAAAGAAGTAATGAATTCTTGCCCTCTAGCACTGAGATTCAAACCACATCCTGATTTGATCTTTAGTTCAATTCTACACATAGATTTAGTTGTCAGCCAAACCTAGTCTTCCTCTCCCATCTCTGATTAAAAAATTCCCATCTTGATTCATGCCTTTGCCCCAAAGTGAAACTATTTGATTTGGCTTCTGAATAACACAAAGAAAATGGAAAGCCAGCAGGAAAAACAGTGAAAAAGACAAGTCCATGAGCAGTGAAAGGGAGAAGTGAATATAACTGCATTGAAGTCACTTTACTAAAACATAAAATTAGAGTAAAAAAAACCAACCTCTCAAAAAACCCCAAAACAAAACAAAAAAGCCTCTCACAAACATAGGAGCACAGTCATTTGGGTATTGGCCATATACAAGTGGGATACTTCTAAACATGATCTCACACAAGCATGGTGTGTGATTCAGACACTCAGAGTGTATTTCCCCAATAACATAGTTCCATATTTATCTTTTAGCTTGGCCAGAAACCAGCTGTTGGACAACCCAGCCATAGTTATCTATGCTACAATTGGGAATGATGTCTGCAATGGGTAAGGTGTAAACCAAATGAACACTTATAGTAGCATAAATTTGACTTGAGTACAGCTGACTGTCTGGACATTTGTGTCTCACTGATTTGTGCTTGTCCATTATGGCCTTTTTCTTTGTTATTGTTCCTTCTTTCTTAATTTTCTGCTGAAAATACTTGTTGTTTCCTTACCTGTGTTTTTCACAGGCACCTACCAGTCCTGATTTGGAGCTTGCATTTCTTTGTTTCTTTTATAAGCCAGTCATAAAATGACTAATGGTATGTCTGAGGTAATTATTTCTAACTTAGCAGAGGAAATGAATAATAACAACAGGAGGAGGGGGAAGTGTTTAAAAGCATGTATATCCATCTTACCCATTGTGCCACCTCCTCGCAGGAGGGAGAGCATGCCTGGTTCATCATTTCTGAGGAATAACAACACAGTCCCCTATCGAGGTCCATTTTCACCCTGCCTCTGCTTCCTGCACTCTGTGTTGTGCTCCCCTGATGAGGTGTTTTGTCTTTCTGGCTTTATTCACATCATAAACTCTGCAGGAGCATGAACTGAAGCTTTCAAAACTAATAGTTCTGGTTATTACCCATTAGCAGTGCTCACACGGACACCAAGAGGTCACTGGCTGGATGCTTCCCTTTCTCCTGGTAGTGGGAAGGCAAAAAGCACCTTGCAACCAGGCCAGGGCACAGCACATCCATGCTGCAGTTTTGGTTTTGCAGGAGGCCTGGTGCTGTTGCTAGTGCAACATTATTTTCACCATGGTCAATCTTCAGCTTTTCTTGTGCGTGGGAGAAATCAATCTTTCTTACACAGAGACTTTCAAAACACTCCCTTTAACAAATGCTGCACACTCAGCTAAGTTTCCTGCCAAAGGTTTTGAAAGTTCTCACCTGCAGATTGTATAACAAAGTGGGAGCTATATGCAGGCTGTCAGATGTGGCCATGAAAATGGCCAAGGTTTGGTGTCCTAAAACTGCTTAACAGGCAGTTCATGGGTTGAAGGTTTGTTTGACAGGTGTTGTGTTCCAGATGAGGATGTCCAGAGCCAGGCAGGACTTTCCACAGCCCTGCAGAACCTGGGAGCCCTCAGCTGTGGCAGAAGTGGGGCCACAGGGGCACCTTTTGTGTCCTTTCTTGGCATGACCCTCACCCAGCCACATGCAGGCAGCACACAGAAATCACCTCCCATGAAACCTTCACCCTCTGGTGCTCGTGCTCTCTCTGCACCCCTGCCCAGAACTGCCAAACCTGCCCTCAGCACCCTGCTCCTGTTAGGGAAAAGATGCACAAATCCTCAAAAGCAGTGCTATCATGCTCTGAGAGGGAAAAGCAGTCACAGGCTCCCTGGTACTTGCTGATAAGACTGTCCTGGGGACCAGTTTACTGGGAAGTTTATGGAGAGGTCATTGCATCCATTGCCAGGATGATAAAGCCCCTACTCCCTCCAACACAAAAAATAAAAATTCCACCTTTGCTGAAGTCCATGGCTCCTGCCATGGATACTTTCAAGGTGTCTTCTCACAGGCTTGGCCCAGGCTCTGTTGTGCACATATTTAAATTCTGCTGTGTCACTGCCTTTGCTAAAAGCACCTCTTTTCCTTTTTTTTATTCCTCATTCTGCAGGCTATTCCTTTTGCTTACCCTGTCTCTAATACTGCTTTCTACTCATCTGAAGTAAAAAGAAATTTTCCAGAAATTTAAACCGTTTTGACCTTGCCTCACCCATTTGTATATTCCAAAACCTTCCAGAGCAGTATTTAATGCTTGCTTGAAACTCTGATTTTTTTTTATCCCAGCATTCACTATCTGGCAGAGACACTTTTGTCTGCTCAAATTCTCACTGCTGTTTTCTGTCTGTTTTCTTCCAAAACATTCACAGCATCAAAAGAGGCTATCAGGCTGTGGTGATCCCTGTGACTCCTGCAAGGAAAGGTGCCACAGCTTCTGTAGCATCGTGCTGTTTCCATTGAAGGGGATGGACAGCAGAGAGAGATTTGTTTCAGTGTCCTATTACTGTGTAGTTGCCCTGGCTCTGATGTACCTACAGAGGTTACAGAGGATGCAGAGCATCTGATGGGCTTGACTTCAAACCTAGGGCTTGGCAAATAAAAATCTCTTCAAGGACAGCTCTAAACTGCAGTCATACAGCCTTCCTGGCCTTATCCTGTATTTTGGCTTCAAAAGAGGGCTGTGTGCTGAGCATACTGGAGACACAGCTCTTCCCAAAGCACTGTTAAAATGCAGGTATTTCATCCCATGCGAAGAGCGGGGCCATGAGTAATGGGGATGTTGGTAGAGGGAAAGGATAATGAAATTGGCAGCCTGTGTTACACATCCCCTGTAGTCTCCACACCGTGGTGTCCAAACAGGGGGGTGAGAAAAATAAAGACAGATGGCAATGGTATCTCTCAGCCCACTGAGGTGTGAATAGGGGATACAGAGACCTAGCAGAAAAAAAAAAATCAGACAAGAAAATAATGAGCACCAGAAGTCTCAAATGCTGCACAGTTAATGCAAATATTGGTTGCATTTTGGGTATGGCACCATTTCTCCAGCCTCTCCTTCACACATCTGCACTTACGGCATCTGCAAAACAGCAAAGCAGGGTGAGCAGCAACCCGCCGTGAAAGGAGCTTGTACAAGTGACACCAGTACCAGCAAGAGCATTGTGCCCCTTTATTGTACATCTGTCAGCACCAAAGTGCTGCTGCACCCTCCTGCCCTAAAAATCGTGTGTGAGCAGGCAGCACCTCTAGCCCTCATGCCCTGGGCATACCAGCCCTGTGCAGCAAGCCCAGGGGAATGAGGTGAGGGTACCACAACAGGCCCTGGGGCTCCACCAGGCACCTTGGAGTCCTTATGGCAGAGCCAAAATTGAACATGCCTACAAGGTTGCTTTCTTCTCATTCGGATTTAATTTTATACCCTGGCACAGAAAAGAAATGTGAAGACATATCTGCATGACTTCAACACTGCATGACAAGGGAAAGTAGAATTATGAATGTCATATTAATTTTGGCTTGTGCTGACATGTTTACTTGTGGTAGAGGCCTTACATCAGACCAGTATTTTGAAATCAAGTGCTGCAACACCTGTAGGCGAAATGAAGTAATTTCAGAGCAAATCCACAGTCTTATCTCAAAAGTAGCTTGATTTGGTGGCTGTCACAAGCATAAACCTGAATCCTAATGCTGTTTTTTAGTTCTCCCTGCTAGAAAGTCTCAAACACTTCAGCAGCACATACTGCATTAAGATAAATTTCTGGGCCCAGGAAACTCACCCAATTATTATTTTGTATGCAAAATGCAGCTCAGTGAAGAATCCCAAATCTTTCTAAGGGAACATGGTTCTCCCACACAGGATTCAGCATCCATTTCCCCCCTCTGAATCTAAACATTTTGAATGCCTCAAGACAGAGCAACAGTGCTTTGGAAAGCTGCTGCTTCTGTGGTGTTCACTGACAAGGAATCTGACCCAATTCAGCTTGCTCAGCACTGCAAGCATCAAGTTTGCCCTTCTCTTACCCCTGGGAAGCCAAGAAAGAGATGAACGGACTATCCTAAGGAAAGGACCTGGATGGAGCCTTCTGGCTGCTGGTTGCTTTTCTACAAGCAAAGAGCACAAGTAAGAGGACAAAACGTGGGAACCACTAAAACAATGAGGGTGGTCATTAGTGCAACCCTCTTGTTTGGAAGGACATCCCCTGTCTTTGTTGACCTCACTTTCTGAACACCTTGTTCAGCTGGGCCACACCACCAAGACAGAATGAAAACCTTCCCAAGGTGGATGGATCCTTCTCAGTTTTGTGTTGCTGAAATGGCTCGTGAAATATTAAAGACTCTTTTTGCCCAGCCCCACAACCGAAGAAGAAGTTAGGATTCCTCAGCTCTGATTCTCAAGGTTGTTTATTTTCTCTTATCTAATAAATTCTTTTTCTTACCTGCTGAGGTCTGTCTGTCAGGTCAGTTCATGGCACACTGACTGTCCAGTGTGCAGTGTTAGTTTTTTATACAAAAAACTACGTGTACTTTATTTACAATAATTTTCCAATACCTATCACCTATGTTAGACATTGTGTCTCTACTCTAAACCAATCCAAAAGTGCCACCATCACAGCAGAAGATGGAGGACAAGAAGGAGAAGAAAGACAAGACACACCCAGATTCCTCCATCTTGCCTCTTGAACTCCCATTCTAAATCCCCAAAATTCTACTTTTTCACCTTGTGATAAATTCACTATCATTCTACTCAAACAGTTGTGGCTTGTAAATCTTCACACAAAGTTGGTAATTATCTCCATGGGTTAAAATTGAAGGCACAGGTGTGTTTGACTCCGTGCCAAGGTCTCTGGGCCTGCTGTCAGGGTCTCGAGTCCTCCAGAGCAGCCAGAGGAATGTCCTGTGTTCCAACAGATCCTCTCTTGAGGGGATGGGACAGCCTTCTCAGGGCTGTGTCCCCCCTTGCTGTCAGCTATGGACGCATGCACCACGAGAGCACAGCAATAGCTCTCGGGTGGGAGAGTGCGTGATCGCTTTTTCTGTAATAAAGTGGTTGCTATAATAACATAACTAGAGCAGTGTTCTCCAGGCAGCCTGGGGTGGTTCTGCTTGTTTGTTTTTCTTATATAAATTGAAATGTATTTCAACTTCAGGATTTAATTTCCCCTCACACTCCTGCAGCATTTACAGCTAAATAAAAGAGGGAAAGGATAAGCCTGAGGTGAGGAATCTGCATTGAAGAGGTTCACGCCTGACAATGAGTCACAAAATGTGGGCATTCAGTCCATGTGGAACACTGACACAACTCCTGTACCCCAATGGACTATTTTAGTTTTAGGTATCACCTCTCTCCAGGCTCACACATTTTCCAGACCCTTCTCCTGCTCTCCTGGAGAGCTGTAGTAAGAGGTGTATGACATGTGAGAGACAAAGCTACCTTAGATATTCCTACCTTGCATAATCAAAGAGCATGTTGAAGGTAAGGTATGTACAGGAACCCATGGGGAAAGAAGTCCTACATTCACCCAGCTGTGATGAGGGATTGGTTTTGCATTACTTCTTTGCTTGCTTTCTCTCTTCTTCTACTTCTTCCTCACTTATTGAACAATAATTGCTTTGGTTTGGTTTTTTACCTTGACCCCCAAGTGTTCTTGCTTTTACTCTCTCTGTGATTACTCTCTGATGCTTAGCTGCCCACTGAGGTTAACCCACAACTGGAGTCCACTCTATGAAAAAGGGATTGATTTGTCTGTTTTTAGCAGAAAGATGGGGTATGCTGAGGGAGGGAGATTTTTATATCACATCTGATTTTGGCAATGACAAGTGAGAGACATCACAGCATTTTCCTAATGTTTTATTCAGCTGACTTAATGTGGAAGAGCAGCAGACAGAGGAATTGACTCTGTCTCAGGTGCCCTTTTGTAGACACAGTATTCCTGACACAATGTCCTGTTGGCATCCTCTCTCTCCTTCAGGGAACGTGACACGCTGGCCCACATGACCACACCCAAAGAAATGCTCTCCAACGTGGTGCAAGCTCTGCGGTACCTGGACTCCCGTCTTCCAAATGGCAGCCACGTGATTCTAACAGGCCTGGTGGATGGTCGCTTCCTCTGGGATAACCTGCACGACAGATACCATCCTCTAGGTAAATTTGGGGTGTTGTGGGTTCCTCCCTTCACCTCCCCATTCATGTTGGCTTCTCTCCCTGAAAAATCTATGAATCCATTGATGACTTCAAGAAAAACTGACAGAGTGGAGGAGATCTGAGAAATATGAGGCAGATATTGGCTGTGCTGCAGAAGTAGGAATAGCAGCTCTCACATTCCCAGTGTAGGACAGGCTGGACCCCTATTCTGACTGTTTCCCTCACAAGTCATATCCACCCAGCTCCAAACCAGGCTCAACACATTGTTGTGGTGGTGTAAACAAGCTGTTCTACCGCAGTCTTGGCACAAAATTGTGGCCAGCCCGCCTGCATTTCTTCCTGATTGTTGTTACAGGTGGAGATGGGCATTTGGTTTACACTCACTGACTGGTGGATGTTGTATTAAAACTGGATGTGGACCAAGGCAAAAGATTAAGTCAGAGGGTTCCAAAAGACTTTTTTTATATTAGAGAAATAAATTTTCTGCCAGCACTGGGTGCCTAGCACTACCTCCTACACTAGCTATATGTGATGATTGAAACCTCATACTGTGTGCAGGCATGTTTTGGGACATTCCCTCAGAGTGTAAAGTGCTTTGGGGCATTTTTTTTCAGAGATTTGGAGTCTACCTTTGGGATCCTGTCATCTCAGAGTGTGAATGGCACAGTACCTTTGACCATTAACAGAGCACTCACTCCTTGGCTTTCTAGACAAAAAGCATGTACTCACTTGTATTGGAGTAAAAGAATCTTTTTTGAATCTGACAGTCATAATAGTTCTCACCAGCAAAAAGAGAGAAGCTAAATCACATCATTAAAATGGTAGATTACAACTTCAGATGATTTTGGCAACCACTGGGTAGCACAGCTTGCAGCTGTGTTGTGGTTTCCCCAAGGTTCCCTAGTAATTACCAATGGGTTCACATCTTTCGCATTTCTATTTCTATATTTTTCTCTCCTAACCACTATACTAGTACCAATTTTAAAAAACTGAGGAAAAAAAGAGGAAAATCTTACCCCTTTCAAGGCAGGGGAAACCTGTCATAATTCATTTCTAGTCACATAAAACCATTTCTTCCCTTGAGTGCATGTTTATCACAGCGACAGTTCCTCTGACTAGGTATCTAATTATCACAGACAACACGTAGCCAAATCAGGAGTGATTAACTATAGGATCAGTTGGAAAATTTTCAGAGGGGCTGAATTGCCTTGGAGGGACCCAATTAATCCTAAGCAACACGTTTTGCAGCAAGGGATCCCTTCTGGCACATCCTCCAACAGGCTGTGAGCAGTTTTCCCCATTTGGCTGCCACTCAGCCATGACCAGACATCAGTTTGTCTTTCTGCCAAATCCCTGGTCCCCACAACAGCCCATCCCAGGGCCTGATGCTTCAAGCTACAGGAATCTGGAACATCCAAATAGCCAGAAGTGCTCCTAGATCTTTGAACTCCCCACCTGTTGCTTTCTGGGCAGCTGGAACTGCTGCTGGGTGATGGGCAGCTGTGTGAAAGGCCGGAAACACATCTGTATCAGGGAGCCACTGCAAAGCAACCTGAGAAGCCCATTTCACTTGGGGGAGGTTATACTTTGCAGTTCCTAAAAACAACAATAAGAAATTCCTATTTCAGTCCTGCAAAAGTATCAAAGCCTGATGGGATGATCAGTGTACTACAAACAATAATACAACTAATACAAAAAAAATGTGGCCATTTAATTCTCATCTTAGTTGTAGTTACCAAAGAAGCAAAAAGATTGAGAAAATGGATCATTTTCTCAGAAAGCCAGGCTATTGCATAGCACAGTGAATTTTATGGAATGTTAGCTGGGTGCTTGACTTGGTGCTCAAATTTCCTCACCTACACAAGCATATACACTTCCCTCCATGACAGCAAAATTGTTTCTCCCTTTTAAGGCTAACCTCTGCAAAGTAAATGCAAAACTCAGAGTGTACACCGGCAACCTTCAGCTTTGCAAACCCTGCATTTCTTTGGTGGGTGAGAGACAGGTTAATGGGAAAATATCAGCCATGCACTTTGGAGGCTGGCACGGGCTGTGGTGACTAACCCCACACGTGAGACAAATCACCCATGCAAGGCAGCAGAGGGATGCAGGAAAAGCAGGTGTGCGCACTGCAGGGACACGGGCACCTTAGCAGGAAGGATGCCTTGATGCTGCCACCTCTACTGCACCCCAGCTCTGAGGGTCAGGGGTGTGGTGAGGCTCTGGGGGTGCCTCTCCCCACCCAGGGATGTAAGGCACAGGAATGCACAGGTGTGCAAAATGAAATCACATTTGTCCATCGGGCACACCATGTTTGGCTCTCTGTGCTTTGCAGGACAACTGAACAAGGATGTCACCTACAGTCAAGTCTACTCTTTCCTCGACTGCCTCCAGGTAAGGTCTGCAGCTGCAGCTTAGGATCCCCCCTTTCATCCTGTTCTGCTGCTAAAGCCCCTCTCCTCATGCCTACCCAGGTGAGCCCCTGCAGCGGCTGGCTGACCCCCAACGAGACCCTCAGGAATCTGACCTCGGAGGTAAGTCTCAGTGGGGCTGCAAGGGCATCACCCCAGTGCTCAGACACTCTGCCCTGGGCCTGAGGAGAGAAGCCCAATTGCCCCAAAGGCAAGATGTCACCACAGGTTTTTTCCTTCCAGAGGTGAGGAGAAGTTGTGGAAACTTATTCACACTTATTCACACTGTGGAAAAAATCCACACTTACTCTTTCAAATGCCTTTCAGTCTCTGGGAGGCAGCATGCTCAAGTTAAGGGATTTTTAAAGGTACTGCTGTTACAACCTCTCAGACACCCAAATTTATGCTCAAGGGATGTGATCTCCCTGAGACAGGACTGTTTAGGTTCATGTTCTTTAAGAAGAAAATGGGCCTGATAAGAAAGGAAAGGCTTTTGAATCATGTGAGCTGTTGGTATGACAAGCCAGCTGCATAGATTTTTCTGGCTGTAGGATCAGGTCCTGACAGCAAGAGCCTTACCCTGTTTTCATTTGGGATTTGTGCTAATCTTCCTCAGACACATTTCTGTGGACTTAATCACCAGATGGTGTGACCAGGGAGCATCCAGGCTCAGTGCAGGAATGGGAATGGACAGAACAGAGATGTCTTAAAACTCACCCTAAAAATCTGGCTGCAGAAGTGAATGATACATAAAAACAGCCACTTATTTTCTTATGGGACAAGCTGATTTTTAATCCCAGCAATCTCCTGCAGCCATGTAAAAGGAGCCAGTAACCAAATGTTATCAAAGGTGTCGTCTCTGTGTATGGTTGTATTAATGTTTGCATTCACTAAGCAACAAAATATGACCTTAATTTCACCAAAGCTTACATTTGTATTTCATTTTATGCCCTGTCCCCCTTGAATTCGGAGGAGGTCATTAAGCACATTCCTAAACCTTTGCAGGGCTGCAGTTTATATATTCATACCCACAATACAGAACATGGAGTACATGTAACTTCTGTCCCTGAACAATGCATATGTCTGCAGGGTATGAATTAATCATTCTGAGCCCCTGTCTGAAACTAATTGTCTATGTTATTATCCAAACTGCACAATTTAAATATTTAGGAGATCCTGATCTCTGTTATGGCTGCAGAAATTACACTGGATGTATCAGGCAGACGCTCAATGGTGGTAATTTACTCTTCTGAAAGTAAGGGTGGAATTTGGTCTGCATAGATAAGCATTATCACCTCCAACTTAGTAGTGGCAAGGATAATAGGAAAAGAGGGCATTTCTTTTGTAGAAAAGTTTTGCATTTCTTTAAGAAAGAGCTCCAAAAGCAAGAAACTTAGAATATTTATATAAGTGTAGGGGCACTACTAAAAGCAGACTCCAGTGAAATAAGCATAGGCTGTAACAAACTTACAAAATCAGCTGAGGCCTCAGTGCAGTCTGTGAGGAGGAACTGGGTACCCCAAAGGCTGGTGGTGCTTATACAAGTCCATGTTCTGATGAAGAGCCTCATTTCACCTTTGGTCCCCCAGAAACAAGGGCAACATTAGCTTTCAAATTCCTGCCTGCACATCAGTGACAAAAGCTGAATCCATGCAAAGCAACATGAATAGCAACGAACAGTCATTAAATCGCTTGATTTTTGCAGAGAGCGTTACAACTTTCCAATGTCCTGAAAGAAATAGCAAGATCTGAGAAATTTGCCAACTTTGATATTTTCTACATGGATTTCCCACTGAGACAAAGTAAGTTGTTTTTTACCCTGTCTTTCTCACAAAGCTTTTACTCAAGTTCTGCCTGCTGATATGCTCCTCATATTTTGGCTCAGTACCACGAGAAGGGCAATACAGTCAGCCAGCCTAGGTGACCCTGCTGTCAGGGCTGTGGCCAAGGAGCCAGCTTCTCCTGGTTGAGGTAATCTTTCCTGAGGTAAGATCCCACCACTGCCTTGGGAACCACAGCCTCCCCGCTGGTCCCAGCTGGAGTCACCCACCACCCCAGTGATGCACAGCACAGTGGCCACTTTTTCTGGGGTAGCAAAGTGACAAGGACAAGAGATGTGCCTCTGCTGAGAAGGCCTCCTGCTTGTCCACTGCAGCTTCTCAGGCTGCTGAAGAAAAAACCAGAAATCTCAAACCATATTGGTCTGTAAGGTTCAGTTTTATTTCTGAAAATTGCTTTTAAAGCAGGTTATCTAGGCTGGAGATGTATACCTGCAGCGGTCAGAGTGGTCTTCATTCTTCATGAGATGTAGTTTGCCTCATCCCTGACTGGGCTTCATGCTGCCTCCTGTGGGCTGAGCAGTGCCTTGGGAAGGAGAACTTTTATCAGCCATTTCCCTGCCTCAATAACACAGCCACCCTCTCACTGTTCCCAAGAGTAGAAGCACCTCTCCCAGGATTAACTGGCATATTTCCTATGTTTCTTTAAACACCTACATACTACTGTAACTTTTGACTGGAAGAGCTTACAAAACTTGTCCTTCTGTGATCTATAGTGACATTAGTTAAGTGCATTACCTAAATCTTTTTCTTCTGAAACGGACACTTAAAAATAAATTAAAACATGTCATTATGCATGAGCATGAACAGACAGTGTCCCTGTGGGGCTGGGGACCAACACCTGTCCCTGAATTCCTGAATCAGTTCTGCTTATCTTTCAAGACACACAGGGGTCCAGCTTCAGGCAGCACCCAGCATCAGCTCAGATTCATCACAAGGAGAAACTCACTCCTTCTTTTTAAAAATGAGGATCAGCACGAGATGAAGGATTGAGTTGGGCAACAAATTACAAGCAGACAGACAGTGAAGGGAAAGTACGAAAACAGCTTTTTATTTCTATTTCCAGCCTGGATCTCCCATGTTACAACAACTTGTCTCTCCCTCTCCCAGTGTGCACTGCTGTGAAGAGTCTGGCCCCATCCTCATTTTCTCCCCACAGGCTCTTGCCTGGAATGGACCATCCCTGTTCCTCAACCTCCATTCATGGGGCAGGAGCTCCAGCCCTCCCCACATTGGGGCCTCTCCCAGATAGCCTGAATGCTTACATTCAAAAAAGAGTATATAATAATCAGGAAAAAAGCTTGATCTGCATTTCCTTGCTTTTATGTTCACATAGAGAGGTAGTTCCATGTAGTCCTTATTGAAAAATTTTGTCTGGGGACTATATTTTAAATCCCAGCACTCAAACATCTAAATCCAAAGCCACAAAGGGACAGAAGCACCCTGTCTATGCTTTAAAGTGTATTTCTCTAATGCTTCTCCCCATTAGTGCTTAGCTGTCCTTGAAAGCACGAAGCCACCACAGCACCTAAGATTATTAAAAAAAAAAAAAATCCTTTTGCAGCCAAATCCCATCAAAATTCACAAACTTATTTTATCCTACATGACCCAATTCAGGAAGCTGGTTCTGGGTCTCATGAAGACCATATGGAGGAGGAGGAGGTAAAGAAGTGAGGATGGGAGAGGCAGAATTTCTGTCCAAAAGATTTTGTCAGAGAGGTGGGCTCCACTGTCAAGTTCATTCACGTAGCACAGAGTTTCAAGGGTGTCCAAGTCTCCTGGTGGCTTTTGCCTCAGCTACTTAATATTTAACAAGTCATTAGGATTTGGAATGAACTACCTGCTGGGTAGGCAAATTACTTTAATAAGTTAAATTACTAACTTTAGTTAATTTATTTGCTTTCACAAAAGGAAACATCTTAATATAATTTGCTGTTCTTGATTACATTGCGTTAAATAAATGAAGTAAACAAAATCACACATGCATATACAAACATCAGCTTTGAAAGACACTTTGCAAAATTTCCTGCAGCCCTGGAGCCAAGGATTCGAGCTTGCCATCAGGAAAGCTGTCAGATCACGAGTGTGCTCAAAAGCCAGCTAAGGCTGCTGACCTACTTTTCTGGTCTCTTTCTGAAGGAAGCAGCAAATCCTCCCCTAAACTCTCCAGACATCAAATATTTAGCAGTGGTTACACACTGGGTACATAGATTTCAGGCTGGCCTGGGCATATATAGAGAACAGAACAGCGCCCAGTTTTCTCAGAGTAAAATTTGAGTACATTAGCATTTCTTCCAGATTTAGGTGGATACTCAAACTCACCTATTGACCTTGACTAAAGAAATTAGTGGTTCCTTTATGAAGCAGTGCAATAAAGAGGGGGGATAGGGGGTGCTTGTCACACCTTTTCCTTGATGTGGATGGGAGCAAGCTCTAGTCCAGTCCAGCCAAGGCAGCAGGCATCTCTGAGACAAGCTCTGGGCATACTCAGCTGGTGGATATTTGTTTGACTGCTGTAGGATTTTTGGAATTCAGGTATAACAGTATAAATCGACCTATCTTGATACATATCTTACTTCCTCCTCTGCTGTTTCTGGCACTGGAACAGTAGTCTCTTTACAGACGAGCTACAAATATACTAAAACACAGTACACAGCCTTGTACTCCATGTACAATATCACATATAAGGGGTTGGGTCAGTTCACTGTGCATCTGTATGTGCACTGTGTGATGAATATGTGTTATGCCCGACATACCGCAAATTTGAAACAAACCTACAAGCCCCATGTCTTCAAACAGGTTACTTTGGGCAGTGCCTGAAGCATCACAAGCGGGTTTCTACAGTCAAAGCAGGAATATCACCTTTCTGTGAATTAGAGTTAGCATGGGGACCCAGACATCACTTTTTGACACAATAGTCAGGG
This sequence comes from Zonotrichia leucophrys gambelii, assembly GCF_028769735.1. Classification (NCBI taxonomy): domain Eukaryota; kingdom Metazoa; phylum Chordata; class Aves; order Passeriformes; family Passerellidae; genus Zonotrichia; species Zonotrichia leucophrys. The sequence continues at coordinate 48,247,803 of NC_088171.1, read as the reverse complement.
TCCAAAAACCAGCAGTGAGCCCAGATCAAACTGTAGTGCTTGAATGGAGAACATTTTCCTCCTGACAGGATGCTTGCATAATGCTATTAAGAATTCTTAATCTGTCATTATGAAAGGAATTATTGAATTTACAGTCTGTTAATGCCATATCCACTAGTCCCATGTTTGATCACTCCACAGCCCTTTTGAAGAGAGAAAGCTTTTTACTTCTCTAATGGCTCCAGGGCTTACAGCACAGCATCATTTGCATTGAATGTCACGCTTATGTAATTCAAAAGGTTATTTTGTTGGAGTTGAAAAAGACCACTTGGAAGATAAGTAACCAAAAATGACAGCCTGTTCATGCAGATTTCAGCCCATGTGAATATTCTGTTACCATCTCTTTCTCTAAAAAGTGCTGTTTTCTTCATCTCTACTTTTTCTTTTGCACTGCTGAAGATGCAACTAACATGGGAAACGCAAAAGTGTTAAATCAGTACTAAATAATTTACAGCTTTACTTGCTACAGCATCCATCTTAGTTGGGAGGGAAAGTGAATTGTTTTACAATCATTTATGTTCAAAGCACTTCCTTGCATAAATATCGCAGAGGAAAAAAATAACAATAAAGGCTTAAATACTGCCCCAAGGAGAGGGGATTGTACACACTATAGACTCTGACAACTCTATGTGAATTATCATAATCTTCACGCAGAGCTGTCGTGTGCCCAAAAACGCCAGGGATGCTTTGAGGAGGAGGGGGGTATGTCTCTGGGTGGTGTCTCCGTGCTCAGGGGTGATAAATCCCTCTGCTTGTGCCCTCTGCAGCGGCCGAGGAGTGGCGCAAGATGGGAGGCGAGCCCTGGCAGCTGATCGAGCCAGTGGACGGCTTCCACCCCAGCCAGGTAAAAACCCGGCCCCAGGGGATGGGTGGGAGCAGGTGGGATGTGGGATCATGTGGGGTTCCAGTGCCTAATGCTGCCCCAGGCATCCAGCTGGCATGCCACAGGGATGCAGATTTAGGGAATCTGTCTATTTTAAAGGAGAGAGAGACTATTCCCCAAAGAGTGATTTAGGTTGGAAGGGCCTCTAAGATCATGGAGGCCAGCCATGAACCTAACACTGCCTGGTCCACCAGAAAACCCTATCCCAAAGCAGCACATGTTGAATACCTCCAGGGATAGTAGTGCATCCACTTCCCTTGGGAGCCTGTTCAAATGCTTGGCAACCCTCTCCTGAAATCATTTTTCCTGATATCCAATCTAACACTCCTCTCCAGTGCAGTTTGAGGCCATTTTCTTATATCCTATTAATTGTTTCATGGGAGAGGAAACCAACCCCCACCTCATCACAACATCTTTTTAGGTTGTAGAGAGCACTAAGATCTCCCCCCAGCCTCCTTTTCTCCAGGCTAAAAAACTTCTGTTCTCTCAGCTGCTCCTCAATAAGTCTTGTTCTCCAAACCCTTGCCCAGCTCTGCTGCTCTTCTCTGGACAAGCTCCAGCTCCTCAATGTCTTTCTTGTTGAGAGGGGCCCACAACTGACTGCTGGATTTGAGGTGCAGCCTCACAAGTGCTGAATACAGGAGGACAATCACTGCCCTGGTCCTGCTGGCCACACCATTGCTGATGCAAGCCAGGGTGCCTTCTTTGGGCAATCTAAATGACACCTGTAGCCCCAGAGCCAATATATCTGATATTTCTGATGGCTGCACTCTGCTCTGAGTCCTGCAAGGAGTTTGCCTCTTTCCCTCACTAACCAGTATCGTGGCCAAACAGGTCTTAATGCACAAAAACTGGTCCTTGCCACTTAGGCTGGCCAGCTGCCTGCCCAAACACCCGTGGGAGTTCTGCAGGATCAGGATCAGGACAGTAAAGCAGCACTGCAGAAACCAGACAGGCCCCCACCAGCCCTGCTGCTGCCCTGCAGCCTCTGAGCCTGAAGGTTTGCCTGTCACAGTCTGGAACAAAGATTCTTTTTGAAGTTATACTTTTAAATTGCTTCTGCTCAGCATCTACATCTTATTACTTTTTCACTTGCTTGCTTGGCCTCTGAGGAAGGGTTGAAGGAGAAGGTTTACAGTCTGTTTATTACAGAAATAAACAAAGGGGAAGGAGAAGCAGCTGCTCCACTGTAAGTCCTTGCTTGGGTTTGATAAACTAGTGTGAGGCTGCCTGGTTCCCACCATGCTTGCTTCAAATTAGTTTTTTTCCTACAAAAACACATGGAGAGAGCATGTTCTGCAGTCAGCTGCAAACAAAGCCAGTTGGTTTTCTATACACTACCTGAAGGTGTCACACACCTGTGCAGAGCAAAGCAGCAGTCAGTCTCCTTTGCAAGCAAGCCCCACCACACTGCCCAGCCACTGGCAGTGCTATTTGGTAGCTCTCCCTGCTCAGAATCATGGGGGGATTTTATGGGCCAGTTTTATGTGGTGGAATAACGCCCTGCATGTGTTGACTCCAACAACCCCATCTCCATATGACCCAATGTGATGCTGCTTTCCACACTGGGAAAGAGCAGTCAGTGGAGAAGCACTTCCACGGGAGTAAGGTGCAAGCACTGATGGATTCCAGCACTTCAGCAGCTTCTCCATTGACTGTTCTGTCAATTAAGCTAGGGGAGACCTGCAGGGGAAAGTCCAAAGGGAAAATAGATGCTTTAGTTGCTATCTTTTACACTCATGGTAGTCACTCAGGGCCATACAGTGCCTTGCTTAGCCTTGCCAAATTACAAGATCCTCCTGTTCAACGAGGGACTCTTACCTAGCAGAAATTCCTGCCTGTCTACTTTACAAGTACCAGGAGACAGCTGCATAAAAGTATGAGCTCACAGCCTGGGGAGGTGGAGAAAGTGTGCCTTGATTTTTTGCTGCAGGCCTTTTGCAAGGAAGCAATTAGAGAAAACCTGGCAAATGAAATGAGAGTAAAAATAGTGATGAAACAAACCCCATTCCCAACCCTGCCATCTGGGGAAACTGCAATACAAAGTCTGGAGTGCAGTGGAAACTTTTGCATTATTTTCTTTGCATTATTTTCCTGTCTTTGCCTGGCCTGAGATTTCTTATAACCCCCAGCACCAGGCCACAATGGTAATATCACAGATTTTCATCCAGCCTCCTGCCCACATGCTGTATCCCACCAGCAGCAGCAAGGTAGCACAGAGTTGAAGGCAGCAACTATTTTACAGGATCCTTCCTAAGCCACAAAAAAATTACAAAAGGACATTGAAGGGCAGCTGCAAACCTGCTTGCAGCCCCCAGAGTGCTGAGCTACAGGATGCAGTCAAGCACTGCCATATTTCACTCCCTCTGGACCTGGCATCCTGCAGTGGTTATGATCTCTCCCTCCTGCTGCTTGCATGACGTTAATGCTTTTATAGGTACATTTTCCCTTACAGTCAAGGTGCCAGCTGTAGATATGCCTCACTTCAAGTGAGTTATTGTCCTCTTAGGTTTTATTAATTAGCCTTATCCAAACATCCACCATTGTAAATCCATTTTTCTTTTCCTGTTAGAGAAGTCTGTTATCAACAACATACCACTGTTTGGACTGAGATGTAGCACTCTGCCCCAAGAGTAACTCTCTTAATAAATAGAGGAGGAAGTATGAGCAGAGACTGCTGTTTCAGAGTATACTTAAGGAAGATGATAAACAATTCACTCACTCCTCATACAAGTTTTATTTAAAGTTTTACTTTCTCCTGACACAAATGCCTCTGGCCAGGTGTGGTTTTGTAGCACACAGAGCTGCCTAGCGGGAGAGCATTGATTCCATGCAGCTTGTCAAGTGAACAGAAGCTCTTGCTTCCATCCCTGCAGCTATTCCCCACACCTCACAGGCAGCCTGATAAATACAACAGATAAGATACCGAGCCAGCACATTTCTGCTGAATTTTCCCTCTGTAGATATCGAAGCACCTGACAAATATTTTCCAATTTTTAGATTGAGAAGCACTCCAAGGAAAGCAAAACCACATTAGCTCTTGCCTTCAATGCAAAGAAATTTTGAAGTTTGGGATGAAGGAACCTCTCTCTGTGCCCCTTTCAACCTAAGGTTGAGCTGGCAAGTTGTGATCACTAGGTGATCCCTTAATCACTGTGGTACAGCAATGGACAGGATAAGGTGGTGTCTGTTGTCAGCCTCTGAATTTCATCTGCTGTTTATCCACTGTATCTTTAATTAAAAAAAAAAAAAAGTTGTCTACTGGTATGCAGAAGCAGGTGTTAGCACATATATCCAGGAGTCCAGATGTCCAAACATGCTGGAGGGATGTGGGAGGGAATTGAACCTTTGTAACTAAAGCTTGCATACCTTGCAAGAAGAAAATAAAAAAAAGGCCACACTTGCCCTGTCCCATAAGAGCTATTGCAGTTTTTCATGCATTGGAGAAAGGCAAGGTTAGGCACTCAGGCAGGAAAAAGTAGCCCCCATGGTCCCCACTCCAGGCAATGTTTCATATGAAAAAATCATGAAAGATGGGATAAACACCAAGTATTGATTTGTTGAGCTGGGCCCAGAACCACATTCTCTTCCTGTAAATTTCTTGTGGGAAAAGGGTTTTCCTGCATGTTTTAAGTTGCAGAACAGGAGGGAGCCAACAAAACACTCATAATTGGCATAACTGCATTTCAGTGAAGTTTCAAAGCTAAAATTTGCCTCCATAAAATTTTTTCCAAAATATGCAGCTCATGATGGAGGTGGAGGAAATTTGCACTACTTACTTTTAGCACCTAAAAGCAAATTGATTCACTCAGTCCTCCCGAGTTCCCTCAAGTATTTTTGAGACACCATTCCCCAAAGTTCAGCTTGGTTGTCCTTGGAAAAAATCTGACTTTCCCTTCCCAGTGACTGTAGAGGGAGCCCAGGGATTTTCTTCAGCATCTCCTCCTTACTACAAAAATTTCACTACAAATCCTTGTGAATGCCAGATGGCTTCAAGGACACCACTTCCCTCTAGAACAGTCGATTGCTTTGTTTGGATGACAGGGCCATGCATTTCAACAGGATCCTGCATAAACGGCTCCATTTCTTGCTTTTATGATGTTTCCAGGGAGAATGCAAAAGCCCTGAGCATCACAAAATGGAACCAGAGACGCTTGGAAGATTCTTAATGTTTATGTACAGGCAGGAAAGCACAGCTTGAGTGTGATTAGCTTCTCCCTTTTTCTTCCTTAAGTCATAGCAAAGCACGTTCCAGCCAGAAATAAAGTGGAAAAGCTGAAGTGATGCATATCAGATGAGTTGGGTATTTACACTTGGCTGAGAATCATGCCTATCACCTGTTTGGTGCAGAAGGGGAAAGCAGATAGCCAGAAGCTGCTGAAAGACCACAGCTGCCTCCCAGTTGCAGTCACCCAGAGCTCTGTGAGGAATGGGTTATACTTCCTTTAAAAACTTGCTTAGGGGCTGTCATCTTCACAACAACAAAAAAAAATAATTGCAAAGCTTATAAAAATTATAACACGTCTCAAAGTACAAGAACTCTGGAATTTAAAAAAGACCTGCAAGAAAGCAATTTCCAGAGTTACAAACCCTTCTCTGTCTGCTAAACAACTCATCCGGAATTAATTATTGAAATCATCCGGATGTCAAAAAATTATGTGTGCACAGAACCTAATTCAATTTAGGGCAGTCTAAGCACACATACTTTAAATTAGAGTCAGCATTAGTCTGAAGACTGTAGAGGATACCTCCAGTGGTACCTTTGGAAAGGATGTAGGGGTTTTTAAACCACACACCAAATCAATTAACCAACCCCATCTTTCCTGCTAAAAACACACATGGAAGGCTTAGGGAGGTTTGTGAAGGAGGTTTGGAGACCACCATGCCAGAATGGACCACTCTGACAGGGACAGGTCTCAGTCCCCTGGCTGCCATAGGGTGTCCCAGAATAACATTTGGTCACAATAGAAACTGCAACCAGGAGAATACTCTCTAATGAACAAACCTCCACTATCCCTCTTCCCCGCCCCAATTCCTTCATTAGCTTAACAAGACTTTGAGAGACCAGAGTCTAAGAGCCTCCCCCCCACAAATGTTACTCTTTGTACATGAGCCCTTAAGCAAAAGAAAGATATTTGTCTTCCAGCCCATCATTAGAGCTTCTTTTAAAGCACAGGATTAAAAAAGTAGCACATAAAAATTCCCCACAGTCTCCAGTATCTTCCTAAACTCCAAAACAACAGTACTCAAATAGTTTGATTTCAAAAACCCACCTTGGCCCTTAAAAAGAGAAGGCTTTGTTAGCCGTATTTAAACCTCATAATTGCAATCAATATCAGTGTGTTGAAAAGTTTCGGTTGAAAATAAAGTTCCCATATAGGCCAAATATTACTGCAGGTCAGGAGTACAATAAAAATGCCTCAGAAGTGTGTAAAAACTCGGACAAGGGAGACTCAGGCTTTTCTCTCTGTCCCTTTCTGCAGCCACTGGTATTTTTCACCCTGGCAATACAGCAGATAACATTTCTCTTTGGTACATAACTTCTAGAGCAAAAACCTCTGTGAAAGCTGGAGGGAGACTGATATTGAGGAGAAAAGCTATTCTATCATTTCTGCAGGTCTCATGGGAAAAAAAACTCTGAAGACAACCCAGTAGCAGGTGCAAACTTAGAGCATCAGACACAGTTAGTTATGAAACTAGAAATAATTGGGCCTCTTTTTCCTCAACACCTGTGGTTTCCTCCCAGGAGAGCACAGAGAACATTTATTAGAAGTACCAAAGGCATTTGGGAGCATGAATTCCTTTGGACTTGCAAGAGTTTTATGCATTATACCCAGGTGGTGCTTTTGACACACTTTCAAAATTTTTCACTGAGAAAAAAAAATCAGATTTCAGGGCTTTTAAATAGCAGTTTATGGACTAGACACCATAGGCCACAGGAAATGGTTGGAGACAGACTATCATTATTAGACAAATGATAGGTCAGAGAGTTGCAGATATATGGTCCTCACCCTATTTTTACTGTTCAGAAGGATTTAGACCTGCTCAAGGAGCTGTAAGGGGGTATTTGCTTTGGTTATTGGTTACAGTCCATCACATGGTTATACTTATGGTGGGGTCTTCTAAACTCTGGCTTTATAGAAGCACAAGAAATTGATAGCATTTGTGGTTTGCAGATTGCTGCAGCCCTTGGAACAGGCATTACCTGGCAGAAGGCACTACACGAGTGGCCTCAAGTGCTTGGCAAGGAGAATCCATTCAATGATCAGATTGAGGCCATATTCAAAGATCAAGGTGGATACTGACTTCCCAACTGCTGGAACCCTCACGTGATTGATGACGGCGCTTCCACAAGTCAAGATGATTAAAGACACGCCCAAAAAAGGGGGTAGAGGAAGTTATCAGAGCCAGTAGGAGTGAACATAACACAAGAGAATTCTTTCCAGTTTGTATCTCACCTGCACAAGTAGATAATGCTTTTTCTGTGGAGCTACAAAAATAAAAATCAAGGGATAGCTGCCAGCTAGACCATTTATTGGACCAGTTTGAAAATCCGTTCTTTTTTTCATACGCAGCAAACTCCTACCCCTACCTAATCTTTTTTCCTTTTGCAGAGCATTTCTAGGTTTTCTATTTGAAGTGTTTCAACAGTTAATCTGATCCCAAAGGAGAGGGGGGAACCCCAAACTCGTTATGTTGCTATAAATTGTGTGTATGTAATTGCCTTGACTGTCAATACATTATTTAGCTGCTATTTGCTTATTAAAGTGTGCCAGGAATCACAAGGCACTACAATTTTGATGTGCCTGGCAGCATCAGCACAGGCTGACTGAGCACAGGTTCTCTTCCCCCATTAATAAGATATTAGGTTGACAACACTTCATGTATTTAAAAAGCGGGTTGCTTTTACAACCTGTAATGTATTTCTGCTTTTTTTGCTCTCTAAGAAAAATAATATGCCCAGTCCTATGTCTTTTACAGGCATGGCCAAGGGAATCAGTGAAAATATTGGGCAGCCCTTACTTCATAGGCAGACTTGAAGATGGAAAATTACTGCATTTTTTTGTCAGCTTATCCAATACTCTTAGCAAAATAAATTTTTAAAATCAGAGACAGCTCTACCCTACTTGCAACCTTACTGATGATGGAGGGATCAGAGAGCATTAAGTGGCATTAATTATGGGTGAAAAAGATCCAGTAAATAGCAAGCATTAACATGACATGACTAAAACACCCCGATAGCCCAAAGCTCAGGCAGTTGCTCTGCTCCTTGTTCTGAGCGCAGCCCCTGCACAAGGCTGTCACACGTGAGGCAGCTCTTGGGCTGTGGTCCAAACCCAAGGATAGGGCCTGGATGTAGGATGTGCACCCACTCAGCATTTTGCACAGGCAGTGGATGACCTGGCTAAATACTATTTTGATTGAAGCATAAATTACTGCTTTCCTAGATCCTGATCCTTTTTATAGGGTACAGTCAATGCTGGGGTTTTTATTAAGATATTAAGATAGAAATTCCTTTGGGATGACTGCTAACACTTAAGTAAATATTCAAGTCACCTACTTTAGGAAACCAGAAGGGAATACATTCCTTAATTGAATGATACTTGTTAATAAGGCCCCAATTTATTAAAGGCATTTAGAGGTTACCAAAATATCCAGTCTCCCAAGGAATAGTTTTAACTCCAGAGAGGCACACCTGGGGAAGACTGTTTAGCATTAGAAGGAAATCACCTTGCTTCCTGTAGAAATTCTCTTCAAACAACATAACATTCCATGTACCCTGGCCAGGTAAAGCACCTCCTATTTTTGTATTACTTATTCAGGACTTATCTTTCATTAAATACAACACAAGGACAGAAACAAGTGCATCCACATGTTTTTACTACAGCCCAGGCAATAATTACAGAATATCAGATTATTTTCTCTACATCAACACACAGAAGTGTAGCAATTAAAATGGGGAAGGGAGTCATGTTTGGAAGTCTAATTTTCAAGGCAATTTCTTTGCAAATTATTGTATTTCATTTGAGGTTGGGATTTAATAACACCAATTAGGAGTTTTACCAAGTAGTAAAACTGAAATTTTCTCAACTAAAATAAGCTACATTGCCCAGAGGAAAGCATTTTTCTCTTACAGACTTTCTTACTTGTGAACTCACTGAATTTCTGAACAATGGGGAAAAAAAAAGGTTTCTTATAAAATTAGAACATCTTTTCAAAGACAGCCTGAAACCTCCACAGCCAAATCCCAAAGCAAAGCCCTCTCAAAGGTTTGCCCAGTACAACTGCTCCATACTGGATACAGGGTCTGAGGGACACCAAGGAATGGGCTTGCCCCTGGCTGAAGGCACACCACCCAAAGCACATGCCCTTGCACCTCAGGGTGAGCTCTGCAGCTCCAAACCCAGCTGCATGCAGAAACCTGATAATGCATTAACTATCTATCTTCATTAAAGAAAGATGAATTTTGGGACTATTAAGCCATCAGCTTTTACAACCACTATGTCTCAATTATTTCAAATGCAAAAAACAGCTGAAGATCTGCACCCCCTAACATCAATCACTTACCCATACCACTCTAAAAATACATGTCCTATATTTAAAAAACACTGCTGAAAAAGCTTACTTATGCTAAAGCAGCGACAAACTATGAATCCTAGTCTATTCCATTAGGTTAACTGTCTCCTGGTGCTTAGGCTGGTTCAAGGTGAAAAATGCACAGGGAAAAGAGAAATGGGAAAACAAAGTTTTTCTTGGAAAGCTTCTTATAATTCCATGCAATTCAAAGTTTATTTGCAGGATGAAGTACTAGAAGAAATGGTCTGTCAAGATCTTTTTTTGGGGAGAGTCACAGCATGTGAATGAATACAGCAGGGATTATGTCACTGGCTGGGTCCAGCACACAGGAAGGTTCTCTTGATGTTACTCTGCAAATGGTTTTCACAAAGCTTTGCTTGAAATCAGACAGCAGGAACTCATTTTGAGGTGCAGGACATCTAAACCTACCTGAAGCTATTTGAATTCACACAGTCTGGCCTCTTCACAAAGAATCTGCTCCAATTATGGAAAAACTACGTAACCATTATTGCAAACTTTCACCACAAAGCCTTAAAAGAGCAGAGGAACATGGGAGGGGAGGAGGCAGCGCCCAGCAGTGCCAGCCAGGAAATCCACAAGCACAGGCTTCCTGCTAAGCTTGCATCCTATGTTTCTGCTGGCTGCAGGAGCCCATGGGCTCACCACTCATGTGCCCAGAAGTCACCACACAGGTCAGCTTTTCTAACTTAACACCACCTCTAGCACTTCATACCTTTTCCTTTATGAGGAGAACTGCTTCTTCGGCAATGAACAAACACAGATTGATTTCTACAAGGGGTAATAGTCCAATTAGCCTAAATAAAAATGTTCCCTTGAATGTCATCCAGTTCTGTTCTTAACACCTTTCTGTGGACTTATTTCATACTTCAAAAATTAATGGTTTTTAACACTCACTTGGGAGTTTAAGAAGAGAGCCTACCACACATCCACTGCTCAAATTTGCTCTTGCACTGTCCATGTTGTGTTATTCTGCTGCCATATCTTTGTCACAAAAAAATAAAAAATCTTTTCTCTCCATATTTGATGAGCTGCTACACATGGACAATCTGGCTTCCCACTACAAAATTCAGCTAGCTATGTCCAAGGCTTCACATTATCAAGTGGAATTCTGGGATACATGTACAGAATAGAATCCTTCCTTAAACACTGTGTGGAGTCCAGCTTTTCTTCAGCCTACAAATTAGTATCTCAAATTGCATAGATGACATTATGAAAAAAAGCAGGGAGGGTTTTACTTTTTATTTTAAATGAATAAAATAAATCTCAATACATAGTTTGGAAATATTTAAAAACATCAGAAAAGAAAATGAGATTTAAAAGCAAGTACAAAAGGGGCAGGATGAAAACAGTATAAGGTAACAGAATTTAGTGTTTCAAGTGTGAATATATAACAGCAATAGCAATCTTAAATTTTCCACTGCTGCATTCCTAGTGAAGTAATGAGCTGGAATTTCAATACGCTCAGTGAAAAGCCACAAAAACTGCAAGTATTAACTGAGAAATGTTGCCATTTTCATGATGAGTCTAAAGTACTGCTTTTATATGCTTTGTGCACATGTATATCAAGGGGAGGAAGACCCATTTTTTCAGCCAGAGGAGTATTAGTTGGTACACAGCAGCTTTGTAAAGTCTTATCATTAAACAAAACAAAAAAAGGACACTTTTACTACCTATTAACCTATTCCTGGTTGTCAAATGGAGAACTCTAGCTTGTAAAAACCACAAGTCCCAGGAAATACTGATGTATACAACCATAAACCTAAATTTTTCTGTCTGATTATTTTTTATATAACATTCCTAACAAAAATATTCAAGACCTTCCATTTCTATCAAAGTGCAATATACTGCATACTTAATTCCATACCTGCAAATCACATAGTGTACACACCATGCACTTATCCACACTAGTCTGTATAGGAAATTGCAAAAGTAGTATGAATATGTTGTGCATGTTTTGTTCTGACCACAAGGACGCTGGACAAGCAGAATTATCTATACTGCATGTTGTAGAATAAAATTAACTAGTTATTTCTATGCCTGATCATTACAAAAGAACCCCAACAAATGCTACAACGTTAGATATTGTGCTTCAGCAGCATTCTTGTTAAGAGTATTTTGAACTGTTGCTTCTTTCAGGGAGCTGAGTTATCTGGAAAGCTTGTCTTTCACTAGCTAGTGCCCCCCTTACTGCCCTGAAGTGCGATTTCCTGCAATAATTTAGTTGCTTGAAAAAGAGAATGCACCTAGCTAGAAGACTTCCAAAAAAGGAGTTATATAAATATTTAGCACATTTAGAAACAGGTAATTGCTTCCTACCATACTCAAAACTAGGAACTAAGAAGGTTTTAAAATTTTTTAAGTGAAATAAAAATACTGCATAACATAGTCCTGTATAATGTTAAATACTCTCTCAAACTTAAAGCATAAGTGACCCAGAGGACTTCCAACATTTTCATTTAAATTCTTTTCTTGTGTAGTTCCCTTCCCAAGTTTAAAGCTTTCCAGAAGGTTTGTAGCAGGCATCAGGCTGCCACATGCGAAGGTCAATGAGGACTTGGTTGAGCTTTTGCATCCAAAGGTTACGTTCTTCTTTAGTGTCAGCAGACAGCCAGTTCCTAGGAGGCAAGGAACCCTATGGATTATTTTCCATCTTCAATTAGTTAATGGGACAAAAGTCAAGCTGATCAACCACAGAAGCCCAGAAGAAAGAGTAGGGTTAAAAATTAAGTCAAACATTCCACCATCCTGCTACCAAGTCACCTGGCCTTTCCACTTCTAGAAAGCAGTTCACTTTTAATCAAGGATTAAAAGTGAACAAAACGGTTCAAGTGCCACCCAAAACCTCAGCATTTAAATGACCTTTGCATCATTATGACAAAGTTGTAAAGCTCCTACATTGCTGCAACTATCACATGAGGTAAAATACCCTCCCAAAACCTCCATGATTTTATGCACTCACTTTGTAACACAGAGTGTGTCTCTGCATTGGCTGACGAGAGTCTCGCGGTCATCTTCTCTCTGAGGTCGGACAGTTATTAGTTCAAAAGTGTTGGGACGGGCACAGAACTCCCTGTTGGCAGGTTCAATCTGATGATTTGTGCAGTTAGCCAAGTTTATCCGGCCCAAAGGATGCTGAAAGTGAAATCAGTTCACCAGTCAAGAGCACAAAAGTAATTCTGAACAACATATTAAGTGAACACACCTTCTCTCAGTGAGTTACTCCATACAAAAAGGTGATATATGTGCAGCTGTAAGAAATTTATTTGAAAAAAATCCCATGATTTAATGTAATCATGGACTAATACTGATATTTCTGGGTGACATCTATCTCTGCACAATGGAACAGATATAGTGGGGGCAAGGGGATGCATTTAGTAAGTTTAATATTTTTGTAGATCGCCAAAATACAGCTGACTCTCTCTCTGAAAAATAGTGAAACAAGTCTAGAAAATTTTCCAGAACAATCTGCAAAACAAACCAAAGCTTCTTGCTTGCAGACAAAAGCAAAATAGGAACCTTCTTCTTGCTTAACTTTTTTTTTTTTTTACTATCTTGTCTTACAGTAGGCAAAGATTTTTCCCTCTCTCCTGGCAAGGGAATAAACTACATTGATATATTTTGGCAATGTCAACTATCAGCATATGGTGTTCCTCTGTTAGCAGGGAAGAAACTAAACTCAGGCATCTGGATTGGCATAGAAGTCCCAAAAGGACCAGAGTTTGCCACGGAGTTTGGGAAAGAAAATGTTCTGCCACTAAACAAGAAAGTGTTTAATGGTAAATAACTTCAGTGAATCAGAAAAACCCTCTTGGAAAGCAGTCTTTAAAAGAACCTGGAAACAATTTAGTGCACTGCAGGAACACACTAAGGAGACAAGAAGGTTCACCTCAGTGACTGATGAACCTCTGATTTGTCTCATTAGCCCAACAAGAACTTAGTTTTCTGTGAGAACCATTTAAGAAGCACCAGTTCCAGCTACAATGTGGAGCTGCAAGAAGACAAGGACTTCAAATAAGGTAATCAAATGAGATAGTTCTGCAATATACAAGGTTGGCCACTCTAATTTTTTACCATATTAAGTGTTAGTCATCATTTTGTCTAAAACTTTGGGCAACTAGATACAGTCTGCTTATTAAGCTGTACAAGTCCAATCAATTTCAACTCAATAATTAGTGATTTGATGAGCACAATGGAAAGCCTTAAGACTAAAGGGGAAATTAAATATGGATCTCCCATCACTTTCCCCCCTTTCCTACTAGACAGGGAAGTCAGTTTCTAAGTTTGCCATGATTTAGGTCAGCTTTATGAAGAAAAGTCCCCCTCCATTCCCCAAGGAAGCTTTAGGAACTTGAATCCCACTAGTCTAAAGCCTAAACATTACTGTCCTTAACAATGAACAACTATTTGTGTAGGGTACTACAGAACTGTAGACTTAAGTTTTACAAAACAGCGTTACCTTTCTTTTCTCATCATCTGGGTATGTCCAATAGGAGATACAATTTCCAGACAGCACACACCAGCGCCTGTGCCACGCTCCAAATCCACTGACATCTTCAAACATGGTCTTAAAAACAAAAAATTAAATGGGGTAACTTTCTACCTTGAGCTAGGTCTGTATTTGACTATTTTTCTACCAGAATGGTTCTGCAAGTGCAACTTTTCATAGCACTAAATGAAAGAGAAGGAAAAAAAATTATACTGAGAGAGGCTTCTATTCAGACAGTGTATTTATTTTCCAGATGGTATAAAAAATTAGCTCACACTATCATTCTCAGGTTTGCAGCCTTTTGCTAAAAGGCACCTATAATTGCGGTTTAAAATGACAAGATTTTCATGTTGATGGTGACAAGCAGTCCCATTATTTTAAGGTAAAGAACGGTTATTTCTAGTATATGCAGTACAAATGGTTCCTAAAATGTGTTCAAAAAACAATTTATTACTATTAGATATTTGAGTAATTTTTGACTTAAAAATCAGGATTAAAAAGCATGCAGCTATTCAAGAAGCCACTCAAGAAAGTTTAGTCAGTTCAAAGGAAATTAGAAATTGATTTTTAAATGTTTGTGTTGGCAGTTCTTTTATTGGATGCTGGATTTCATCCATTTCAAGCCTCATTTCCTTAGAACTGGAATGGATAGTTTAGTATCTGACTTCTGTTCCTGCTTGAACTGACTTCTATTCCTATTCTTGAACTTACACAGAACTTTTTTCCCAATTAAAGTGTGTATTGTGATTCTCGCTCTTCACAATTCAGATTCTAATTTTCAGTGGTGCAGGGAGTTTCCAAACCCTTTCTGTGAACAAATCCAGTATGCATGTACATCATTCTTCAGGTTTTACATATTGTATAGTAGAAGCAAATGTGGACTTTCTCAAATTAGTACACAGAAACATGGGACAGCAAATACCATAAGCATGTGAAATGTTTGCATCTAATGAAATCTGTTCGACTTCAATTAAGTAAAGGGAAAGGAGACAGAAAGCAGTGTTTGAAAAGAGTCTAAAGAAATCGTGATTTCTGGAAACACCAAAATAACAGCAAATGTTAATGTTTCATTTTCATAGCACATTTACTGCCATCTTGTGGACACTTCAACAGTTCCAGCTCCTAGGCCCAAGTATCAGCTGCATTTTCTAGGTCCAGTTTTAGAGAGAAACAAGAGTTTTAGAGATGGCACAAGATTTTTCTCAAAAAAATACTGTTGTTTCTTTGTCTTATAATAAAGCTGTGAACACAGTGGAAAAAGACCCAATCGTTTGTGTTTATTAAACACACAAAAAGAGTCCTGTAAAATTTTTTTGCCATTGAAATTAAAATCTCATCCACCATCAAAGATTTTAGAAAGAGAAGGTTAACTGAAGTTCAAAATAATAAATAATCAGATGTTTAGAAGAGAGATACACAAACTCTTAAAAGGTAGCCTTAAACATGTTTAGAAGAGAAACTAAAAACCATTTGTGGTCTGGTTCAGAGATTAAAAAAAAAAAAATCAAGCCAGTTTTTAGCTTTAAACACAGGTGTGACATTAAAAAATTACTATATTTTTAGGACCTGTAATTTCCAAGGCAGGAGTTTGAAGTGAATACAGTAAACACCTTACCAGGAACCCTTTCTCCTCCACCAAAGAGTCCACTTGGCATTTCAACTTCAGATATATATGACCTTCCAAAGGAGACAAAAAGGGAACCTGCAAAATGTAAAACAATCATTTAATTTTGACATCTCTCAGCTAAGTCTTAGCAGTTCAAGCAAGCTACCTGCACCAAGATGTTAAGCACTGTCTTGTTCTTAGGACCTTCAGCCAGAAAGAAGCAGTCAGTCAGACTCAAGCAAGACAGTAATAATCACTTTTGGTTTCAAGTTCATTTAGAAGCTTTCCAATAATTATTTATTAGTTTGCTCATCAGGATATAGATATATAGACATGCACTCTAGCTATGAAAACAGGCTCTTCAAGCATGGTTAGAAACAACCGAAGGCACCAGTCCACACCTTTCAAGCTTCTGCCTCAGTTTGACACCAAGTTGTTTGGAAAATAACAAAGCTCACCAAAGTGAGCTTAAACAGGAATGGTACTTGGATACCATAAGCATTTTTGGCAGATACTGATGTAGTAGTGCCTACTCAGATAAATCTTTACATAAAAGAAAACCTGGAAAGGGGAGAAATAATGAAAACAGTTCTCAACTAGCATTCAAGGTGTTAAAGGCATGTGTTAAGTAATTTCTAACAGAAAAGGTTCCCAGTCTTATTTTTGCCACTGGAAAAAAAAAAAAAAAAAGAAAAAGAAAGCCTCATTACTGTACCAGAGGTCAGTTAAACAGCCATTTGACAGTCAAGAGTTTTGAGGAAGAGCATGCAAAGGTCTGCCTTTGAGCTTTCCCCAATCTCTCCAAACATAATGCCTCATTACCTTGACTACTCCAAGAAATCACATCTCTTTTTTTTCTCCCCCTCACTGAGGCAAAGAGCTGATTCAACAAGCAAATGACGACCTGCACAGCATTCTACAGACCTGCACAGCATTCTACAGACCGTATTTTAATGCTAATCTGAATAAGCAACACTGCTAAGAATCTTGAAAAGAAATTGACAAAAAAATTCAGAAACACTCATCTTTTGTATTACTAGAAAAGCCAGGAAGGTTGATGCTGCCACTCAAATACAAATAAAGAGCTGTTTGCCAGGGAATAGGCACAGGCGTGTGTACACAGTAACAAAATAGCTTTCAGAACTATGGAATCAACACCATTCAAATGGAACTAAATTTTGCTAGTAGTTAAGATGAACAGGAGTAACCCTGAGTAGTTGAAAGTGCTCCTCTGTGGGCCTCAGTGAGTTCTGCAGAACACCAAAATAGGTGTTGTGGTTAGAAATTGATCACCTTTCAATTACAGACATCATGCAGCCTTCCTCCCAGACATAAGACATACATGCACAAGCAGGTGATCAAATCATTTTCACAGGTCAGATCTACTCAACTAACTCAGCATTAATGGCTTGCTCCTGTACTCAACAGGAATAGTATAGCACAGAAAAATTCTAAGCATTAGGTAGGAGTCTCCATGACCACTTGAGAAACAAAAAATAGTAAAATACTTCCACAAAACCAAAAAAAGAAATCCAGGACTGATAAGACAACTCAAACCCTACATGCTACACCAAGGAATAATGGCATATAACCCTAATAAAGCACAGTAAAACCCATTTCTGAATGAGGGCCTCAAGAATATTTGGCCATTCCCCACTTCAGGTTTATGGGTTTTGCATCTCAATTAAGCTTTACATCAGAAGAGAAGAATCCAATTTATGAAGTTTAGCAGTGAGGAACTGTGTGAGAGGCAAAGCAAAGAGGTTGTGTAACAAACACAACACAGTTTTGCAGAGCCTACAACACCACTACAAATTACTAAAGCAGGTCTCAA
This sequence comes from Zonotrichia leucophrys gambelii, assembly GCF_028769735.1. Classification (NCBI taxonomy): domain Eukaryota; kingdom Metazoa; phylum Chordata; class Aves; order Passeriformes; family Passerellidae; genus Zonotrichia; species Zonotrichia leucophrys. Next base: position 48,230,357 of record NC_088171.1, on the reverse strand, counting down.
TACACCGTCTTGTACACATAATGAGAAAATATCAAGTTCTAGTTAACAATATATCTCTTTATTAAAGTTAAAGGTGGTGGAAAGAAAGCAGTTGACAAATATCCAGCTAGATGGAAAGAAAACTAAAGCCCATGACTATGCTATCTTGCATCCTGGTGTGGTCACTCAGGTATTTGCCATAGGAACACAGCTTACTGTCACAGAAGATTATCTGTAAAGGGTCTCAAGAGAACTCAAGCATTTGAAAAACTGGTTTTTTATGAGACTTTTGATTAAAAATAGGAGATGATAGGCACTAAAAGTATCACTTGCTTAATTTTGAGAGGAAATATGAAAATTAATCTAAAACACTTTCTTCTGCAGGACTCGAGTAAACTATTAACTAGATAAAACTATGTTCATAGGTTAAAGACAAATTATTTCTGTTAAGGATATCAATTCACATAATTTCTAAAGCCAAAACATACACCAAGCAAAAACATTTTAAAGGCACATTTGTGTACAAATAAGGACCTCATTTATTTGACATGCTTTGAAAACACTAAGCTTTTTGCTTAAAATGCCAAATGTCTTGCTATGTCTTGTCAGAACAAGGTTAGAATAAGAAGCAAAGTTACTTAGGTTCTGAGAGATTTTAATTTTCTTCAGCAGCAACAAGTTGAGTTAAACCAACATTTAGGCTGCCAGGCATTTTTCTCTGATTCTCTTATCAGCACAGCAGCTGATTCTATATTCTGTGTAGTTCATCAAGAAGCTGGCTCAAATTTCCTGACTATGAATCTTTAAGAAGCACAACAATTTGTTCTGAAACAAGAAACAACCTCCTCTAATGACCCAGGAAGACAACAGAAACATGCTAGTTAAGGAGCAACCCTAGGCAACCTAAATAACTGAGTTCCAGCAGCATGCTTATGAGACAAGGAGTAGAATTCTGCAAGTCTTAAAGGCTTCTAACATCTTGTGTTTAGTTAGTAAATCTTTGTAAGCACTTTCTCAGAAGAATTTTTTTAAAAGCTGCAAAAACAGCCAGACAGAAATAAGCAACATGCACTAGAAAGCATTTTCCTGTTTTAAGTTAGAAACTAAAGGATCATAGCAACCTTGTCCTGGAACATAAATCCCAACAGTTCTTTTTCCTCCCCTTCAAAATTTATCTAGGGAAAAAAGAAACATGCTCAATGCAATTAGTGTAAAGTTATAGTCTAGAAGAAAAAAGGACACAGTTATACATGAGTATATTTTGGTCCTTTATACCCTGCACTTTAACAGTACATAGGTAAAAGAGAGGAATGACACTCAAAAAAACCACTGTGGCATCAGTTTGTTCCATATCAGAAATACATGAAGCAACCAGCTGTTTGTACAGCCACAGGCCAAGTCAAAACTGAAATTTGGTAGTAATTTAACAAAGGTAGTAATGTAATTTACTGAGGTAGTAATTTAACAAAAAAAACCCAAAATAAATAATGAATAAGAATTCCCCTCTTTTCCAGATAACTGTAAGACTGCATCTGCAAAAAATTAACCAAGTGATAGTTTTCCCAGAATTCTCTTTGAACATTGTGCTTTTGCTATATTTCACTAGTCCAGTGTCCTATCATACAATGCAAACCAATGAAGTCCAAACCTAAACTGCTGAATATAATACAAAAGCTGATTCTATTATCTCCAAGAACAAGAGGTTTCCAATAAGGAAGCTACACACAAAGATTTCTACATATAGTTCTGGTTAAGAGGAACATTTATGCTGAAGAACCAAAGCTGCTACTTCTGAAATTCACATAGTCAGTAACAACAGTGCAATTTAACCGTTGTCCTGCCAGCTGTTTCAGTAAAGGAATCTGCTTCCATCTACAAAAAGTAAAACTTCTAAAATGCAAGATAGGATTATTGAGATATTTTGTTTCAAGACTTATACACAAACACAATTAGTTCTTGTTTTCTCATCTCTTATCAGAAGCTGAAATTGCAATAATACTATTATTGCCATAAGACTTAATTGGCCAAAAAAACCAAAGTTATTCTTTTGCTGCTCTTGGGTAGCTAAAGCTGTGATTCAGTACTACCATAAACTGCAGTAACATTTGAATTAATTTAAACTAGCTTAGGATAGCTGCTAGCATAAACACCTATTAAAACAGGTTTTAGATATTAGATATTACAAGGTTAGAGATTGCAATGAATGTAAAAACGTATTTTTTAAACTTCTCATAGCAAAAGCCAATAAACATTCTGTTTAGACAAGGAACTAATGGCATAAAAGTCAATAAGAGTTCTAAAAAACACCTTAAGATAATTTGCTTCTACAAATTTAATTGGGATATGAAAGGAAAAACTCATGCTCCTAAATATATTCAAATGGCATTTTTTAGGTCAATTAAATGCAGAAAAATTCAAAAACATCATTATCATTAAAACACACTTAATGCCTTCTTTAGTGATAACTGCAAGACTAGGAGCAACAATATGAAGACCACATATAGAAATACCAACTGCATACATCAATTTTTTGTCAGTGAAAGCAAATTAGTAATCAAATTCCTTCATTATCTTTGCACAATCATATCTTATACTGACCTACAGAAATTAAAGAGCACCTGGCATAGTAATGAAAGTATCCCTGTTTATCTCAAAACAACATTTAATTCATATGATATAGGTAAGTAAAAACTATACAAAAATTGTTAATTTCTATATAAATAAACTATCTAGAAACCATTATATATATTCATTTCTAGGATGGTGCTTCCACTTGAAAAGTAAACCTAGACTCTTATTTTTCTAGTAGCATGCAATTACCTTTGGAATAGCAACTAGTAATTTCCATTACCTTGTCCAGTGCAAATTTGTTATTTCCCACAGAGGACAGCGATAACTTGTGGGATCCAACAAGGATGAAATTCGTACTGCGTATGGCATTTGGGCCACCTGGACTGGCCATGGCTGTGGAGAAAAGTTAAAGTGAAGTAAAGTAATACCGATGCTGCAAGGCTTAAAAATAAGTACTTTATTTGCACTACTGCATGCATGCCCTGCTCAGTACTCCAGGAAAAGTGCTCTTTGCAGTGCAGCCAAGCCCAGCAGCATATTCAGAGAGAATCTTGACACACACCATTCCTCCTGAGAAGATCTTTTCTTTCGAAACAAGGTTTGAAAACATCCACAAAGGAGAAAACAAAGCATTTTAAGTCTCAGAGGGATGGAGAGAGTGCTGGGGCACACTACAAAGCACACATACCCTTCAGTAGGAATGTGACTTTTCTATCTCTTAACCTCTTCTCAAGTGACACACTGCAATCTTCCGGAACTTGTACGCCTTTCCTTTGCACTTACATCATGAGAAACACACCATGTAGCTCAGGAATTTCACTAGTAGCAGCAGCATGATACACATTCCAGATTTAGTTCATGAGCTCCTATTGCTGCAATTCCTGCTAAAGCTAGCTCAAGTATCACATACTTTAGGTCAGATAAGAGTATAATGTTTTTATATACTTAGAAAAACACTTAGAGGTGCTGTTTTTCTCTGTCAAGAGTCAGAAATACATAAACAAGTTTACATATGTTTTCTATATATAAATATTTATACAAAACACTATACACAAGCAATATTTCAGAATCTGTTCATATTTTCCAATTATTCTGTATTACTTTGTTGACAGCAGACTCTAGTTCTCTACTTTTAAAATCATTAAATTAGTTTGAATTCATACTTTCAGGAAAAAAAAATGTAAACCATGGGTATCTGACACCAGATTTTAGTTCTGATTTTGTGAAGATATCTTCTGTTGAACATAATGGTAGCATAATAAGCACAGGGCCAGTTTCTGGGCTAGGAAATTTAGTGTTTACTACTCACAAATTGTCATCTGTTACAAGTATTATTTGTTGATATAGTAGTTTTGGCAGCAAGTGTAGATTGGCATAAGATGTTTAGACTTTACTTACCTGGAGTAAGAAGGTTGCTTTTCTAGAAAGAGAGAGAAATAGAAGCTTAGTGAAAAAGTACTTCTGACAGTTTCTACTGGAGACAAAGCCAAGGTAAAAAGAAATTAGATTTGAAATACTTCTAAAAACCCAATCAAATAGAAAAAAAAAAATTGAAAAGAAAGTCCAAATAAATGTGTATTTCCAGCATTACATATGTAACAGAGCTGTTTCTTGAGCTGATGACTGAAAAATTTGGCAGAAAACTGGACAATTTATAGAGCCTTACATAAGGAATAGAAAAAATCTATTATGGGCACAGCCTTAATCTGTGAGAACATGCCCTTTGGAAGGGGGCATAGTCAGATCTTGTTACAATATTACATTCATACTCACCGAGGTAATAGATGTTAATAATCTCTTTGGAGTAATAACCTACAAAAGAAGACAAGAAGATAAATGCTTTTGCTACTGCATTTGTCCAGCACATTTGCATGAGAACTAGACAGTGAAACTGCTGAAGGCTTATCTCAAATTTTGAATGGGTACTCATTACTATGAGTAAGTCTTGGGTTTTGACTGGACATAAGAGTTCTCAGTGGAAGAAATGCCACATAGCAAAGAAATTATTGCAGAAAAGTTAAAGCAGAAAACCAATCTTAGTAGGTGTTTTTACCTATGTAATGAGATTTCAAAGTTCCATTTGCTAAACTAAAGGTAAGAGTTAACAATAAAAGTAAGGATATGTTCAATATACTGCTGTTATACATCATTATTTTCGAGTTAAAATCTCAAAGTTTAAGTGAGACTGTATATTAAACACAAACTGGAGTTATGTACTTTTATTGAGGTTGAAAGACAAGCCTAAGTAACTTGTCAAAAAGCAGATATAGGATGCCACTGGCAAACCTATAACCTCATATCAGCAACTTACCCACAGTAGCATGAAATCATTCAATTTTAAGTAAAAATTCCTTTAAACTACAGTACAGGAGAAGTGAACCCTGGTACTTGAAATTTTTATTAAGAGAATAGGTGGAAGCTTTCACTGTGGCAAATGAAAGAATAAAGAAATTTCCTATTTCTGCTTGCAGACACAGGACGTAAGTACTCATTCCAGCTGTTTTAAAAGACACTCAAGTTTCTTGGTTTTACCAAGTGACAGATATGTCAAGGAGGAAATCAGACCTGAAGCCACTAATTCACTGTGTGCTCTATTAGAATGAAAAGAAAAATACGCACACACGCCCTCAAAAGCAACCCAAAATAAACAAACCACCAAAAAAAAAAAACCCAAGCCACCTCCAGAAAGGCTTGTTTAGGGTTACATATCTACATATATACTGAAAAAAATCACAAACGCTTGATATGCACACCCTTATTAAAACAATGTTTGCTTTAAAAAGTAAGCATCTAGTGCTTATATTTAATATTGGGGAGAAAGAAGTTCTTAGTTGATCAATAAAACTTTTAAGACAAATCAAACTCCAGGGTAGGGTGTATTGACTGGCATAGTTTAACTGATGTAGAGAAAAAGGGCAATAAACCACTATTGAAGTCCCCACACCTAACAAATAAATGTCTGCAAAGCATAGCATTTTGCAGAACTAGTAATACTTCTTCCCCACCAATACATTTCAGACTCAACTAAGTGCTGCAGGTCCAATCTACTAATTGCTGTAGGTCTCCATAATCCATCTGTGATGGCAGATGTTCCAAGAAGGGAGTAAAAGCAAGCAACAGATTGTGTAAGACTATCAGTCAGTTTTGCTAGAGCACCTTCTGTTGAAACATTACATTACTGATTTTCAGGTTTCATTTACCTTAGATTTATTTGTCTTTTTCCTTTTATCAGTGCTTGTACCTTCTTTTCTCTGCACCTGTAAGGCAAAAAGGTATTGAGAAAGTACAGCACATCATTCTCCCTTACACCTCCTCTTCACAGGAACTATACATACCCAACTGTAAACTTCTATATTTATTTCAAAGTCATTTGACACATCATGCCTAAAGGGAAGAAGAAAAAACAAGTTAAACTAACTGAAGCAAAAGGCTTTTGTTTTTGTTTGTGGTGGAGTTTTGGGGGTTTTTTTATTTGTTGTGGTTGGTTTTGTTGGGTTTTAAAATTACTCTTTACTTCTTCCCTCCTTTTGCTCCTTATAAGTGTCCAAGGAGCTTTTAGTGTATTACTACTGAAAAATACTTTTTGGAACTCAGAAAAGGAGAGGAGATGACAAGAGGCAGATAATGTGCATCTACCATTTCTCAAATTGCACCCTCCCCTGTCACAGATTGGGTTTTTCGAGTAAATAGCTTTAAGTGAAAATTCCAGTACAGCTGAACTTCAAAAACAGAGTTTATTTATTTTGAAGACTTACTAGCAAACAGTCATTTGAACTCACAATGCCTTTTCAGCTGACATGTGAGAGTTGAAGTTATAGTTATAAGAGCACTATTTTCCCAGATACCAAAACCAAATAGCTATATAAAATGTTAGTTGCTGCAAAAGAGAAAAACCCATCTCAGGCACAGCAATCCATCTGTCAGTGCAGGTGTTCCAGGAAAGAACAAAAGGCAGAAAATGCAAGAGATAAAATAGCTGATGGATGGTTGAATAAGTCTAGGTTGCTCTTTTGAGAGAAGTGCCTTCCAGCTATTTTTTGAAGGAGGAAATAGCTATACCACAAAATCTCTCCACACTTTGTTGCAGAATATGACATTCTTATAACTAAGACTATAAATGTTTTTATGCATGCTCCACCATCAGAGTTAAAACTGGTTCAAGAGTTTCTTTATACTTACATAGTAAACATCGTAGTAAAAGTAAGAGCATCTCCATTCAGGGAGCTGGCAGTACTTGCTAATGGAGTTGCAACCATGTTTTCTGCTCCAGATCTCAGTATTATTACATAGTAGTAATTTCCTGCTTCTGTAAGCACACATCAGATGGTTTGGTTAGCCAAAGGAGTCCAAGTCTCTAAAAAAATTCTCAAGTATACTGCATTGCTATAAAGCACATCTCTGTTTCACCCTTCTTAAAACATTTAGTTACATCTGAGACTTGCTTATAAACTTAATCTTAAAACAATTTTATTTTCTTTATGCTGTGTCTACTACTAAATTGTCTCCACAGGATTCACAGCAACTGCTTTACTGCCTGGGGCATCTCAGGCCAGACCTACACTAACCAGTGTGTGAAAGGGGAGAGGAACTTTCAGTCAGATCAGCAGATAATCTTAGTTATTTATTTTACTTATTACTTATTTATTTTACTTAGGTCTGCCAGCTTAACCACACATCAGCTTTCACTGAAACATTGAAATGTTAGTCAGAAGCAGATTGACTGAATGTAATAGCTGAATTTTCATTACCCCTAGATTTCTGAGAACATCACAGCGGAAGACAAAAAAACCCCAAAACCCAAGGAGAATGAACCAGAAATACATGTTGGGAGAATGAGAGGGACGAGAAAAGAAATAAAGCTTTTGTTTGCTAGTTTTACCTGGCTTTTGAGCTGTACCGCATACAAAGTCTGCTTTTAGAGGTAGACGCATTTCTGAAATGGAAACAGATCCCCTGGAGGGAGCAAATTCAGCGGATGTAGAAGCAGCTTTATTTTTTTTATTATGTGGTCCCTCACTCTTCAGTTTATTCAATTCTTCCAATAAAGCAGTTCTCTTCTCAGCTGCACAAAGAAATTAATTACGGTTCTACAGAAGAAAAAGTACTGAACAATTTTTTTCTGCCTTAAGTATGTAAAATGCAACTTATATTTCTATTACACTGTAAAATTATTAATATTTAAGGGTCAAAAAAGATACAAAAGCGTCCCCTTGCCTATAAAATGAGCAGAGACAGAACAGATATTATCCTGTTATTTTTTCCAGAAGAACTATTAATAAATGGCCACAATGTAACACAATAAATGGTGAGGAAGAAATTATGAACTTTGTTGAAATGTTCATTACAAAGAATTGAACTTGAGTATAAAAACCTACTTGCAAAGAGAAGAAGTCTCTCTGCTTCTGCTTCTTCCTGTGACCCTTTTCCATGTTCCTCATCAAAACAGCAGTTCAGAGCTTGACTGGCTTGATAAATCACTGTCTGTTGCCTGTTGATCTCATTGTTCAATTCCTAGAGAAAACAAATAAAAACAATATCAAGAAGAGAGATCTTGTGCTGCATTCAAACAAGGAAATGTCTCTAGATGAGCCTTTTTGGGGGGCAAGGCTTCAAAAGAAAATCAGATCCTTTAAATAGCAATCTATTTAACTACAAAAGCCTCGCAGTTAACCATTACTTCGGCAAAAGAACACTGCAGCACAATTTTTTTTGATCTCAGAGGTATAGTGGGGAGTGAAAGACTCCAATATTGTATGTTCCATATCCCATCTAGTCTTCCCTTCACCAGAAAAAACAGCACTAACCAGAAATTCAGCAATAGAGATTAGTGCAAACAAAGCACTAGTAAAGATCAGAATATTAACTACTGAAAGTAGGTTTTTACAAATTCTGCCTAATTCAAAGGCAGTGCTAAGACACTGATTCTCTGTGTTCTTATCAAAATAATGGCTTGTTCTCTCCAGACTTAATCTATAACATGATCCTTTTAAGTGAAGCATTAGCTGTTCAAATTATGCATCATCATCATTCCCTACCATAAGATATTTATGCAAAATAGAAATAACCTAACAACCTTATTTTGCAGTTCTAAGCAGTATGTTAACATCCTGGACATTCATAGGGGCAATGAAATTTGAAAACAGTAGATTAGAAAAAGGATTTTCAGAAGCATATTAGGTACCTGCATTTTCTTTTTGATGTTGACTTGATCAGATGGGCCATTTCTTCTCATTTCTAGTCTGGAAGCCACATCTTCCTTGCGAACAATTATTTGCTTTATTGAAGGACGTTCTGTTTCCTTAAATCTTTGGGATCTGTATGCATCGACACTTGAAAAAGGAAACATCACAAAATGTTTCACAGGTGTGCAAAGCTCTTCTTAAAAGACACATAGGCATGTATCATACATTGAAGCTCTCCAACTTGCCTAAATGGCTTTAAAGAAAGCATTCTAACAGATGATTTTAAGTTTAAGCAACATAAAAGACTACACAATCTTTGATAAAGGCTGAGATTTTGCAAAAAAAGTTTAATTTGTAGTTTTAATGGTATGCATCACTAGAAGAGTTTAAAAAGCCAGTGTTTTAACTTGAACCCTCACAGAATCAGGGGTGTTGGGTTGTGCTTATTACCTGTAAGGAAGATTGCGATCTTCCGACACAGAGCCAATACTGTCTCCAGATTCTGCCCTGGGAACTCTGGTCCTTTGGAACTTCTCAGACTTCAGACTGACATCACTGATACTGCTACCTTCCCCAGTTGACTTAGAAGGAGAACCAAAGGCCTAAGGAAAAGAAAATATATTACAGCTATCTGTTCACATAATACTACTACTAATAATAATCTGTTTTCTTTCTCCTTTACTTGTTTTACATATAAACAGTAAATTTGCTTAAAACTATTTAACAGATGATATTTTACAAGTACAGACATAGAGCAAGTTTATTTATTTAAGGACACTAACAGATTTTTGAACTCAATGAGATGTCACCTTTAGCTTCTAAATCAGTGCAGTTACATAATTCCTTCTCTTCAGACTTTTCAACAGCGGTCACTCCACTGAATGCAGGTGGAGTGCACTGCAAGTCCAGTACTGGTAACAGGTTTAGCAGTCCACTTGTTTAGCAGAGCATCCAATATGCTACACTACTTTCAGAGAAAAATAACTTTGCCTCATTATGCTTTCATTAGCAAAATACCATTTGAAACTTCTTTATTCGCCCACATATCCTAATATTACAAAATATCACAGCTCACAAGCCAATTGGACACCTCTGTGTGATGAAAAAGTCCTTCCCCACCCTCCTTGAATTCTCACCTCTGAACCAACAGATTCCACTAGAGGGGTTAACAGAGACATTGATGAAATGTTCAGTGACTCTTCCTGCTCATCCTCATCACTTTCACCTTCCAGGCTCATGCTCATTTCTTTCTTCAGCTTTTCTATGTCTGGACCATCCTCTTGAAGAATTTCAAAAATCTCATTTATCACCTTTGAGCTATTCATCTCGTCATCCACACGCATTTTGCCTTCGTACACTTCATCTGAAGGGTGACATTTTAAAATGTATTAGTAACATCGAGACTCTCATTAAACAGAAGAAACTTGTTTTGCCTTTCAAGAAAGCTTGATTAAAAAGCAATTTTTGCAGTTGGGCATATAGAACCTAAAAGCACACTTCCATGGCTATTTTAATATACTACTTCTGCATAATCAATGCAGAAAGGAAATATATAGATGCACATTTTATACAAATTTCAACCTTTTGGTTCAAATACATCTGAAATTTAACTGCAAATCAAAGAGTAGGATAGTTATTTCTGTCCTTTTCCAATGAGCCTTTAATATGAGCTTTTTAATATTCCTTGAAGACTTGAATGTCAAGAGGCAAGGGTTATGTATGATAACTGAAGTTTCCTAATTTGTTTTATATAAATTTCATTACAAAACACACGGGGATCAGCAAATGTTTTTATTTGAATTCATTGTTCAGACTTGAAGGTTATTGACACTGTCCCGGACAAGGGGCCATAGAGAGCTAAGTCATTAATATAAGTCTACTCAATACAAACCTTTTGGTTTCTCATCAAGTTGTTCAAGTTTTGAAACAGACATCGCTTTTACAGGGCTCTTTGACTCTGCAGTCTTCAGAGGACTGGATTTATCAGTCTCTTCACATTTAGAAGTATCTAAGGGGTTTATAAAGAAAAGAAGTATTATGTTTAGCCTTTATTTTAGTTATTGAATTTTAGAAGTCTTACTGACAAAAAGACCACCAGACTAAATATTCCAGTTAGCCACATGTCAAAAAACCCCATTAGAATACCCTCCACAACCTGTACATCTAGACTTCTATATTATAATCAGAAAACTGACACTGCAAGAAACAGTGCTGAAACCATAGCAGAGTACAGACACTCAAGAGCAAAAAGGGAAAATTTTAAAAAGACAAACAAAAAATCCACTAAACAAACCACTGCATGCAAATCCAATTTTTCTAGAAGGACATTTGATAGATCTTTCAAGTGAACAGTCTACCAAGAGTGTTAACTAAGTTCACACTTTTTTCACAGAGAGCTGAAGATTCTGCTGCTCAGTAAGCACCAGAAAGGATTCCAGGAGCACCTCACAATTCTTTTCAGGTGTCCTACCATAAGAATTAATATCACAAAGGGATACTGACAAGGGAAGAGTTTCCCCCCAGTTAGCTTCTTGTGGAAATTTGGTTACTCAGGTACAGGATAGACTAAATATGTAACTGACAATTCTCATTCACTTCCCTGCCCTTAACTTCCATTAAAGTTTGAAACAGAGGTATACCCATTGAAAAACAAAAAACCAGTCTTGCCTTGCCATCCTTTCAAGTCGTATAGGAGTGCAAATACTACTATCATACAAGAAGATTTAAATAAGATAACCAGTAACCAAAGGAGAGGTCCAGTTCCACACATCAGTGTTACTGGCCTCTTTCTCTGCTCATGAATATCAAGTGCAGTGCTCCTGTCCAGCACTAGTCACAGGCAAACTGTGGCAGTTCTCACCCGAAGACACCACACTGGGAGACTTTGCTGGCCTGTCACCTGCTGATGTGTCTTCTGAAGATCCAAGAGCAGAGGCATCTGAACTAGGAGGATGTTTTGGACTGGCCTGAGATTGGCTTTCCTGGCAAGAATAAAACCAGAATGCATTCAGGAGGTAACGTTAAAAGCAACTAAAAAAACTACCAGAAAAAAAATATATTTTACCATCTGCTAGGAAAAAGAGGTTACCTATCCAATACCCTATTTATTTATCCAAGATATTTATCTGAAGGAGTAAATCTTAAATGCTTGCATGAGGAGCTCTTTTGCTTTTGCAGTTATAGAACAGAAAACCCCCCACATTTATCATCAAAAAGGAAATAATTCAATTGGCTCAAAGCAGTATCACTTGTTTTGGTTGATTCTACAAGAGGTAAATAAACTAATAATTTGTTAATAATCAAACAAGTCACTAGACAAGTGGTCTTGCCAGCCTGAGCACTCCCAAAACATAGGTTTTTACCCCTTATACACATTTTCACATCTAACTCTGTATTCAGAAAATGTTAAAGCAATTCAAAGTATCATATTTTGATTGATGAGGTAACACATTACCATTTTAGCTTCTGGAAGCTTCCTCTTTGAACTGTCACTTTTCTCCGCACTCCACAGATTGCCCCTATCAAATCGGCCACGAAGGCATGCAAGTTCCCGTTCACGTTCCTAAACAAATGAAGGGAAATGGGAGAAAAGCTGACAGCCCTAAGGTGTCACAACACTTCAGATTCCTCAGGTAGAGGAAGAACAGTAATAACCTTCCCCAGGCTTATAAACTGGCTATGAATGTAACAAGTCATACCTGTTTAAGCTGAAGTGCTAAACTGGCAGTAGAGGAATTTTCATTTTGTTTGAGAAGCCTCTCCTGGATTGTCCTTGTGTTTGGGGTAACAGTGGGCGTTCTGCACCCTGGAGTGTTCGTAGCAGGGCTGCGTGCACTACGCTCCTGACAGCGCTCCCCAAAGCGTTCCAGGAAGGGCTTAATTCCAGATCCCCCTACAAGAACAATTGTTTTGCCTTGAAAGAAACTCTCAATATTAAAGAAATCACTGCAATTTTGTATCCTGATGAAGGTTCCCAGTGAAGCAATTAAGCTGCCTCCTTTACAGCTCTTACTCCCTTACACTTTATACAAACTGAACCTGAAATGCAAATCATAACAGTGATGTTAATAAAACAGTAAATCAAAGCAAGTAGATGTCTTTCTCTTACTACAGTCTATATGTAATACATCAGTTATTTAAACTGGCTTGTCTTTTCTAAATTTCCTCTATAACCAGCCTCACTTCTTTCACAGAAATAAGCATTCTAGTGCATGAGGAGGATATGTTGTTTGGCATCCACCCTGCTTCACTGAGCTTATCTGTTACTATTAGCATATCTAAAACATGCTTTTCTGGCCATCATTTTTAAGAGTTCAAGCTGTTAGTCCAGGTTTCTGACACAACAAGCGGTTGAATTAAAAACTGAGGATGTTCACTTGTTTTGACATCAATGCTATCACTGAAAATAAAGACACTGCAAAGTTAGAGCACCTATGTGGCAACAAGATTCTATTTCTTCTAAATATGCATATATTGAATGGATACATATAGTACCAAACAATCTGAAATAAATTTTGAATAGTCTCAATTACATTTTAGGCTGCTTTTGTTCTTAAGAGTTACTAAAAAACACATCCAAGAAAACATCCCCTGCAAAATACAGAAGCTGTATAACTTAAAATAATTACCACAGAACTCATCAGCTTTTTATTGAAGTTACAGCTGGAAATAGGTATTATCTGGTATGGTACCTTAAATTCTTAACTAGTATGTTGTTTTCAACACGGCACACATAGGCCTAATTTGAATGAATATTTATTTACTAAAGCCAGAAAACAGCCTACCTGGTGTTGTGGGTTTACCCTTAGGTTCAAGTTGCACATGTGTTCCTTTGACTGGCTCTGCTTTGGACTGAACTGGTTGAGGCAAAGCTGACTTGGCTGTTTGTGTACGCTCTTCAGCTTTCCGGGGACTGCAGGGATTCTCTGCTGGCCGTTGCTGTACTTCAGATTCTTTAGAACAGGGAGTAGTGACTCTTGAAGATTGCGTTAAAGAATTGTTTGGATCCTTAACAGGAGAAAAAAAAATAAAAGATGAGACTTGTGTTCTTATTCTCTCAAGAGGAAAAAGAATGAAAGCACTCTGCATAGCATACCATCACCCAATGCACCTGTTCCTTCAACAAAAGAAAAAGCCAAGAACAAGTGTTAAGCTTTTAGTACTTTTTTTTATCCAGTATTTCAAATTGTTTCAGCATTTGATGCTCTTGCCAGCTATTTTAAATACTATCCCACATTTCCCTAAACAAGAATGCACATGGCAGATATTGTCATGGCAAAAATTGCATAAACTGATCAATAAGTGTCTGGTCCTACTTATTTCATCATTCTGATTGAGTCTTCATACAGCAATAACATTCACAATTTCAGTCAATCAACTATATGAAGTTACAGAGTGAAACCCAGTATCTCTGTAACAAGCCCCTTCTGATGGTCAAGAGCAGCAATCAAGTACATTGCCATCAACAAAACATATAAGTACTCTCATCTTTAAGTTGCAATAAAAGGAATTTTAAGCTGTTTCAGATCTGCTATTAAAAAAATGGCATCTGGGATTGCAATAAAGCAAAAGTTGTAAATAGGCTAAGACTGCTCACACCAAATCTTTAAATTCAGATTAAACAGTTATGTGCTAACATTTGTTCACCCAAATACAATACTCAAATCAATTTTTAATCAGCAACTAAATCAGACACTCACCGCTCTCTTTGAGTTTGCTGGTTTATTAATAGAAGCCTCAACAAGCCTTTGAGAACAGGATGCAGCTTCCTGCTTTACACTGCTACTATTGATTCTAGCAGATGCTCCACTTGTAGTGGACAATTTGGATAAACAAGTAGTGCCAGGCTGTTCTTGTGCATTGTTTTGCTTTGCAGATGGATGACTTAGGTCATCTTCCCAGGAACCAATTGTAGCAGCAAGGTTAGCTAAACGGCCTCGCCTCCCAATAGGGGTTTCGCTTGCTAGGGCACTGGATGTCTGCTTAGGTGGAGAAACACACAGATCTTTTGACTGGAGAGGAGACAGAGGAACACATTCAGAGGGATCTGGAAAAAAGAAAACACATTTACTTTGCTAATAAATTATACTGAGATACATATAATTGTATATATTGAGTTTACCTTGAGTTTATCAACAATTAGATGCTCCTGCCATCAACAGAATCAAACTACTAGCCCTAGAGGCACTGAGACTAAACAAATTAAAAATTTTTAATCAAGCAGTTTACTAATTTTATGTCAGTGTTGTGAGGAGCAAGGCATGAGAGTAGCAGAGAAAAATAAGCTTAAAATTAAGCTGTAGATAACAGCTTCAGTATTTTGGGCCTGCCCTAGTATTGTCTTAGAATTCTTTAAAAACACATTAATCTTCCCACAGACAACATTATCTCCTTCTAGCCAACATAATCATCAATGCAAACACTGAGAGACACCAGTGGTGCTTAGCAAGTAAAACATACCCTCACTATCCCAGCAGCGCCGCTGCTCTGCCAACTTCTGCATACGTGTTTTGACTGAAAGGGCCGCAGGAGTTTCTGACTTGGAGTTTTGTTTTGCATTCTCAAGAGGCTGAACCAATGGAGCTCTGTTAGAAGCAGTTTCGTGTGGTTCTGAAGTCATCTGAGGAGAGTCATGGCTTGTGGAACTTGAAGGAACTGGCTGTACATTCTCTGAACTAGGAGCTTGAGTCTCCACATCATTAGGGCAGAGCCTTTTTGATGGTGATGGCTTTGTATCTGGTTTTACTGGATAGGTCAGAGATTCAAACAAATTAGCATTCAAACAATCTAATATATTTTCCAACAACACATAACAGTAGTACAAATAAAGTTATGATTTATGAATACTCTGATATGCTTCCCAAAAAAATGCACTTCCCAAATCTACCAAGCACAAGGCACTCTCTTTACATTACACAATTATTTCTAAATAGCTTACTAATGACTTGGCACATCTGCTCTCAGGTCCAGCTAAACACAAACTAGCCCTAGTGGCCAAGTAACTGCATCCATCACTGTTTAGTAGAAGGTAAATGTTCAGTGTTTTCACTTTCCCTTTGGAAAAAACAATGAGACTGGTATCAAAACAATCTTTATTAAATATGCCACTAAATACCTTCGTCACTGGGAAGAGGTGCCTGGTTACCAGTTTCTGCCAAAGGCTCTCTGGCCCTCTTGGTCTGCATTGTGGGTCTCGCTCCCATCTTCGGCCGCTCTGCCATTTTCCTCTGCAGGTTCTCTCGCCTGGCACGGGTTCTTTCAAGGAGTTTCTGAGTGGTCAATAAGTCATGTGTTACCAGACATTGCAGTGTGTTAACTGGTAACAGCTCAGAGTAAAAGATGATGGAATTCTGTTTATCATAGGTGGACAGCAGGTTCCAAATTTCAGTCCTTAAATCAACTATTGCCTCCAACTAGCTTGGCACTGAAAGAAAATCAGGCTAAAGAGAAAGGAGCAATGGCAAAATCAAAGAAGAGGGGCTCCTATAGACCCCAAAGTCATCAGAAATATTTGAAAGGTTTGGTTTTTTTAAATCCTGAATCATCACATGACAATCTTGATCTGTCAAGTCTTGCTAGCAGCGTTTTCTGACACATTGCTAAAGCATCTGGTCACGTCACCTGACTGGCACTAGCCCTCTAACAAAATAAACAACATTGAAGCGATTGTCAAGAGGCCATTAAAAATTTCAACAAATAAAAGCGTGGCTGTCAATATTAAAAAAAATTGTTATTACACCTTCTAAATCAAAAGGTGAACTTCTTTGCCTCAAGCTTAAATTTTAAGACTAGACTGATATTACACCTAGCTATATTATGGTAAATAGCCTGTTTATTAAGATATCTCTATACAGAAAAACATATAAAAAGATACTAATTAAGGTATATAACATTCTTTTTAATTTCCTACTCATTGGAAATTTGAGTACCCTAATTATATTCTATATCAAATAGCTGTTTTAGTAAGTGTTCCACACTAGCACAAAGTGATTCCTTACAGTATTCAGTTTTAAAAGGCTTGTTTGTTTTAAATATAGCATTTGCAAGTCATTATCACTCAGTTTGATCACATCTAAAGGATACTTAATGACTTTTTTGATCTAGGTTTTAAGGTTGAGACAAGAAATTGTGCAATTGAACTAATGCCCTTTAAAGGGAAGCATATAAACTGCACTTGTTTGGTGGCACATAAATTATTGCGAGAACTGTGCCAGCCATTATCTGTCCTGTTGCACAGCAATTAAATACACATTTGACATTTTTAACTGTCTAAGGCTGAAGTCTTAAACAATGTTCTATTGTAGGGCAACACAGGACAAATAGAATGTCAATCTCAACAGTTTTTTTGTGAAAACAAATCTCAGCATTGCTATTTTTCACAGAAGAAGGGGAATTTGGAAAAAAATCCCAAACCCAAAATATATGAAATGCATGAATGCCTTCAATGCAGGTTCCATGCTAGTTGTGCCCACAAGTCAACATTCCTTAGTTCCAAAATGCAAAGAGAGGGATACAAAGTGCATGTAGTACCCACATGAAAAAAAATCCTAAAGGCAATTTAAATTAACAGCTCTTCTTGCAAAAAGTTGAATATGTCTTATACCAGTACTCCTACAGTTCTATTCAAATAAAGGCACATTCCTTTCTGTTTTGTTAGCTGAGCAAGAGAGTTTCAGTTGTTACATATGAGATGTCACTTCCCAAGAATGCACGCCTCTGTTGTTCAGCTCCAGCTCCTATTGGCTTCTTGCATCTCAAATTTTCCATCCAACTGCCATAATTCCAACAGTGCTGTTACACACGATGAGTAAGCCACACTCCACAACCTGAGGCTTACTTCCAAGTTCATCAGCAGGGTATTTTCTACAAGGACATTCTCCAATTGTTCTGATGACAAAGTTTCAGAGTATCATAGATGTTTAAAATTCTAGAATATACTGAGCAGGAAGGGATCCACTACAAGTTCAGCTCCTGACCCTGCACAGAACAGCCCCAAGAATCACACGTGTGTGACCATTACCTATTTTATTACATGAAGGAATGTGAGGACTACAATGTCAAAGTGGATTACTGTGTCACAAAAGCACTTTCTAAAAATCCGAAAAAACCTTCTCAGCTCAAATGTTAATGGGCAACTTCAGTTTTTCAAAAGTATGTTTTAAAGTGCATATTAGAGAAGATAATCATATATGATTATATATGGGCCTGAGTATGTTCTTAAACAAGAATTTGTTCTAATTACCCTGCTTTACTAGCACAATAGAGCAAAGGGAGCAACTGAAGGAACAGTTGACTTGAAACATCACATTTGCAAATTTTCCCCAAACAACTGCATCACTTATTTCTCATTGCTTATCCTCCATGCTAGGAAATCATCCTCACTTCTATGAATGGTAAAAATTACTTCAAAGTACAAAATAGCCTAGACTATTTCTAACATCCCATAGTAACAAACATAAACCCTTTTGTGCAAGAAAGTTGAGTTATAAAATCAGCTATGAATGGAGTCACAAATAGCATGTTCAATGTGATTCTGAGAATGTATCCCCTCTGCCATCTCCTCAGTGCAATCTGTATTAATAATTTGGTTGAGATTCCGGTTATCAGCTTTTTTTGCAAGATTAATCAAAAGAAACCTTATTTCAGAGCTGTTTTGAAAGCATTCCACTGAATCTTACACCAAGATTCATTTGAGCTTAAATTCATTGAGACACAGACAAAATTTGGTACTGAAAAGTGATCAGCAGACACTTAACAGTATGCTTCATCCAATTAAGGCTCAAATTATTAGGTTTTACATAATCAACACTTAGAGTGCCTCACCAGGTCCCTGCAAGTAACAGAGTATGGTAATGTGTAGACAAAGATTATTTGAAAGCAGTTAACCTAAAGGAAGGTTATATTAAAAGAAAAAAAATAGCAACACAAACCACAGAACATAAATACTTAAAATATGTGGTAAATTTCTTTTCACAGAACTTTGGGAACAGTTACTAAACTTCAATACTAGGACACTAATATTGGTCAAAACTGTGCACAACAGTGGAATGTCTTCCACAGCAGAAACATTCTTGATAAAGTGACTTTTTATGCACTCTGCAATACTGGCTAACACTTGAATGAAGTTTACTCTGGGGAGTGGCCTCACCGTTGGTCATTTTCAAAGTCAGCTATGTACAAGAAGGGCGTGTACAGGTTGGAATATCTCCCAGCATGCAAAACCATTTTAAATTTGATTCAGTAGTCCGGACCTGAAGTTTATTTAAGACAAGCTGGATCATGTCACTCACTACCAATTAAGGAAGGAGGTTTTAGATGTTTACACTTAGCAAGGCTTTACATGGAAATAGGGTAGGCCTGCCTTGGCATAACACATTCAGTAAATCTGTTCAGATCAACACCTTATGTTCATTTTTTAAAAATCAGATCTGTGCAGTCACCTGTTCTGGGCTCTCAAATTATCTAAGGGATGTCAGTTTGATAAACAGATTGTTTACAAGGGGAGGAGAGAGTATTTCCTCAGTGTATGTGATTTGAATTTTTTTTCAGGTAGTTCAGGTTTTAATTACACAGGCTGTGGATTGAAGGCCCTTTTTACTATGACATTTCTCAAAGCAGCCACAGGACAGCTCTAAAACTACACCTCTGACATGAAATCAGAGTACAGCATAGCATCTTTAAGAAACTTTCAGCCTTCATACAGATTCAAGGTGGCAAATTCTTCTTTTTGCTGTAATTTTGCTTCTGTAAAACTTAAGCACACGGCCAATTCACTCTAACAACTAACAGCCCTTTAAAAAAAAAAAAAAAAAGAGGAACTGTGCCTGCCAAAGAAAGTGACGAATCACAAGTAGCAATTGTGCCAAATAGTATGCATTTTTTATCAGATGGTCTCCTCTTTGGATAGATTTATGATGCTTTATGTATGATTTAGGACCTTTAGTATGGCAGGCACAGAGTGTCAACAGCGCTGCCGTCTGCTGCCGGGTCCCTTCCGTCCCCGCTGGGAGTCTTATCTGCCCGACGCGCATGGAAGGCAAACTCCCGGCTTGGGAAGGGCCTCTCCTCCGCAAACCCTCGCGCCTATCAGCGCTGCTGTGTCCTCTCCCGGCGGGATCTGACACAGACACAGCCCGGGCGGCTCCAGGAGCGGAGGCACCGGCAGGAGCGGGGCTCCAGGGGCGGGGCAGCGAGGGTCTCCCCGCTGCAGACAGAGTGTCGCTGCAAGCCCGGTTCCCCCCCCGAGCGGGGACGAGGGTGGCTGACAGGGCTCAGCCGGGACCAACTATCCCGAACCGAGAGCGCGGCGCAAGGAGCAGCTGCCTCCCTTCGGACCCCAACCGGCCCCTTCCCTGCGCCGTGTCCCCGCGGTCCCGGATACTGACAACTCGCCCCCTCCCCAGCTGACGGCCTGGGGGAGGCCGGGCCCGGCCGAGCCCTCACCTCGGTGAACGGGTCCATCGCTGTGCCGGTGCCCGCGCAAGATCCGCTCTGCCAAGGCCGCCCGTGAGCGGCCGAACCTCGCCCCAACCGCTGCCGGGATTTGAATTTCAGCGCCCGCCGCGCGCAGGAACCACGGGAAGAGGGGGCGGCACCCGCGCGCGGGCGCTGATTGACAGGAGCGCCGCCCAATCCGGCTGCTGGCGGCTGCGCGGTGCCCGCCCGGGGAGCTGAGGGCCATGGCGGCGGCACGGGAGGGCGAGCCGGCATTCCCGCCGGGAGTCACGGCCAGGTTCGTGAGCTGCACCGCTCATGGGTTCTGCGTGTGCCTCTCTCTGCCGCTCAGCGCTTCCTTGTATTGTGTGCCCGGAGTCCATCCCGCCATGGCTGCCGTGTCACAGAATTTGTGAGGAAAAGACCTCTGAGATCAGGGAATCGCTACCTATGGCGCAACACAACACTGCCAATCAGGCCATGGCACTGAGTGCCACGTTCAGTCTTTAACGCCTCCAGGGATGGTGACTCCGCCACCTCCCCGGACTGCACATTCCAATGGTTAATCACTCCTTCTGTGAAGAAATTCATCCTAATATCCAACCTAAAGCTCCCTTGGCAGGGCTTAAAGACTATGTCCTCTTGTCACCTTCCCCCTCCTCCTCGCTGACCGCCCCTCTTCGAATTAAGAGGCTTTTACCTCCTTTAACTCCGTTATGGTCTATCACACATCTTGCTGCAGCTGTTCAGTAGGAGCATGCCCTGACATCTTTTCACTTCAAGATAAATTTTTCTCCTGGCATTGACATGAAGATGTCAAAACATGATTTCTGTGTGACTCAGTAAATGCAGAGGATATTTACCCAGTGCAGCTGTGAAACTTGTGGTTCCTTTTCATGATTCTTGACTTTCTCCTCATGCTACGGCCTGTGGGTCTCATGAAACTTCACCCACCCCTCCCTACAGCTGTCCCCTGCACCGTTTCACTGGCACACCTTTCTCAGTGAATGTGGAATTAGCAGAGACCCACTGGTTGCTGAGGTTCACTCCTTGCTATCCATGCACCACCCCAAACATCCTTCACATACATGTTTTCAGTATAATCTCAAATACAGTTTTTTTCCATATCTTCCATTGCCATTGGGAGGCTGCTATAGGCTTGCCTGCCCAAATGAATAAGTCTTGGCAAATTTCCAGTCTGTCCATACATACTGGCACCCCTTTAGACCTTTCTGCTCCTATGCAAATAGTGTTCATTACCTCGCATGAATGCCCTTCACTAATGCTGTGCTTCTTGCCTCTTCGATTATTTATAGGCAGCCTTTTTATTTACTTTTCTTCTTTCAGCCTTTATTTTGCCTTGCTAAACAAACCAACACTCTTCTAATTGTCCCTGATTAAAAAAATCTTTCCAGTGTCTTATTTGCAAACACTCTGGCATCAGTGTGCAGCAGAATCTAAAAATACAACATCAAATAATACTTTTCTGAAGAAATTGTTGAGATTGGACACTGACAAACAAATATCCCTGCACTGTTCTCAGATAAACATGGGTTGGAGCAGTCTGAGGTCCAGCATCAGAACTTGCTCATACACCAGGCAGAAAATTAGGACTTGCCAGAAGGGACTTGTCACTCATTCATAATCTATGAACCAACCTGTTCAGTGGTAAGAAAGAACAGGCTTTATTTCCTTCAAGAGAAACTAGGTTTAGCTATCACTGGTAAACAACAGAAAAATTCCTTTAATGAAGCAGTAGGGAATGCAGGAAAACACCAGAAGACAAAATAGCCAATATGGAGCTCAAAGTCATTGGCAGAAAATAGAGAGAATTTCCATTAATTCCTTTCTTTCTCCTGCCACCCCAAAGGAAGAAAAGTCATGTACAATTTCAACCCTTTAAATACTACAGAATTACTGCAATCTAAACATGCTTTCTGCTTACTTGTGGGTCTGTGAGATTTATATGGTGCAGCTCCATCTGTCCTTGGTCCATTTCCAAATGTGGCTCCATCCATTGCTGGTGTGTTTCAAATGATACAGCACAGCACATGATGCTCAGCCTGGGGGCCGACAGAACAGGGGTGACTGCCCTGTTAGTGTATGTAAGGATGTGTAAATAACACTGACATATGCTAATTATTACTATTAAAAAGAGGAAAATCATGATTCTTAATCTGTGCAATAAATTTCTTGTAACATGTATTTCTATGCAGTGTACTCTGAAAAATGAAATG
Organism: Zonotrichia leucophrys gambelii; assembly: GCF_028769735.1. Lineage (NCBI taxonomy): Eukaryota > Metazoa > Chordata > Aves > Passeriformes > Passerellidae > Zonotrichia > Zonotrichia leucophrys. The sequence continues at coordinate 48,207,955 of NC_088171.1, read as the reverse complement.
GAGATTCCTAGGAGTGTATAACTGCTTAAATCAATGCAGTATATATGTGACAAATGTCCTTCCCTTTTGTTCTCTACAGAGCCAATAATTTCTTCATAATTTCTATCCAGACTCATCAATGTCCTGCTAGAAATAAATAGAATACTTAGTTTCTCATCTTGTCAAGGAATTATGTCTGGCTTCCAGGAACCAGTGGATAGTAAATTTATCTTTCCCTTTTACCACTCTAAGGAGCCAAAGAAAGTCAATCCTTTTCAGGAAATGTGATATAAAAATGAGGCCTGTTGTTTGCAGAGTGCTGGGGGTACAACTCTTAGCAATGGAATTTTCAGTTGGAGTTATATTTTTCTTAATAAATAAGTAAAACTATTTCTACAGCAACTTATGGGAAGAAAAATCAACTGATCTTTCACAGTGTGAAGACACAAAGAAAAAGAGAGGGAAAGAAAGGAATGCCATGTGAAACCAGCAGAACAATGAGCCAGCTCTGCCTGTTCAACAGCTTTATATTTTATGCCAGATTTTTGCATTCAAAAATTATGAATCACACCCTTCACTGTCTCCTCCCCTCACATGATGTGGTTTAAGATGTCTTCTTGCCAGGCATAAGCTAATGAAAAGAAATTCTTTCTGTAACAATAAATAACACAATACAAAGCACTGGGGGAACAGTTTTTGCTGGCTTGCAGTTTTCATGGGAGTTGAGAACTTACACACTGGAGCCAGTCATTTTTCTTTTAACATGGCTTGAAGAACATTTTTAATTTGCCAGGTTTTCCTTCAGGAGGTTTTAAAGTGCAATGACGGTTTTCAGGGGTGCATTTTCAGAAGGTTATAAATGTTTGCACTAGCACTTTAATAAGAGTGGAGCGTTTTTTAACTAATAAGGAGAACATTTGCCAAAGTGTTTTTATCTCTGGCTTCCTTACAATACCAACACAATCAGAAATGTAAAATATTGACATTGAAAATGCTGATCCCATGTAGTCCTCTGTGTCGCTCCATTCTGTAATTGTCGGAGAATATTTCCTAAAACTTTCTTTCTGCTGAGAAACTGAGTTCATAATGCTGGTTCCAAAGGAAAGATGAGCAAAGTGCTTCCTTGATGCACAGAAAAATCCTATCAGTTAGAGAAAAATTATTACTTTCCATCTTGTAATTTCCTTTTATTAGTTGTTTAATAACTCCAAAGTTGATGTTCACCCATCTAGCACTTGCAAACACATTCAATTTATAGCCTGTAATTAGAATATAGTAGTGTAGTGTTCCTTGTGGTATAAATTTCCTTTCAAAAGGTGTTTTTGGCAGGAAAAAATCCACTCTTCCACTTATAAGCTGAAGAACTGTCATGATTCTGAAAGCCGTTTCCCACCTCGTTGTAGGATTGCTTGGGAATCCACGGAGAGGAGAAGCAAATGTGTGGCCTAACACATGATGGTGTGCATCATAATTTCTGGGCTATGGTTCCAATTAGAATTAATTCTTTCCCATAACTTCAGACAAAGAGGGAAGAAGAACCTTGGGGAAGAGACAAGGTGACAGCCCTTGCAGAGCTTCTTGAGGACATCTCCTTCCCCTAGCCCACCTTCCTTTTTGCCTCTCCTGGATCCTGGAGGATGTATGGCCCATGTCTGACTCCCTGAGTTTTGGCTATATCTAAGTTAAGTCATGCTGTAGGAAATCCCCCTCTTCCCAGGCCCCCAAGCAGGACCCCTGTAATAAGGGAATCCTGCAGCACACAAGAGCAGTAAGAATATAATATCCATCCTTTCAGTGATTCTGAAATGAAGAGCAAATTGTGCTCTCAAATCCTCTTGAATATCCTAGTATGCCAGAGACCTGGCCTGGAAAAAGGCAATTCACCTCCAAAGAGTGAATAGAAGGGCAGATCTGTAGTCTGGCAAAACGCTGCAGTTTGGATTAATCTGTATTTCTATTACAAATGTTACATAATCAAAAACATTTTGATGGGCAGCATTTTAGATATGTTCTCTAAGCCAAGCCAAAGGTGATTACACTGCTTTTGTCAGCTCCTATGATAACCACAGAGGCAATTTAGACTGACATTATCCAGTAAAGGAATATATTTATGTCAGGAACAAGACAGGTTTCGTGAGAACTAACCCAGTGTGTGACACGGATTAAAATTAGCAATGCTCAGAGCACAGGTCTCTCTCCTGATAGTCTGAATAGGAAATTCATAACCAGCTCCCCCTGTGGCAGCAGCTCTCTGGCCACAGATAGCAGTGCACAACTTTCCCAGGCATTGTCCTGGGGAAGGCTGTGATAAGATCAGAGAAAAGAATGATAAACAATTCTTATCTTCACTTGCTGCAGCTGTTGAACACGTGGAATGTGTTACGGAGATTTGTTTACCAAAGAGTGGTTTCTTAATTGGCCAATGGTGATGGTGTTTGGATGGAAGGACCAGTTGGGTCCACCTGTATCCTGAGTGTCTGCAAGGCCAATGGGTTTCTTAATAGGTACAGAATAATAAAGTGATTGATCAGCCTGCTGAGAATCATGGAGTCAATCCCAATTATTACTCTGCAGCAACATCACCCAAACTAAAAAAATGCAAGGCCCCATAGCCATTACGGTGTGACCTTTACCTGTTTTCTGTTACCAAAAGGATTCATTCATTACTCTGCCTTGACAAGTGTAGTTGGGGGGAAAATCCTTAAAGTGGATGCTTGCTGGGGGAAAATAGTACAGAAGCTCTCTTATGAGGAGCAACTGAAGGAAAAAAATCTCACAGAAATCGAAGTTGGAGGGAAAAACAAAAACATTATAGGTTAATGGCTGGACTCGATGATCTTAGAGGTCTTTTTTCAACCTTAATGATTCTATGATTATGGGGAGAAAGAACTAAAATAAGATGAGTGAAAAATGGCAGACAACAAGGGAGGATAACAAAGAAACATGGGAAAAGAAAGAAGATGTATTAAAATGAAAAAGTTGGGAAATAAGGAATGAGATAAAAATCATATTTCATTAACAGCAAAAGACAGTTGTCAAGTGCACTCAGTTTCAGAAAAAGAACTCTGGTTGAACTCTGCTTTTTTTACAAAGCTGTAGGAGTTAAGAAATATTTGTGTTTCATGCAGTCTCAAAAGATTTATTGTCTTCAGTCAATATAACATTGCATTTGTATCACTAAATCACAGAAAGTTTCTCAGGGCTGTTCATTTAGGTCTCCTAACTGATTTACAGAGGAGAAGGAGAATTAGACTTCTTTCTTTTGTGTCTCAAGGTAAAATACCCCCTTTTCTTTCTTTATCCATATGGTACAGATGTACCATTTGCTGACATAAAAATTCTAAAATTAAGCAAAGGGCATGAGAGTACTTAAGTGCTGCTATGTTAATTTAGACCAAGATGTTACTCTCAGTATCTGAGACTTGCTTGCAACTAGAACATAGTGCAAATGGAGTAATCACATAATCACATCAGCAATTTCACCAGCCAAATTACATTTTATGGTTTTGTAATATTTTCTGAACAATGGAAAAATTAGGACGTTCTTGTTGAGAAACCATTTTTCACTAACCAAAAAAAAAAAGTGTTCTATCAGCTCTAGCTTTTTTTTTTTAAAGACTCGGGAGGCTGAACAGGTGATAATTTTCTGATCTCTTGCCATCATATTATAAATAAATAAATAAATGAAACTACAGGACACACATAAAATACATTATTTGTAAGAAAGGCCAAGAATGCTACCTACAAAATCACCTGAAAGTTTTAAAAACCAAAATAGGTGTTTCAAATTAAATGTAGTCTATATGCTTTGCTAAATAGGGAAAAGATATGATAAGGATACAAAATGGGTTTTACATGAGTTCACAGTAGTTTTTTTCACTTTATGTATCAGCTCTTTAGAAAAAGTCAACTATACAGTATAATTAAATCCTTTCTGCAAAAGTAGCATATTTACACTAGAGGGTGCTACTTAGACAGGATTTTAGGCTGCTCAGTGTCTTTGGAAAGCCCTTTTTCAACATTTGGAAAAAATGCACATCTGAAATAAGAAACAGATGTTTCTTAAGGGACAAATTCTACTGAAATTTAAATAAACATAACTGAAATTTTTATTTTCCACACACATACCCAAGAGGGACACTGGTCCCTTATGTCATCTCAGCTTCAGTACAAACTGCATATATAATTGCACTGAGGATATGTTAGAGATAAGTAAATATCCTTAATATTTCAGTCTGTTTCTGGTTAACAAACTAATATGACACAGAAAATAGACTAACTAAAGGAATTTAAAAATAAGATCACGTCTTTTCATTAATGAGAAGGACTGAAACAACTGATGGAGTAAAACTAAATTAGTAGTCTATAGTACAAACATAGTGTTACTAAATGCCTGGGTGTGATATGACAAAGAGTTGCTTCACCTTACAATAAAGCATGAAAGAAGGCAAAGGGATTGGAAATTGCCAAGAAGTTATTTAAAATAATTCTTCCTTAATTCTTCCAATGGTGGTGAGATTTGTGAGCACTCTGGATGTGTCTCTCTGCATCTCCAGGCCTTTGGCTGCCTCAAGTCAGAGCCCACATGGAGATGGTGCAGATCTTGGCCCATGAAGGTGGCTGCTGCTCCCTAACAGCTGTTTGCAACCAGGTTGGTATGGGCACCTTATTTTCTTATATGTCCAATCAAAAAATCTCTTTTGAACTTGGCAGTTCTGTAACAAGGTAAGACAGTGTTTGCCCTGCTCTGTCCCCATCTCAGAGATGCTGCAGCTCCAACTCTGGGACTCTACTAACACCATGATGCGGAGGTAGCCAGGGAATCTCCAAAAACAGTGAGGAGGTGGAGGTGAATGAAGTCTGAAAATACCTCTGGTTTGGTTTACTCTTTTCCCCAACACTACTGAACACTTTCCATTGGCTGAATTTGTCACTGATATCACTTGGAAGGTGTTATTATTCACAGAATAAATAAAATAGCCTCAGCTGTTTTATAGCCCCATTTAACCTCATAAACTATGTGGGAATCTGCAAAGTAAAGCTCAATAGCAGTGCCAGGCACGTACTTGGAAAAAGAGAATGAGTTTATACCTTGGGTTCTGCCCCTCACTGAGTCAGTGTTTCTCCTTGAAAACAGGTTTTACCAGAAGACCACCTTTTCCAGGCCAGGGGAAGTCCCTTCTGCTTTACAAATCCTGTCCTAACTATGAGAATCTGGATGTCCCATTAAATGAAATGCTTTGATGAAGAAGTAACTCATCACTCTTTCCACAGCTATTGCATCACTGCCCCCTAATGTTAGCTGGAAGGGTCCCCTGCTCCCTGCACTGGAGCTCCTGCTGCAGGAGGGTGCTGGGCCCAGCATGTGAGAGATGCCTCCAAAACTCCATGTACTCACACTTACTACTGCACAAATAGTAAGTTTGTTTCTTGTAAAAATCTGCTAAGGAGGTGTTTTGTGTTTGTTGGATATCCCCTTCTCGTTTTATAAGTCTGTTGTATAGCTTGGACTAGCAAAAAATAGGGGATCAAATAAACAAAGTGGAAGAGGAAAAGATAAGAAAGTGAATGGCAATAGAGAGAGGAGCATGGTGTTTTTTTCAGGTTGGTTAAGAAATAAGTGAATTGCTCACCTGAGAAGCCAAAAACAATGATGCACTACTAGGAAAACTTTGCTTTTCAACTGAAATTATCCCAGCACCACAAAAGAGTTGACCAACTTCAAAAGGCACAAAGTACAAATGTGTAATAGATTGTCACTTTTTGTGGCCTCTGGTTTAATCCCAGTCAGCAGCCAAGCCCCATGCAGCTGGTCACTCACTCCTCCACTAGTGGGATCAGGGAGAAAATGGGAAGTGTAAAAGCTAGAAAAACTTGTGGGTTGAGATAAAGGCAGCTTGATAGAAAAATCAAAAGCTGCACACACAAGCAAAGCAAAACCAGGGATTAATTCAGTGCTTCCCATGGGCAGGCAGGTGTCCAGCCATCTCCAAGAGAGCAGGGGCCCACCACACATAGCAGTGACTTGAACAGACAAATACTATCACTCCAAACATCCCCCTCTTCCTCCTTCTTCCCTCCAGTTTATATACTGAGCATGATGTCACATGGTCTGGAATGTCCCTTTGGTCAGTTTGGGTCACCAGTCCTGGTTCCATCTCCTCCCAATCTCCCATGCATTTCCTGTCCAGCATGGCAGTGGGAAAAGCAGAAAAGGTCTCGGCTGTGTGAGCTCAGCTCAGCAATAACAAAACCTCTCTATATTATCAACCATGTGTTCAGCACAAATCCAAAACACAGCCCCACACCAGCCACTGTGAAGAAAATTAACTCTAGCTCAGCCAGAACCAGGACGGGGCAGATTGTCTTGTGCTGCCTGACCTGTTATTTGTGTTGCCACAGCAGGGCACCTGTGATTCATCTGCTGGTGTTTGCAGTTCAGCAGGCAGCTTGTGCTCGGCTGCGTGCCAGTGCTGCCTGCCAGCCCTGCGTGCCCCTGCCAAAGGCAGCACCCTGCCTTTCTGAGAGGGACCCCTGCAGCGACAAGGCATTGCTGCACAAGCGGACAGACCGTTAGAGGAGGAAAGGTCAAGAGGGGTGAGTTGGTCCATCAGTCCATACTGAAGGAGTTGAATGCTTTACTGTGACTGTTATATTTTTGTAAGCCACTTCTCTGCCATAGGAAAGCAGCCTCTTTCATTAGTAGGTATAAGTGCATTTGTGAGTGTACAATAGACATCTTAGATTTCTTTCCTCATGTGATAGCAGACAACAGTCAGGTGCACTCATAGGTTCACATCACAGGGATCTTACATTGCTTTCACTTCTCTGTACTTTACTGCAAGATTTGCCTATGTTTTGTTTGCCCTTCTTGCATTGAGTGTAGGGTTTTGAGCTTCCTTAGCATAAAGTGTGAACAAATTCAGTGGATAAATCAATCTGAATACTGGAGCTGTATCAAGTTGTGCATCTTAAAATAGCACTCCCATTGAATAAGTCTATGAGTAAGCAGCTCCCACAAGCATGTGCTGCATTTGCTGTGTACCAGGAGTGTAGGACCCAGCTGGAATCAGAAGGCAATGTCAGACACTTCTGAAGGAGCTTCTAGAAAGAATATGTCTGGAAGGACAGTAAGTTGGAGTCACTTGGTCAGTGAAATTGTTTGGTCAGGAGATACTCAGCCAGCTAAGTCATTGAGTGGGGAGGGAAGGCTGACCTTCCCACTCTGAAGGGCCTCAAGCTGTGCCAAATTAGGCAGAGTTAGTTAAGGACTCTCGTTCTCAGCTTTCATAGTTCATCAGTGATTCTTTGTTGTCATAGCGAAGTGGTGGAAAGATGGTGTGAATATGAGGGAGGAACCAAATAAAACCAATGTTAAAACAAGCATGTGTACGTATATATATATATATATATAAAAAATCTAAATGCAAATATACACATATATATTTTTATATGCATCTATATGTATGTGCATTTTTATATGTGTGTATGTGTTGGAATTTTGCAGTGTTAGCTTCTGACAGAGATCAATAAAATGTGTGTCACTGCTCTTCCAAACTGTACACATTGCAGAGCTTGTTGATGCTAATATTCCTATAAAGATACTCCTCTGTGTGCAAGACATTGCAGTGTCTTTGATCAAGTGACTATGACATAACCTCTGAAGACATGACCACGTAAATCCGAAATTATCTGGAAGTAATGTTCCGTTAAAGCTGAAATACAAGATGCATGTCCTCTTTAATTCTGGCTCGTAACAATGGGTATAGATCCATTTGGACTATGGAACTGTGTAATTTAAGCTGTATTCCAAAGTGTGGCTCATCTAAACATCACAATTTGTCCCTATGTTCCCTCATCTTGCTACAAGTGCCAGCTGCACTGATAGCCTCCAGAAATTTTTTCATGACAGAATAGCTTGTCTTTTTCCCTGCTGTCTTTTCAGACAGACTTGCAAGATAAGATGTCTTTAAGGTCAGAACTGCTAAAGGTACATTATACATATATATGTGTATATATATATATATATAAATTATATAATTATATATGTGTGTGTGCAGCATTTTTGTCATGAGGTATTCAGTAATGTTTTTTTCAGCTGACCTTTCCATGTTATGCTTTTCATCAGCAAATGTGACAAAGCTTGCTCGTAGATGAAGCAGAAAGCTGGGACAGGTGGCCCTTTAGCATCCCTCCTCTGTGCCTTCTGCTGCTATTGCTTTTGGCATCCTCTTGCTACAGCCAGGAGCTAGTATGACCTAAAAAAACCTTCACGCCATCCCGCAAAGGAAAAGGCTAGTGGGGAAGGAGAAAAAAACAAAGTGGAGGCAGCAGATTCAGGGGTGACTGACTACCCAAACAGTCATGGAAAAAGGACACCAGGGAGAAGCAGGCAGGAGATGAGAGAGCTGGAGAGAAGGCATCCACTGAAAGGAGCAGGGAGAGGAGGTAGATGTGTAAAATACACAATGATAGCCAGTTAGTTACTAATTTCATTGCTATGGCATCCAAGTATATATAAAATAGCACCTCTAGATGGAGAATTAGGGTCTATGCAGCTAAACTGCTGGGAAGTTTCATTAAAATGGTACATTGACATTATATTTTAGAAGTTGTCTATCATTTCTTCATCAGCTGTGCTAATTATTTTTAGTGCTTGAACAGATTCACTGGTTTTTGGGGTTTTTTTCCTGTAATTGCCATGTATCACAAGCAAATTCTAACCCATTAGGGATAGCTTTGTCTCTCTAAATTTAAAAGTGTTTATTCAGTTCCTGCAATTTGAGATTTGGAGACAAGCCTGCAAGTTCCAGATGCGATATTGTCAGCAAAATAGTTTAGAGGGTATTTTAGGTGAAACTTGGACATGTTGACAGAGCATATATGTTTTTGGATCTTCAAAGAATTTAAGTTAAAAGAGACATCAAATTTGTCAGCTGGTAGAAGTGTGTTTCAGCACTGGCTCCTCATTAGCCAACTGAGAAAAATGACACCTCAGTCTTTTCATAGCTGGTCTTAAGAGTACCTGGGTTTGACTGTGTGTGAGGCAATAAAAAATAAAATGAAAATATTTGCTTTAAACCCTTATTTTTGGTTTTTTTTTTTTTTAATAATTGCCTGTGAAGATTGACATGAAAGCGGACAGAGCTATCTGAGCAGTGTTTACTCAGTCTCAGGATTGCATACTTGCAAGTATTCATGTCTGTCTACGAAGGATTCACAAATCTCTGAAATGTTTCCAGATAGGAGGCAGAAGGGGTATCTCTGAAGTATCAACAAGCTGTGATCTGTAGAATTTCCTCCACTGCTACCTGATGATACAGCCAGGTGTTACTGGACAGTGCTGTATGGAGGGAATCTCTGTGTAGAGCACATTGCAGGTACGAATTTATTGATGAGATGGCAAATATTTAAGATACTCAGCTAAAGCACCACACAACTTCCCAGCTCTCTTCTCCTTGGGAGATCACTCCCCTAATCTGTGTTAAGTACTATTGTGCTGGTAAGTCACTTTCAATTAAATTGCTCTCTCCAATAAATGTTGACCATTTAAGAAAAGTAAACGCATTATTAACACAGTGAAATGTATTGATGTGTAATCTGACTTCAGTAGTCACCTTAAGCCTACATGAAAAGTACAGAATCTTCCTACACCATGCCTACATTAATGGGTTACACAACCACGATTGCTAAGATAAAATAACTTGTTCCTATTTGATGTTCATTTTTAAAACGCACAGATTGTATTTCAAGGAGTGAAAGGTTTCACAAGCAAAGCAACAGATTGCACAACAAGTAAGGTGACAGGAGGGTGTAATATAAAGTCTGTCTTCTACTTTAAATTCTATTTACTACTTATCAGTGTATGATAACCATCAGTTACAGCCCTAAACCGTTGCCCTGATGCAATTCCTCCCTTCTTGTTACATGGGACATTCCCAAGCACAAGACCCGTCTCCCAGGATGGCACATGTCCTGCAAAGCACCCTTGTCCCATGCAGTCCTTCCCCTGCCTGCCACAGATCCAGCAGATAATTACCAATCACACCAACTATTACCAATTGCAGCGATGATGGTAGCTGATGATTATCAGAGGACTGCAGCCCTGGTCTGTGCGTGAGTGATGCTCGCTAGATTCCTGCAGAGGATGGCACTGAAGCCTCGCCTATGCTGCTGACACCTGGGACCAGCCGTGCCGGTGGGATACAGAGCGCTGGTGTTCCCGGGGGGCGTCGGCGGGGTGGCACGCCGGGACACCGACAGCTGCACTACAGATCCCAGAGTGCAGCGCGTCTGCGCCCGGCCCCCCTCCAGCGCTCGGGCCTCGCGGAGCCCGCCGGGACTTGTAGTCCGCAGAGGCGGGCGGGCGGGGGCTCTGCCGGCGCGGCTCCCGCCTGCCGGCCCGGGGCCAGCCGCGCTCCCCGGATCCGCCGAGGCGGCGAGGCGGGCGCATCCCGCGGCGCCGGGCGCTGCCTCCCCGCCGCCTCCCCTCTGGGCTCCCCGCCTGGGAGCCGGGAGCCCGCCACGCGGGGGGCAGCCGGCGGGGCAGAGCGGCGGCGCTGCCCGGCGGAGCACCATGCTGGAGTCCATCTGTGTCACCGGTGAGCAGCGGGAGCGGGAGCGGGAGTGGCGCGGTCCCCGCCGCGCCCGGGGCAGCCGGCTGGCCGCCAGCGCTTCCCCGCCCAGCGAGCATGCATCGCCCGGGCGGCGCCGCGGGTGTCGGTGGGGTGTTCCCTGGGGACGGGAAAGGGCTCCACACCTGCCTGGCTCCAGCAGCAGGAGCCCCCCCGGTGGATGGGAGTGAGGGTGTCACTCGCGGGCCCTGCCCTGCGATGCCGAGGAGTGCGGGGGTGACACCCGCTCCGCTGGAGCGAGGGACAGACTATGCAAGGGAGAATGCCACTAAAACTGCTGGTTATATCTGGTGCTTACGCGTTTTGGCTCTGCCCTTTGCTGTGTTCTCAGAGAAGTTAACAAATCCTTATAGGATGTGTGTATGCAAACCTCTGTTATGACTGTATAACGATAATGTGGACAGGTACGTGGTGCCACACAAAACCGGCTTCTTGTGCTGTGTACATACTGTTGCTGCTTGAAAACAGATGTTTTCCTTGTTTAAATTTGACATCCTTTCTTGTGTCATTTCTTCAGCTGGCTCAAGCCAATGTTACTTTTCCACAGGGAAATCTGTCTACAAGAAATCTGCTGGAGGTGTTTTGGTGTGCCCTCATTCAATACCCTTGCAATCACAACTAAGATCTCTCACAGCTACTCTTTCTCTGCATAATTGATATGCTGTTCCATCTGTGCATGGATATGACTAGAGTGTTACTCCTGATAATGGGAACAGAAATAAAGTTCCATGGGATCGATCAGAGCAACCCTGGAGATACGCAATAGCCACTGCAATCTGAAAGGATGAGATTTTGTGAACAGTAGTTATTTTTAGTCCATATCCTTCCATCAAATATTCCTGACTGCACCTGTATTGCAGAAGAAGCCAGAGACCTGCTTGGATGAGAGTTTCATCCTGTGCAGGTCTTTCTGCACCGGATGAAATCAGTGTTCTGTGATTATAATCCTGAGTTTATTACATCAGTAGGAGTTTGTTGTTTGATTTCATTAGAGCCAAGTCTTCCCTTTTATTGATTATTACTGTGCCCATGTAATTTAATTTGAAGGGCCCAAATTTGGAGTCAGTTACATAATATTGTATTTCAATATTGAAGTAAACGTGCAGGAAACTGCATGCAAGTGAGTATTTTTTTTTTTGGGGGGGGTAGAAAGAGTACATCTCAAATAGCATTGTCATTTTAAAGAAGAAAATCCAAACTGCCAGTCATCCCTAAAAATGCATAGTTACTTATGAACACTGACAGCTAATTAATCAGATATACAAGTTAGCTGCTAGCTGAAACCTGCCCTTGGTTTTGAAGCTAAGAATTAAAAGCTGGATGACAGATAACACCTTTACAGGAGAAAAGTAAATAGGTGGATATTTTTGGGTGAGGGAAAAAAAAAAGAGTCTTAGGTTAAATGTAAAAGTTCCCAATATCATACAGACTCTAGTTAATAACTAAGATGCTTGTGAAAATAGAAAGTAACTCAATGTCAGTGTTTTTACAGAAACTCATTGCCTAATTCTGCTGTTAATCCATGTTCAATCATAGACGGAGCTTCCAGTGCATTCTAGTTCAAGTTGCCTGACAGCTTCTGTTGAAAACTGGAGTGTTTTTAAACCTTAAAAGGGTTTCCAGTGGTGAGGAAATAGAGTATAGGATTGTGGGAAGATTCAGTTATGCCACAAATACAAGCCTGTAGTGTTTGAGAGGCAGTGGAACATTATAGGTTCATATACAACACTTTATGTTGCCTGCTTTTTTTCTGAATATTCTTTCTATAACCCTCTGCACAGACAAACCATACAGTATAGAGCCCATAAACCACAGGGTGTTGTGAATCTATTCAAATTTTCTGAATATTGGAGATAAACATTTCTTTGTAATGTAATGTACCTTTGCACAGTGTGTCAAAGGAAGAATCTTACTTGTCACATCTGTGTGGTTCCTTCTCATCTCACAGTTTCAAACTTAACTATTGCTTGTAAATAGATCACATACATTGTTTGCATTCCTATAAATTTAAAAATTCAAGTCAGCCTTGAAATGATTTCTGATTTTGAGCAAAAAGAAACTCAGCCATATTCTAACATGGTAATGGTAATCTTAAAAACAGAAGTAGTGGCTCAGACCATTACATCCCAAGGATAGGAGGAAGTTCTCCATGAACATGTTTGCTAAGCACCTTAGTGCAGTTTGGACAGGATTTGCTCACTGTGCATATATAACCTGAGTGACAGCAGCTCGAAAACTGCAGGAGCTCTCTGCTATTTTAGAGCCAGGCTGGCCAGACAGAGATATCCGTGCCACAAATACCTGTCATTAACCTCATTCCACCTATGGAACAGGTATTTAAGAAGCTGCTTGGATAGTAGTTGCTGTAGTCTAGAGGAAGGTATTATTTATACAACACACTCCAAAGGCTAGAAAAATGCTTACACTGGGATTTTACTATGCATATTATTGACTTATTAGCTCAATCCATCAGTTTCTAAAGGACAGAGACCAATAATATGACCTGGCTCCTAAATATAGCATAAAAATCTAACATTTTATTCTAACAAATAACCTCTGACAAGATTAGGCAGTGTCTGCAGTGATGCAAGGCTCCAGGCTAGTGACTGGGATACAATTTATACATAGAATGTGTTTCATAAGTGCAGAATTGTCGTGAAATTTGTGGTTCCCACATATTCTCTGTTAGCACTCATGGGCTCCACCCCTTTTCCTGTACTGCTGTGCCACTGGAATGGCTACCTGTGTATAAATGGAAGTTACAGATAAAACTCCTCTTTCTGCAAAATGAAGCCTGTGGTATTTTGAATTGTTCTGTGACACGTAGTGCACTTGTGTCTGCAGGATGGAGTAAGTCCAGTACTGCCAGTTCCAACTGATCTCTTGACAATGATGGGATTTTGGCTAGGGCACAACCTGGTCTCTTGTGAGATTCTTTAGACTCACAGGGGTGGTTGCCTTTGGCTGGCTGGCTGCCCTGATAGCCCAGCTTATGGGACTGCAGACATTGAACACCATTGCACTCAAGAGTGGTAGAGATCTACTTTTTAAGCCCAAGACCAGACCAAGTTGCCATTAACAGGAAGGTTTTCTGTTTTTCGGTACCCTAATTATGACAAAACAGGGACAGGTAGCCCTTCTGTCCCCTCTTTGCTCATCCCTTGCCATCACATTGCACTCCCAATGAGGCAGATTGTTGCATGTAATATTTCACCTGTGTCTCTAGGACCATGTTTTTATTAGTGTTGTTGCAGAAAGGAACAAGATAGAAATAAATGGAAGTAAACAGGATGGAGAGAATTTTTTAGGAAGAGACTGTATTAGTTTTGCTGTGGGTTTTGGGGTTTTTTTTTTGATTGCTGAAAGGCTTGTGCCTTTGTGACTACTGAATGTTAGGAGGTGAGAACAATGAAAAGAATCCTGGTACATAAATTACATGAGGGAGGTTCTCAAAGGTAACTAGAGCCCGGGGCATATGTTCTTTGACAGTTTTCTACTGGAAAAACAGAAGTAAGTCAAGTCAGGAAATTCAGATTTGTACTTCTCAGAACACATGTAGCACATGTAGATGAAATACAAAAGATAAAACCTATGGGATCTGTAGTGTGATATCTGTATTCTGGTATGCAGGGTAGCATTGTGGTTTTCAATTTCCCTTTTTCATATCTTTTAGAAATAATCTGTCCAATGGTATCCAGAATTTAAAAGCTGGGAATCACTGCTAAGCAATCCATGCAATTAATCTGGGTTGATAATCCACCTCAACTGGCTACTTTATAACAGCACAGTATCTCAGTACTTTTTGTAATACTCAAGCAGGTTTTCCAGAGGCAGTGAATTTTTGTGCAATGAATTTGTTTTATATTCAGAATACTAGACCTCTTTTTCAATCACCAGACATTGCTAATAATTGGAAACCCTTGGATGTAGTAAGTCAAGTTTACTAGAAGACAGTATATTCTTAATTTGGTTGATGCTGTCTGATTTACAGATGTGAGTTCAAAATATGTTATAGCTTAAACAAATGTACTAGAGAAAGAATTTTAAATTTGGTGCTTTGCAACATGATTTTGACATAGTCTCAATTTTTTTTTTCTCATTTATTTGGTAATGATGTTCAGAAGACCTATAGAAAATTCTAGAATAGCAGTTAAATGACTTCTGTGAAAACTGCTTTGCTATCAATTATAACATTTCAAATGTGCCAGATTACCTGTTGATTATAGGTTTCAAGCACAAATAGGCATGGAACAGTATCCTTTAGTCAGAAGAAAAATAAGGACATCCACCCTTAGTTTGGCAGCTGAAAAATCACTTTGCTACGAGATTGCGCTTATAGAGTAACTACAGATTGGGAACAACTATTTTTGATATCAGCCATGTGCATGTGAAACCTGCCAGTGCATGTTCAGCACTCAGCCACCATTTGTGACACTTCCAGGAGAATTCTGACTTAGGGTGTTCAGTGATTGTCTACATACAAAAGCATTTATTACTGGCCAGCTGTACCTCTTAGCTCTAACAGCTTGCTGTCACGGGTTTTTGGTATTAGATTGACACAAGCTTTGGGGGAGGGAGGGAATGGGTAGTTTAAGGTCATCTTGAGTTGTTTCCTTGAATTAAATTTCTTTTTTATTTATCATTTGTTAGATACTTGTGTGATATTAGTTCTAATTGTTCCATTACAGCAGCAATTTAAGGCTTCTGTATTCTTTGTGGCTTTTAAGAGCTGGTTAATAGAGAAGGTGAAACATTAATACCTCTGGTATCATGTTATTTCTTTGTCTATATTTTAAGAAGTAGCTGTGTAATTCCCAACTCCAATTTTGTCTACCTAAGCAAAGCCACATGCTCAGAAATTTAATATGTGTTCAGACATTCTGGAAACCTTAGTTTTCACTTACCCTTCTTAAAAGTAAGGATTCTTATACTGTAGCAGTTGATACAGGTCTGAAGTCAGTCTCAAAGACCAGGAATAGAAGCATGGTCATCCCATTCTGTTATCCAAAAAATGCATCTCTCTTATGTATTTAGTTTGAAGTTGTTCTCCTTGTGATGGGGAACTGTGGTTTCTCACCATGACAGCTCATGGGAGAGCAGGATAAGCCATGTAGGCAGGTTGTCACGTATGTGATGAGAATGATCTGACAGAATTTGAACAGGAATGCCAAGGAGCATGCTCCTGTGCCAAGCATGGAAAAAGGATTCAGAGACTTATGATGGAAGAAAACTGAGTTTGCATAGGATACACGTGCTTTAGTGAGGGGGAATAATCTAATGCTTCTACCTCTCTTCTTTCCAGTGGAGAAAACACCCTGGCTGCAGATCATTCATCACATGTTCATGCAAACTGGATCTCTGGTCTTTTTGGTTTTTAGGGCAGGATGTTCGGGAGAGCTCAGGAACACAGGTTGATATGGAACTGACAGAGGTCCAACAGCATGAAATACATTGTCATGGTGCTTATGTTGGGAGCAAAACTGAATTTTACTGTGAAAATAAATCCGAAATTAAGCCACTGTTGATTTTTTTTCCACTTTGGAGGC
Source organism: Zonotrichia leucophrys gambelii (assembly GCF_028769735.1). Classification (NCBI taxonomy): domain Eukaryota; kingdom Metazoa; phylum Chordata; class Aves; order Passeriformes; family Passerellidae; genus Zonotrichia; species Zonotrichia leucophrys. The sequence goes on along the minus strand of NC_088171.1, from coordinate 48,191,796 downwards.
ATTTAATGATCTCTTGCTGCTATTACCTTCAGAGTATAATTACTGTATGTAAAGTAATTACAGTTCAACTACATATTACTGGGGGATGAAGCTCAAATCCCTTTTGCAGGCTTTAATCATGCCACAGTCGTATCTCCTGTTCTGTAAATCTTTTTTTTTTTTAGGTACAGAAGTAGGAAATATTTCTCTGTGGCACAATTTATTTGTACGTGTAGTTTCAGCTCACCTAATGTTCTGGAAAGAACTGGAAGAGGAGGGGTTAGAACCAGTGAAGTGAGGTCACTTCTCTAACAAGCCAGCACAAATGTTAAATTCAGTTTTAATCCTCAATGACTTTTCTGTGCAGCCGGTTTGCACCAGGGACCAGTCTTCCCCAAAGGCTATGCCAGGGGTCAGAGCAAGAAAGGATGGTTCACTCTAATTAAAGAAACCTTATTTGCTTCTTGCACTTAGTCTGATTAATAATGTTTCTTTTCAAGTGTTTTTAAAGCTGGTGGTGTCTTGTTATGGTAGAACAACTTTGATTAGATAAAACACACACTATTGTCTTAAGGCTTTTCAGGAGTGTAGCTAGCTGATCTCTCCTGCCTCTCCAATTATAGCTTATTGTCTGTATTAAGACTGAAACTGTATTAACACATGAAACTGAAGTCTTTTAAACATATATTACTATCCATATACTGTCAAAAATTGTTTACAGTGGCTGGCCCTTTCCAGTGTTCTCACCCTTTTCTGAGAGTAAACTCTGTGAATCAGATTTTGCAGATGAGATCACACCAGACTGCTTGTATCGCAGCACAGATCCCTGTGGGACTGCACTGTAAACACTGCTCACATGCTCCTAGGCAGTTTCCTATTTTTTAAGTTATTCTCTGTCCTTACAGAAAGCCTTCCTTGCATGATAAAAATCACTCAGCTCAAAACTATACATTTGTTAATGTAGCAGTAGATGTTCATGAATGTTCTGTAGTCTTTTTTTAAACAACTAAGTTCTTACCTGCCAGCAGTGTAGTTGTGCATTGTGAAAAATGCATGTATTTTATGACTGGCTTTTTGCAAATATTAAAATGAATATTATATGTGCTGTGTTAGAAAGTAATTCTGTATTAATTCTCTTAAGTAGTGTGTTAAATATAGTTTTAGGATATAAAAGATGTTAACATAGAAACTATGCTATGTAGGATACTTTTTTTAAAGAAAGGACTTGCAGTGAGGTAGCAGCCACAGGACACCTAAATCTTTCAGATAAAAAGAATTTACTGCCCTCTTATCAGAAGAAACGAACTTCTTCCTGCCTCAAAGGCGCTGTTCGGATTCAGAGGAAGAAGCTGACCATGACCAGACAGAATCTTGTCTTTGAATGGAATTTTTGCATCATGTATGAGGTGTATGAATATGCAACAGGCCGTTGCTTTTAAGGGTTAATCTTTTTTAACGGGGATCCTTTTTCAGGCTTGTGCTGTCCAGAAAAAGGTACCCAGACGTCCATAACTTTTTGTCTCTATTGTCTCATATTGTCCTAATTCAAATTGTCCCCATTATTATTACTCTAATTGTATTACTATTTTATAACCATTTTATTACTATTAAACTTTTAAAATTTTAAAAACAAGTGATTGGCGTTTTTCACATGCATGGAGATGCAGGCACAAGTCCAGTCTAATTGTTCAAAAGTGATATACACACTCAGTTCTCCCCTATGCCGAGAAGTCAAGATTAATGTGACATGACTGCAGTTAAGACATTTTGTGTTTCCTTTATGTTGCAGTTTTGAGTCCTTAAGATTAGTTTCACTTTATGAAAATCAAGTTTGTCCTCATTATTTCCTTTTTTTTCCCCTCTAAACGCAGAAAAACTTCACTGGCCTAAGACAGAGCTTTCTAGGAAATCAATCCTGAGTCTGGAAGTACATAAACTGAACCTGAACAATGAAAACAGCCTCCAGCATCCTCCTTCTGGCATCCTTAAGGACATTTTCACAACGGGAACCAGCAGCTACAACGTCCTTCTGCAGAGCAAAGAGGAGAAAAAGCACCACGCTCAGAAGCAGCCGGCCTCGCACCACAGGAAGCACCGGCGAGCCGCCGCCAAGCGGCCCTGCAGCCCGCGGGGCAGCCGCGGGAGGGCGCCGCTGTCGCTGCCGGCCGGGCGGCGCTGCGGGCCCCGGCAGCCGCCGCCGCTGCTCGGCAATGGCCCCGCGGCCGCCGCCCTCAGCAGCGCCCCGGCCCCGCCGGCCCGGCCCCGCAGCAGGGCTAAGAAGCACTCGGGCCTCGCAAAGCCAAAGCAGGCCCCGGCCTCCAGAGGCCACGGGCAGGAGGGCGAGGCCGCTGGGCAGAAGCTGTGTTTGCTGACTGCGATCAAGCCGTCCAACGTGGAGAAAGAGAAGGTCAAGTTTTTCGACTCGGATTTCACGTACAACCCTCAGTTTGAATATGAAAACCCTGCTCTGCCAAATGTGTTAGCTAAGCACAGCCATGCGTCCGACAGATTTCTTAAGCAGGTAGAGTTGCTTTTAGTCCCCTCCATTTCCATTGATTATTTCTTCCTACACCTACGTGATATTTGGCTTTGTTTGTAGCAAGTAATTTCTCCTTATTCTCCCCTGTGTCACAGACATCTTTTATGAAAAATCCTTTCCTTAGGATTTTTCCTCCTGAGAAGCTGAGAGGCCTCAGGAACAAAGTGTAAACAATTATTATCTGCTGCTGTGGAATGCAACAGGTGCATCTGTGATTGGCCTCATGTGGTTGTTTCTAATTAATGGCCAATCACAGTCTCAGACTCTCTGTCCGACACACAAACCTTTGTTATTCATTCCTTCTTTTTCTATTCTTAGCTAGCCTTCTGATGAAATCCTTTCTTCTATTCTTTTAGTATAGTTTAATATAATATATATCATAAAATAATAAATCAAGCCTTCTGAGACATGGAGTCAGATCCTCATTTCTTCCCTCATCCTCAGACCCCTGTGAGCACTGTCACACCCTGCTCTTTGAAAGATGCATCAAAGATGAGAATGCACTAGTAGAACTGAAATAAAATCTTTTTAATTAAAAAAAAATTAAAACCTTTCCGAAATTTACAGGATTTTAAGGGATAAAGGCACAGTTCCTTCTAAATGGTTTACATGAAACAGAATTTAAAGCAAGAAAGTTTTTGTAGGCAATGAAGCAGGATCCAGTAGAGGAAAAATACAGTGCCTAAACAGGCAGAAGAATAAGGCAGCATAGAAATCCTGCCAATCCTCTTGGTGACACAGGGATTGGGAGAGGATAGCAATTATTTGAGGTCATAGTTATTGGATAAGCATATGTTGGTGTTACTTGTTTTAATCAACTTTGAAAGGGTATTTGGATATACATTAGACTCAATCAAACAGCTGCCAAATTCCATTCCAGAGAGAGGTAAATTTTAAGAAGACAGTTTTGGTTTTTCATAACTTGCAGCCACACTGGTAACATAGCTACAGACATTTCCATTCTATGTAACTGCCTTGGCTTCCTACCTGAATTACAGAAAACCTAAACAGCAAAAGCCCCGCTTTTAACTTTGACCTAAGTGACAAAACCCAGTTCTTATCTGTGCAGTAGCAGTATTCTCCCCACTTTTGCTATTTTTAAGTGGTTTAGAGGATTTTTTTTTATTATTTTTAAATGGTTTAGATCTTATTTAGGTCTAACAGGCTTTTCTAAACAGAGACTCTTATGTATTCAAGTGATACTTAACTTGGGAAGACATCCTGCCATTCCATGAGTTTCACTTCTTTGCAATATGAATATTTCACTTAAAACTAAAATTCCTGGTGGCAAAGATACATGAATTAAAAGGACTAGGGAATGTAAGAAGTGATCCCTGACTTGTGAACAGACTGATATTTTTTTTTCTTCTTCTAAACCGAAGAATATACAAAAGTGTTGTTACCCATTACATCATTGTATTGACAGACTCCATTTTCACACTGAAAATATCTGTATATTTTAACAACTCAGTTTCTGCATTTTCATTAAAAATTTATTTTCTTTATGAGAAAAGGGAACAGCTGTTCTATTCTTAAAATCATGTTCCATACTTCCAAACAATGAACTAAATTGTAATGACACAAATAAAACTACTCCTTGACTAGAGCTTTTTAATAAGTTTTCCTTTGATTTTTTTAGCAATATTAGCAACATAGATGACAGCAAATCAACAGCTACTGATTTGAAAAACTGAATTTAATATAAATTATCCCTTTTAGCATGGGCTAGCAGAGCCTTGGAAGTCCTTTTATGCATAATGATTTTCTGGAGCAAACCTGTCTTTGGTTTACCTTTCTTTTAACAAACACCCATAAGTGTAAATATTGACTACTTTAAGAATTAATGATTCCTCAATATTTTTCTGATTTGTAATTCTACCTTTTTCCCTGTCCGTAAAAAGTATGGGAAAATGAAGGCCCTGTAACAACTTTATAAAAGGCAGTAAGGGATTTAACATTCAAGGAAGGATATTTCTGCCAGTTAACAAGAAATATGTAAATTGTTTCACAAGACTTAGTTTGAGTCACTAGAAAAGCATGTATTCAAAGTTCAGTCCTAAAAATACTAAACAAAAATACCTTGCACATAAAAATCCCAAACCAGCAGCTTTAACACAGCTCCAAGCCCAGCAGGTGTCACTCTCTCTCTTTTATCTACAACTAGCTTTAGAAATTTTCATCTCCACGCAAATTTGAATTTAATTTCATGCAAATTTACTATCCAGAAAAAGCAGCATTAATCAAAAATTTTAATCAGGAAGTATTGTGGGAGCACTCGCTTTTCCTCATTGCTATTTTTTTTTCAGGCAGATTTTACTTGTCAGAAGAAACACGTAGGTATCTTACAGGAAGTTCAGAAAGGATGACTTCAGTTGCAAAAAAAGTACTCACAGTGTCAAGAGCTGGGTCTGCAGTAAAAATGCAACTGTGTGTAGTCCTCCTTTTTGCTACAAGAAGGTTCAGTTTTGTTGGGGTTTTTTTTGGAAGCATATTTGGCTTCTGTTTATTGCTCCACTTATTTTAGAAAGCCTTGGCAACTGTGAATAGTTATTCCTATTTTTTTTCTATACAAGGTGCTCATGGCAACTTACACTTGCCTGCTCTTTTATGAGTAAAAAGCTGTAAACCCAGCTCTTACTGACTGAACCCACCATGTTTATAGGGGGCTTTTAGGATACTTAAGCAAAATGAGCTCAAAACCTGACATTTCAGAATTTTAGAAAATTTTTCAGTCATCTCAGAAATCTTTTTACCCACAGCTGTGCATAGCCTGCTAGGACATTGAGACAGATTGTGTTTTCTTATTGCCCTTTCTGCATTTGTGCATGTCTATGAAATTGGTTAATACAGCGTTACTGAAATATGTCTGGAAGACAAATCACACTCTGCCCCATTTATTTACTTTTTTTAAAGGCAAAGAGCACTGAAAGTTTGCAAACCATTAACCCAGCAGTGCTGCAGTGGGGAGTACACAGGCTTGTGAGCACCCTCTTTACCCCATGCCTCCGCTTAAATCAGAGCTTTTAAACCTTGGGCACAGCCCAACACTTCTATTGATTGACTTTTCACAGACATCGAGAAAACATTTTTGAGTTAGTAATGCATTTGAAAAATGCTAGTTTTAGTGTCTTCCTTCTCATACTGTATTCTGTTTGTTTCTCCATATCTCCATTATGATATTTTCTTCATAATAAGTATTTTCATGAGTCACACAATACAGTGCCTTTAGGGAAATAAACTGGAGAATAGAAAATAGTATGCAGATTTGCACTCTTCAGAAGGATTAACATATCCGGTATTACAGAAGTTAATTTTCTTACCACTGTGTTTCAAGGTCACTGCAGCAGCTCTGTGCTCCAAAAGTTTTCTGGCTCAAACTACTTATCCCTCATTGTGAAATTTCTTAGCGCTCAAAGCGTTTGTTATTTTTGCTCAGATGCTAGAGGTGGCAATATTTGCTTAGAAATAGTTGTTCCCAGTGTTTGCAGAGCAGATGAACTTAACAGTTGCAATTTGCTGAACCAAAATCAGCAAGTTGTAATTTTAGGGACCCTGTTTCTTTGAATTGTACATGGCAGCAAGAATTGTATTTCTGTATACATTTAAAAAAAAAAAAACCAAAAAAAACCCAACCATTTCATCAGATGAGTGATCCTCCCACAAAAGAGTTATGCATCCTCTTCCCTTGCTATATATTCAAGTATAGCAGTTTTAAATTCATAAATAAACCAGTTACACCACATTGCAAGTGTTTGTGTGACACCTTTTAAGGCAATAACAAAAGTAGCCTACAATTAGCAAATTTATCAGATGTTGGGGAAAAAGAGTTAGGTGGAGCAGGAAGGCTAAACAACATGGCATTCAACACTGAGTAATCCTTTGCTATGTCCAAGTGATGTCACAGCTGAGGCATGTGGAAGATTCAAGGACATGACACTGTCTGTATAAAGCACATAATTGTAAAACACCTCATTCTGCACTAGTAACAAATTCCCCTGCTAACTAGGATTTATGGATAAGGTGTGCTAATACATAACACAAAGCATGGCAGCCCATCCAAGTGGCACAGATTCTCACAAACGTCTCTCTTCCCCTAGAAGGGACTAATAGATCACTTCTGGTGACACCACAGTGGGAAGGTAGCTTTACTTCAGAGCACAGTCTCATACAAAAATCCAGTGAGTGTTAACTTCAAATTCTTTACAAAGTAATTTAAAAGTTTTTAATTGAAAATATTTCTACCAGCTCTAAATTACTTAAATGTGACCGTTATACCACTAAGAGCAAGCATGCAGAAGAAAAACCCCTATAAACACTAAATAAAACCCCAAATACTACAGCCTGAGCAGACTAGAAATGGATATTTACCTTCCTCCCTCCATTCCTCTTGACCCAAACAGCCACCATTTTATGGCTGTTGATTAAACTAACAAGCTCAGCCTGGTACTAAATGTTACCTAATGATGCACCTTGGAAGCTTTTTTCTCCCCAGCAGATAAGTTATGCAGGAAGAAGAGCAATGGTGTGTGTCTACCTTATCTGCCTTACAAATCTCAGCAGAGATTGCAACTCCTTTGCAGCAGAACTAAATGTAGGATGAGCTGACTCAAGCAGGGGGCTGACTCCTGGATCACTGAGACCCTTCTCTGACTTGCTTGCCTCACACTACTCATAAGAAGTCTTATCAGTACACATCTCTACTATAACTCTCAACCATTGAGCTGAGTTGCTGGACAGGGTGATTTGAGATTCAGAGACCTACTTGGCTGTAAATAATTTGTTTTAAAAAGCCAACACCACTGTAACCTAATCCAGTAAGTGAAACAGCCTTGCCTTGCTCTTGTTCGTGCTTCTGTGTCATTGCTTTCTTGAGCATCTGTAGAGTTTGCTGTGCAAGGGGGCTTGTCTTACGATTGCTACTTCTTTTGCCACTCTTTGGTAGTGATCAGAGGGATAAGCAGACATTCTAGGTAATATTGAAAAGAACAGGAATTACTACTCCTAACCAGTAACCTGGTACAGCCACATAGTTCTTCTTTTCTTCCATTTTTTCACCTGTTGCTGAAGAGTTTACAGTTTGGCCTCAGGAAGTGCAGCAGTACCAGTGTTCTGCTGGCCCAGAGGCTGGAAAATCAGCTCACAGTTGGATGCTGCAGTAGGCAGCAGCTGGCATGCTGGTCTGGATTTTCCCCTTTCCCAGCAAGTTCTTGCAACAGCTGACTGAGTCATCTCACCTTGGAGGCAGGTGCAGAATCCCAAATTAAGGGCTTGGTGTTGTAGTCAGTGCCTGGAAACCAAACATTTCCCAAACCATTTCCCTTCTGGAACCACCCCCAGCAGGAGTGGTTGTGGCAAAAAATGTCCAAACCAGGAGCATCACTGGGGATGGGGCTCACCCCAGTGTCAGGGCCATGTGCCACTCCCTAGGGATTTGTGTGCAATGTGCCTGTGTGTGAAGGCTCTCCCTGTTGTTTCAGAGATTCCAGAGCCACACCTGCCCACTTGGAAAGAATTCTTGGGACTTTTTCTGTTTCACTTGAAACAGAGTCAAGAGAGAAGGTGATATAGGGGTGAGCACCCTTCTTAGTAATCTCTGAATATCTCTTCAGCAAAGAGGAGGTTTAAGCTTAACAGCTTTCTCAGTATGCAGGAGCTCAAACTTGCAACACATATCTGGATGTGGATGGAATGGCAGGATGTGGGTTACCTAGTGTGGCACATAAAGAAGTTTCCCCTTGAAGCTGTGAACTCTGTCAGGTTGAGGTAGGAGAGGTTGGAGTGGGTCTGTGTTTCTTGAGGAGGACCTGTGTCTGAGAACCTGCTGTTTGTATTGTGTTGTTGATTCAAGTGTCTCACAGCATTTAGGAAAGTTTCAACAGCCCAGGAAGGTGCCTGCAAGCAGGCAGGAAGAGTTAGAACTTGGGTCTCCTGACTCCCAAAATCATGCTGCCTTCTGTAGCCCGGAGGTCTCAGCTCCAGGGAGTTTGCTGTTACAGACAGTCAGGCAGGAGGTTTGATGTGTTCAGTGCTCATTTTCTCTCTCTGTTCACTGTGATGAGGTGGTTTTAGAAAACGCCTGCACTCCAGCTAAGGTTGGAGAGTCCTCTGAGATTTCACAGACTTCACAGAACCACTAGGCTGGAAGAGACCTTATAAAGATCATTGAGTCCAATCCATGCCCTAACACCTCAACTAAACCATGGCACTGAGTGCCACAACCAGTCTTTGCTTAAACACCTCCAGGGATGGTGACTCCACCACCTCCCTGGGCAGACCATTCCAGAACTTTATCACCCTTTCTGTAAAAAATTCTTCCTAATATCCAGCCTATATTTCCCCTGATGCACTTTGAGACTGTGTCCTCTGGTTCCGTCAGTTGCTGCCTGGAGGAAGAGACCAACCCTCACCTGGCTACAGCCACCTTTCAGGGAGGTGTAGAGAGTGATAAGGTCACCCCTGAGTTAATTTCAAACAAATTTAGGCATCCTAGAATTTAAGTGGGTACTTAGTGTTTAGTCCTATAGATTTAATTGAAATTTAATATCAACAAGTTGTGAAGACAAATTTCATGCTGGAAGGTTGATTGACAGATGACTTCTTCCAGAGTGAACAAATAAAGTTAATTAATTGTTCATAGAAACCCAATATTCCAAACAACTAGTAGGTGACATAAATATCTTAAGGATCTGGCACCTGGCAAAGGAGACTGAAGAACTGTTATCATGAATTGTTCAGGCTGCTGGCTGGGAATTAACTTCCTGGGAAAAGGGAATATTTAGCTCGCTTCTTTAACCAAGGATTTTGTATAAGACAGGCAAATGCCTCAGAATGTGCAGACACTAAAAGAATTATAAAACAGACAATATTTTTAGAAGTTAAAATTCATAGGTAATTTTAAAAAATGAAAAAATGGTTTGGAAAAATATACAAGACAAAGAAATACTGATCATTAGGTGCAATATTTCTGTGGCCTTCCAGTAAGTGACCTTTCCTTCATCAAAGAGCTATTAGACTTTAAAGATATGTCTAGCTGCCATTTATGGGTTTCAGTAGCAATTACTCGGGGTTGATTAGTTTCAACTTGAAAAACATTAGAGAAGGATTGTTGGTAGCTGTGAAAGATAAAAAATTAATCCAATTTTTGTGGAAAATCAGTCAACCTGCCAATGTCAGAATTTACATAGCTGTAGACAAATGCATTTATGAAGGGATATAAGTGTATAGTGTAAAAAGAGATTCAGTCTACAAGATTTTCACTTTTTAATGTTAGTGATATTTTCTTAGCAAGAACATTAATTTTTTAAGGTAGTGCCAGGAACTTCTGTTATCAAGTCTCTGAAAAAAGCTATTCCTTGTAGCTGGACTGTTGCTGGGAAAGAAGTTATTCCATAGCACATTTTCTTTTAAGGTGTGTAATGATGTGCTGGAAAGAAGATAACTAGGGATGAGCATTTCACACCCCATCAATAAAATCTTCAATATGCATAGTCCAGATCATGTTTATGGGCATTGTGCTGGGCTTTGCTCTAGGAACTTCTTCTAGCAGCAATTCATAGGAGAATTGTTGATACTACTCTATTTATCTCATGAAATAGGCCTTCATTTTGAGGAGTTTTAAAGAAGCACTGTGGTTTAAATGAAAAGTTTAAATGAAAGTTTTGTAAATAAAAGTTCCTGCTCTCTCTCCTCCTTTCTCACACAGACACCCATGGTACAAGGGATTTTATTGTAAGGAGACATTTTTGGTAGAGGTATTACTGTTAAAATTATAGTTACACATCTGCTTAATCAGTGGTCCTAAATTAGAACATGCCAAGAATGAAGTGAAATGACAGTAATAGTTGATCTTTTTCAAATTCTTTGGAAAAACATAAAAAGAAACAAGCTGTCAAACTGCAAATGTCCTGGAGACCTGTTAAATCTGTTTTACAAGGCAGTTGTACAACATTGCCAAAATTAAAGAGAAATTAGGTATTATTTCACTAGACTGATAATCATCTAATCATCACACTGATGTATGTGGGTCTAAGATGAGTTGATCAGAATCTTTTTTCAGTACTTTGGCATTAATGTACATCTGAAGATGGCATAAATTCATTGCAGAGCATGTCGGCATGTATTAAATGAGTACAGCCTGTTAGTGAGGCTGCCAGTGAGTTAAGAAAAGGAGGATTTTAAACTAAGGAAAAAAGACAGATTGAGAACGAGAGAAAGATTACAAGTGTCAATCTGGCATGGGGATCTTACTGCCCTGATATTTGCTATGTTTTTTCATCTTACAGTCCATTAACATTATGAAGCGGACATTGCAGAAATATGGAAGCTATGAAAAATTTGAACAGGCCACTGGAGGCAGCTTGCTGACCAAAAGTCGTATCTGGAATCACGTCAGGAAGTACATGGTGAAAGAAGGCTGTCTTGGTGAGGTAAGTCCTGCACTGGATCAGGAAAGAAACACTTGTGTGGACAGACCTTAGACATTGGATGGACCCAAGAGACCATCTGGGAGGCCTTTCCTCCATAATCACAAGAATATTCCTTACATCATACTTTTCTCATAGCTAAGCCCAGTCTAATGTGTGAACAATTGAAACGACACACATTCATTGTGAAGGCTTCAGTCATCTCTCTGAGCCTGTTTCCTGGTTCATATATGCTTGTTCTTAAATTCTCTTCTTTTGGGAGTACCCAAGAACGACACCCTTCCTTCCCTCCTTTTTTCATCTACTTGGAGACCAGCACATTTCCATTTATTCATCAGTTCTGCCATCTGTTCTCCTGTATCAAATTATTTACACCAAAGGAAAGAGTTAAGAAAAGGCCAAGAAAAATAAGCAGCAGCCCAAGAGAGTGATTTATAAGAAGCAACACAAATGAAAGTGACATAAGTGAATAAAAATGTCTGAAAGAACTTGTTGAGTTGGTTTAAGTGCTGTTTTTTCCTGGCTTTAACCACCTAATTTTTAGAGCCCTGTGAAAAAGAACTTATTTTCTGTATTCAGAATTTTAGAACACTAGTTTGATGAAGGTACATGAAATTGCTTGGAAAAGTCAGATGAAATTGAATGTATAAAAAGGGGATTAATCCAAATGAAATACCAGATGACAGAGTCAAAGACTGGGATGAGATCACTGGAAGTGAGCAAGAGGAGTCTGGAATCATAAGGCAAAAATTAATTTCCCAGAAACTAGGTTTAATTGGTAAACATAATATTATTAGAAGAAACTGCTAAACTCATCACACATTTTTGTGAGACTGTGATTTGACAGTGATAACCAGACTTAACCTTGGTTTATAAGCACAGGATTAATAAACTACAGTTTAGAGCAAGCAGAAAAAAATACATGTTTTGTCTTTTCTTGTACTTTTATTTCCCTCTTCATTTTTGGCTTGGTTTGACTTCATGGCAACTGGATCCTACATCCTCATCCAGCAACCCATGTCCTTCTTAATGAAATGCTTCACTTTTTCTGTGAAAATAGGGATAATACATAATGCTTAGGATGGTCTAAAATATGAAAATACTCTTTTCAGCTGAAGAGGTGTTAATAAAGCTAAGTGGCACCTGTCCTTTAAATCTAAATGCTTTGGGATTTACTTTTTTTTCCTGCCTCTTAAATGCAAGTTTTATGGGACTGATGGTTTGCTGTTGAACTTGAAGCTGAGGGCGAGTTTTGAGTACAGAGAGGTGTTATATTCATGCCTTTGATCTCTGGGTCCTTTATTTTGGATATTAAAAAAGTAATCTTCCTTTAAAGTAGTCTCCCTTGTACTCTTCTGAGCAGTACTGTTCCATTAGGCTTTACATGAAGAGGGAAAGGTGCTTAGTCTTTAACAAAGAGTTTCACTTTTCCCTCACAGTCACTTGTTTAAAAAGGCTTTTTTAAGTCAAATAATACAATATACCAATATGCATTAGTTTCCTTCTGTGCTAGTTTTTGTTTTTACTACCAGTTTTCCAAGAGAAAACAGGAAAGCAAGAGCTATTCTGCTGTGTAGAACAAAACAATGCCCGTATTTCAATATTTCATGTAACAGGAGAAAATGTACACAGTACTTCCCCCTCTCATTCAAGTGGCTTTAGAATTGCAACTGAAATGCATTCAGACAACTAATTATATAGATACCTAGTCAATTTACGTGTTCTTGTCTAGTATTTTTCAGTTCTCAGTAATACTAAGATAATTCAACACAGGTCAAAAACTGGTATTTTCTCTAATCTATTATGCATGCAATTGCTCTCTGCCCTCTGAGTCTAGTCAGTGTTCCCATACTAAATTTTTCAGTCTTACTTTGGTCTATGCTCACCGTTACTCACTCCATAAAGTCTGAGCTTCTGTTAGCAGCCCAGGTGAGCAGGATAAAGTCATTCCGAAGGCTCTCCTCAGGTGACCGCTGATCACAAGACAGATTTGTGGAGGGCAGGGAACCAAAGAGACATGAAATAATGGAAGAGCCAGAGGAAAAAGCAGGATCAGGAGTGAGAAGAGAGCTCTTTCAGTCCTGTCTGAACTCTCTCCTCTCCAGATCGTGGTCCATCTCACGGAGGACCTGCTGTCGCGAGCCTCCATGACGGTGGTGAACGGCCGCCCCACTCTCACCATCAATGTCTCCACCGCGCGCGAGCACTGGCTGGAGGGCATGCTGAGACACGAGATTGGTATGAGCATCACACCCCTGCTGCAGGCACTGGGGAGTGCTTGCATGCATTCTTACCTATGGCACAGTGGTGGGCCAGGCACTGGACAGGTACAGCAAGAGGGAACATCCCTATCCAAATAGCCTGTGCTGGAGATGTGCTAAAGGGAAGAGAAACCTTCTCTTTCCCTAAAGGCAAGGAGAAACCCTTTGAAAAGGATTCCTAGGGTTCATGGACACTAGCATTTCAGGTCAGATCCAGAGGAAGCTTTCAAAGTAAGCCTACCAGCCAGTCCCACTTACAGCACTGAGGTTCCCATGCCAAAGGAATCTTGGAGCAGAAAGAGAGTAATCCTTTCAGATGATGCTAGCCCAGAGGCTCTGCTCCAGGGCATACCTTCTGTGCTGTCATTGCTTAGGGACATTTTGCTCATTAGAGCAATTTTTTTTTAACTACTCTAGAGTTAAAAAAAAAGGAAATAAAAATAGTGTGACTGTTCAACCTTAGCTCCGGCCATGTCACTTTACAAACCTGCATTTGTCACGCTGCACTGCTTGCAAATGTAGGTATGAAGAATTTACCCAGTGATCCCTAAACTGGTGTAAAATTGCCATGGTTTTGCATTATGCAAGGTTGGCCCAACCCTGTGGAAAATTTCTACAAATTTTTCAGTGCATCTGTTTCAACTAAGTACATAAAATATTGATAAACTTGTCTAGTGCCTGAATAGCAACTGAAGAGTAAGCCTTGCAATTGCCTAGAACCCCTGTTACTCACATTTTAGGGGACATAGCATCTTCCAAGGCTGCAGTAGTGCTGTTTAATCACCTTCAGGAGGCAACATTTCTACCCTTTTACTTTGATTTTCCTTCCTGCTGTTCCCTACAATGCCTAGCCTATGCCAGATACAATTCAGCTTGTAAGACTTCTGAAAATTCCTTTTCATAGCTTTAGAAAGTCCTCCTGATAGTTGCATTACTTCAGCATTTTCAGGAATTTCACTTCCAGTCAGCAGGTGAATATTGGCATGGTATATATATCTCTGACAAAATATTCTGTTGTAGACAAGGCTAAAGTCATTGCTTTTCCCAGTGCCCAGTCCTACCAGCTCAGAGTTCTGAAATGGGTATCTACTTATATATTTTATAACTTTTTGTTAATCACTGGATGATTAACATGTTTAAGTGCCAGGTTCCTATTGTTCTAAGCGCCAGATTCCTTTTTTTTTTAATTTTTTTTTTCAGGAACTCATTACTTTCGGGGTTTCAACAACAACAGCCAGCCTTGGTGCAACCGCAACGGCCGCAGGAAGCATGGGTTAAAGCCAATCAACCCCACAGAAGAGGGGCTAGCGAGCATTCACAGTGTCCTGTTCCGCAAAGACCCTTTCCTTTGGAGAGCTGCCCTGCTCTACTACACAGTGTACCAGGCCAGCCAAATGTCCTTCAGTCAGCTTTTCCAGGATGTGGGCAAATTTGTCAAGGACCCCAACACTAGGTGGGATTACTGCGTACGGGCCAAGAGAGGGTGGACTGACACCTCACAGCCGGGTGAGTTCCCTCTTTGTCTTCACTTGTGGGGTTTTCAGAACATGCACAGAGTTCCCTAGTCATGTCACACAGTAAAACCTTTGCAAAAGGGAGAAACTGGGCTCCACACTCTGATGGAAAACAAGGCTGCTCATGGGTGAGACCTTCAAGCTGAATCAGTAAAGGATTTTTTTATTTTTTGGTAGGAATGGAACATAAATGCAAAACTTTCAAAAAATTCATACTCACAGTTTGACCTGCTTTCTACAGATGTAATGTTGCCTGTGGTTATTCACAGGCCCTATTTTCTATGTTTGATTTCTTTTTCTGGCTAGTGGGTTTTTCCTTCTAGCTAGTTTTTTGAAAGGTGTTCAAAGTCAGTGATAAAAATATCTAGTTTTTAAAAATAAAATTGTTCTACTCATAATGGCTTCTGAGAACATGCCTTGACCAAACACTGATAGAGTGCAATGTGTCTCTATTCCTTTCAGGCTGTTTCAATAAGGACCAGGTGTACTTGGATGGCATCCTCCGAATCCTGAGATACAGGGAGTCCATTGATTTCCATCTTCTGACAGCCCTTGGAAAGGTGATTGAACTCATTATTCCCAAGGGAACAGTTTTATCATTTCAGCAAGCCTGCCTGTAATGAACTATGAGTCATGGTGCTTTTACTTTGATCTAGAATTCTCTGCTCTGCACAGCACCTTCAATTACACTGTGCAAGTTGAAAGTATTTTGAGGTCCTAAAAATTTCTATCAGCTTGACCTCATTCTTCACTTATCAGATTAAGATTTTTTTGGTCATAGTTCTCAGACTTTCCTACCTTTATGGGACACTACCTGACTTGCAGTACAACAGACTGCCTTGGCCAAACAAGACAGGTACTAAAAGATGACAAAAGGAACCAACCATTTGACATTAATGCACCCCCCTTCCACCACAAAGACTGTTTAATCTCAAAGTTCTCTCATTGATGGCAGGTGTTTTTAAAAAATGAGGTTCCCCCTCCCCCCCCCCCAGAATAATGATGTTTCTGCATTCACAAATTGAGAACTAATTTTAGGTCCAGTCTAACTAACATCATGGCTTGTTCATTCTCAGCTCATCTGAAAAAGTGAAGAAATTTTGTCACACTTCCTAAACCCAAGGATTGCTAAGCTTTCATAGTTCATTAAGCAGGGTTCATACACAAACAGGGAGTCAAATTGACTTGAGCTTGAATTTAGAGCTGGTATAGCAACATTTCTGCCTATTTAGCAATCAGTGGGTGATAAAGGGAAGGGGCATATTATGGTAGAGGGTTTTGGTCCACATTTGAGTTTTCCCTTTACTGTCACAATCATCCTTATTGATAAGCAAGAGCTATTTAGGTAGCTGAACCAAGTTAGGAAGCTTTGAAAATAAAATCACACTGTCAAATAAGTCTGCAAGTTTCTGTCTGAAATTTCCTTGTGCTTTAAGCCTGCTTAACTCCACACAGCTTCTGCCTGCTAAACCACTGAACACACAGTTCCTTTACTGCTTCTCTTCAGGGAGTCTGCAGGTTGTCAGGCCACTTGAAAAACACACTAAGTCATTCCTTGTAAAATTACAGATGATCCACATTGCATGGCACCCACATTAAGGGTCTACAAGCAATTTATTTCCAGCAAGGTAATAATGTATAAGTGCTTGACTTTACAACTTTTAAAATCAAGGGATCTTAAAATGTGTTCTGAATGGTTTAGCTTCAGACATCTGCAGTCAAGCTGGAAATTTGTGTATCAGGGCAATGTCTGTTCTCAGCATCACAGATATTGAGATCTGCAGAGATCTCAACATCCTCTAGTCCAACTTTCCTGCTAGAGCAGTTTGTCCTGGACCATGTCCAGCTGGCCTTGAATATCTCCACTGATGGTGACTCCATAACCCCTCTGGGTGGCCAGTGCCAGTGTTTTTCCACCCTCATTGTACAAAAGTGTTTTTTGTTCAGATGGAATTTTATGCATTTTAACTGGTGCCTATTGCCCCTTGCCCTGCCAGTGTGTGCTGGTGAGAAGAGCCCCATTCCCATGTTTATACACAATGAGGATTCCTGTGAGCTTGCTTTTCTCCAGGCTAAACAGTTCCAGCTCTCAGCCTTTCCTCACAGCAGGGATGGATGCTCCAGTGCCTTAATCATCTTAGTGACCCTTCACTGGGCCCACTCCAATATATCTTCTCATGAAAGAGAGAAGCATAAAACTTGCACTGGGATCTAGGCTAGTGATTTATCACCACTTTAAATGGGGGATTTACTTGGATTTTTTAGGGTGGCATGGGAGGATCATGTTGTTCCAAAGGGAGTATTAAGCTTGGCTAGCACATTTTCCAGGTCCTGCCTTCCTGTTGCTTCTGACATTACTTAGAGTGTAGAAGAGTGTGGTGTGGATACATGCAAACTGTTCAACATACCTAAAAATGACTAAGGAAAAGGCTTGAAACCTAAGAAAAGGGGATTCTTAAAAGGAGCAGTTTTAAAACTTCACAGGAAAGACACAAATACAGGAAGCACCGCAAAATATTCATATGGTAATTGCATGCAAATATTGCCAAAGAGAAATAGAATGCAGATATTGGGTGCACTTCAGTTTAGAATAACTACCAGAGTTTGAAAAAGTAAAAGCAGCAAAATATCGCCTACTGTTGTGTTTCCCGAGAAACACACAAGCACACTACAAAGAGCATAAGTAAGTCTGTTTTAGCCTCAGTCTTTTTTATCTAGTGCAATGATTAATAAAATGTGGCAAGGAAAACAACCTGTTTCCACCATAGGATGGGATTATGTTTTTGATCTCCTCAGGATGTCAGCTTTGGTAGTTTTTTAGCAATTGCAAGGACTGGGGAAATGCATCCCATTCAAACCATATCTCAGATTATAGATGCATGTTTCATGTTTGCAGCAGTAACAGAAACCTCTGAACATAAATATGAGGGGAGAAGGATCCTTTTTCTTTCTTTAGGCAGGAAAAGAGGTACAATTGAATTTTACATGGTGCTGTGTCCCCAGACTGAGAGATGGTATGGTTTTGTGGAGCTCCTCTCTATCCACTTCTAAGTTAATTAGGTGTAATGCCACACAATCTTCAAACAGCAGAATCTTGGTGACTTGAATAAGCCTGGGCATGGGTGTCTGTTTTCTTAATTGGGTGCATCTTGTCCTTGCAACTAGAAAAGCACACTTGTGTACTGAGATGCAAATTGATTCTCCGTGTGGGCTTTGTTCCATTTATCATTGCTGAGATATGCACCTGTTCTGTGGATCAGGTTTAGTGCAATATGGATTGCACTGTCCTGTTTTTGCAGGAAGCCCTTTCCTGTCCCTTGCACACTGGTGAATCCTTCATGTGCACTTTAATCGCTGCTGAGTAGAAACCATCATCTGCCAAGAGGGCAGGCTGCTTCCAGGAAAACCAGGCCCTGCAGGGCTCAGCTCCTTAGGGGAAACATGGGGCAAAAAGGTTGGAAGGAGCAGGCTCCACTCAAGCCACCTGGCACAAAGCTCGTGTGAAGCACAGCAAGGCTGGGGGCATTGCCAGAGCATATGCTGCTGTCTGCAGGGTGCCCAGAACACACAGCTTGGGGACAAAGTGACAACCACACAGATTTCATCACACTGGACAGCTGCCCAGGGAGTCCTGCTCTCTGCTCCCATGGCAGCTTGTGCCCAGCCAAAGCAGTCATCCCTTCTGGACTATCATTCACAGCATCTTGAGCTACTGTGACTGGAAGTCCTAGCTTTTAGAATCATAAGACTATGAAGATAGAAATACCAATTTTCCTTAGGGAAGAAAGCTACCAGATCCTCTAATAGCTGCAAAATGCGAGTTCAGTACCAATACCCAGAAGGTTCTGATGACATGAGGCAAACCCAGTGTGCACTCCACTATTGAATGAGGAAACAACCTAAAACTGGGGTGCTTAGGTATTGTTCATGCTGTAGTTAGTTACTAGAGATGCATTTTAATTTAGCTTTGCATAAGCACATTTACTCATGAAAATGAAACAGCAAAGTTCAGGTCAGCTGGCACCATGCATTTCCCAAACTGTTTCCTGTGCCATGCCTGTGCTGCCTTCACTTTTTAGTTCCTTAGGCTTTTGCACAGCGTTTTTTCCATTCTCTTGTAAATCTTTCTGCCTTTTTGAGAAGACATTCCAAGACTCACATGTGCTCCATCCTTTCCCTCTCTATTCCTGCAGCTGCTGTAGATGATTCTCATTCACATTCCTACAAGTCTGTTCACTGATTGAATCAAAACAGAATCAGGAATTATGAAGGCATTTGCTAAATTTACACTTCTTTTGCATCTTCCACTGAAGCATACAAGTTGCTCATGTTTTCAAACGCTTCTCCAAGGTTTTAAAATCTCCTGGTCTGAAACATTTTCTCATTTACAGGAGAGAATTTATAGCAGCAGCAACAAAGAGGCAATGGGACTGTACTGCTAAATTGACCCCTGTGCTTCCTTACAGATCTCCTATGAGGACGTGGATCGCCTGAAAGGATTGGCTGTGATTGAGAACATGAGGGTGCCACACTTCTTGCAAGACCACGCCCGGTACATGGAACACTTGAAAAAGATCATGGAAGTCAATGAGCTGACTGATGAGGAGCTCCAGGATCTCATAAATTAACAGTATTAGACATCCATTCACTTACTGTGTGAGGATGTGGAACTGGACTTCCCAGAGCTTGCAAAAAGGGACTTACAAGGAATGGGAGGGAAGAATGGCCAGAATATGTGGAATTCAGAAAAAGCCCCTTTATGTCCTTTTGCATTGTGATTGTATACTGATTATTTTTTAAAGGGATTGTGCATTTTTGTAAAATTTGGCTTAGAAATTCCTCTGCAGTGATCTGTCCAACCATCTACTCTGTTTTGTATGCTTGTATAGTGCTCAGTGCTGTCTCTTGTAATATATTGCCTTTTCCCTCCCAGGTTTAGAGGTGGAGGAAAGGAGACAGAGGAGAAATTCCCCCTTAGTTCACTTTTGTTTGCCTTATCTTTGGTTATAGCTGTCACGGTTCATAGCAATAGAACTGCTGTAGATTATGCTGCATTGCTGTCTGCATAACTTTCCCATTTAGTCATCATTGCAATGAAAACAGAAAGTTTAAAAAAAGTGCACAGAAGCAGGTCTTTGTGCCATGGGATTGAAGTCTGTAACATTACAAAATGTTTCAGGGTTTTGTTTTTTTTTTTTTTAGTGAGAGGATAAGCATTTTAAAAAGAGAGAAAAGGTAGGTAGTGCTGTTTTAATGGTTGTAAACGGGTAGCAAAGCTTTCCCTTTCATTCCCTCAAAAAGTTACACTGTTCTATATCTTTATGTGTATAGTACGTGTTTCAGGAAGCTGAATTCTGTGAAGGGCCTCCCTCCTTTGAGGACAAGCATAGCATGTCTAGGAAATTCAGCATGGCAGTGTTTTGGAAGGAGGATCGAGCAAAACTGTGATTTCATGACCTATAGTTCTAAATAAATTCAGGAACACAGGGCCACAATCCAGCAGAGCAGGCAACACTCACTTCTTCTTTGGATCACCTGAGCCTGCAGAGGACCAGGTCACATTTTTGAGCAGTGCCCCCACACTACAGCAAGCTTGAGCTTGCAGAGCTCATTTTAGAAACAAGATGTGACTGGGGGAGAGAAGACAACTCTCAAGTGCCCTATTCCTGTGTTCCAACAGAAGTGCTGCACCACTCTGGAGCAACTTTACCTCTGTTTTAACTGCTGGTGCTATATCCAGGACCAAGGAGAGAAAGCTCCTTGCAGCAAAGAGAGCTTTCTTTAGTCACATGATGAATAACTTGGATGATGCAGGAGGACTTACTACATAAGCTACATTTTCTGATTGGGGAGTATTATGGAGTTGGTGAGGCAAAGTATTCTGACAAAGGGTTTTGTTTTAGTAGACAACTTTACAAGGGCTCCTCTGAGCTCCTGGGAAGCAGCTGTGGTCAGAGAGGCTGGGCAG